>NC_081836.1:6675075-6978106 GCF_030867095.1 Alligator mississippiensis
TACTCCCATGTAAGAAATGTCTCCTTCACTCATCTTCGTAATGAGAACATGCACCATCTGGTGGCAATGCAGCAGACACACACTCTAATTTCCACTATATTTAGTTCAGATAGTCTGACGCGCGCTCAAACCTTTACTTGATTAAAGTTGTAGGTATTTTAATCATGCAAGTCATATGCACAGGGATATGCTTTGTGTTCTCTTTGCTTCAGCATTACAGCATTTCAAAGCTGTGAGTGCCCAAACATTGTGAGTTTTGGTTTAAAAAGCCATGAACTTTTAAAAACAATAGATTTAGGGTTATTTTATTTTGTTTTCTGGAGACAGAAAGCAAAAGCCAACCTAGAAAGATAGAAGGTTGTTGTTTGTGGAGAGGGGTGGGATTTGTTTGTTTTTAAATTTAAATGAAAGCTGAGATTCTCATATAATCCTCTGACTTTGGGATCTTAGGCCTTAAGGAAAACACCAGATAGCTTATGGCTCGTGATACAATTGCAGGAAATGGTAACACAGACTTTTAAGCAAAGAAGCCACACTGATAGGCTTATTTGTTTAAACTAAACTGTTAGCATTTTTCCACTTGAAAACCATTCTAGTTTTGTTTGAGAGAGAAAGCAAACCTAACAGGATCTGTTATTTCTCATCTCCTCTACCCCATAGTAACTCGAATTATGCACTTTTATGTGGATCAATTCCAGTTGATCATCAGTAAATTAACCTTCCCTTTTGGGTCTAGATTTCTGAACCTCTTTTATCAGATCACTGAAATCTAGTAGTGTCTCCATGGCAGAAGATGTAAAGCACTAGAATAAATCTGAATATGTTTGCTTATGGACATAGAAGTGATCCAACAAGTAAAGAGCTGGTTGTGCCCGGTGTCCACAGTGCAAAATGATCCTGGGATTTAACAGTAAACTTGGATCCAGTTCCAGGCTGACACATCTCATTCAGTGCAAACAGAGGTACAAATTAGTTAACAATCCCCCCCCCCCCCCCCCCAAAAAAAAAAAACCCACCCCAAGCCCGCAATTACAATGACTCTGTAAAAGTATAGGAAAACAATAGCGTTACTAAAAAGGTGAATTTTATATGGTACTCTAGCCATGCTTTTGGGACCGTCCTTGATACAGCACCTTAGTATGAACAGTTGTTAATAATAAAATTAAAAAAAATGTTATAAATGAAATGGATTACTTGGAAGGCATCTTTCAGCTGCACAGTCTGAAGTAGCCTTGAAAATTACTTGACCAAAGATACACTGATAAGTGTAAATGTCTTTTTGTCTTGCTAATTGGAACAAGTTCTGCATTATCACATTTTTCTGTGTCACTCTAGGTTATTTTAGTAAACCAGGACTGTGTAGGCCGAGTGGTGTTATGGCTAGTACTAGCAGTTTTACGGGGAAAATATGTAAATTAAGTATTTGCTTGGCAAAGGAATAGGCCATTTATTTGTCAAAGTAGGACTGAACTACGATTTATTCTTTAGCCTCATCAGCAATAAGAAATATGGTGTCTGAAAAGCAGGCCATATATATAGCCTGAGGCTAAAGAATTTTATGAACTATTTAGACTGGTAACTTCCAGTTTGAACATTGTGTAACATGGACACTGTTAAAAGGAGCGCTTGTGAATCCTGAACCACTTCAGTGACTCCTACTGCCATCCCCTGATTCTTTGGGAACCCAGACAACTGGTTTCTTAAAATAAATATACATTTCTTGTTCTTTTGTATGTTGATTTTTGGACAGCAACACTGAAGGTTGACATGGCAGTTTGTCAACTGCTCTGTGTTTTCCATGAATGCTGAATGAATCAAAACTGTTCCTCTGGAGAGGAATCTTAAGTGCATCTCTAGATGATACAGTACATGTGTGGATATCTTCTCTTATGTAGCTGCAGAGGGAGTTCTTATTTCCCTTGTGTAGCTGCCATGCCCATAAGCATTTCTGATACAGATCACTAGAAATTGTATCTTATGCGGCAAGATGAAATAATGATCAAGTGCTATTCTTGATCCCACTGTTTTCCCACAACTTTTGACGTTGATCGTGTGATCAGGCAGATTCTGAGCGCGTTACTAGCAACCAACCAATAAGTGTACCTGGAGTTAAGGTGGCACGTTGGGAAGTTTTGGAGATTTTAGGTAGCAGAGTCTGGGTTTATTACAGCACAGTCTTATTTTTGTGTTGTCTAAGCTTCCCTTTTGAGGGATGGTGGTCAACTGTGTTTGGGGACTGGAATCACAGTGTCACAAGTGATGTTAAACTTCCTGTCTTGATTCTCCCAGCAGCATTCAATCACACATCAGTTACTTCTGTTTGTGTGCTATCTGCCCAGACTTGTACTGTTAATGAGATGTGGTCCAAGGTAGCTTTCCACCAAATGGTGTGAGCTCCTCCTCCCCAGCTGGTTCCAGCCACTTTGCAGATTTATATTCTCAACTTCTTCTGGCAGTGATATCTATTTAGTAGTAGTTGTATGTGATCCAGATTCGCTGACATTATTTTGGAAGTCCTTGTTCTTCAATTAAGCCCCACAGAAGGAGAGAGCTGTTTCAGACAAACTGGTTGGAATCACATAAGCTGTAATAGTCTTGACATATTTTCAAATCTTCTATAAGGATGTGTTCTGCTTAGATGGAAGTACTCATGTGGATGGTGAGGAGAGTAGGATGTATCCAAATTCCTGCAATCAGGTTGGTATCATTATAATAAATATCAGAGAGTTATAGTGCCAAGGCGAGACCTAGAGGAACCTGATGTCCAGTAGATAGTCTACTGGTCTGTTCCGCTAAATAGATGTAGAATTTGCAGTTGTTGAGCCTACCTGTCCACAGGTAGGTGGAGTGTTTATTTTGCCATGCATTATTTTCAGTGCTTCTAGGAAAAGATTGTCTGCCAAACCATTTTTTATGCTGCAGACATCCACTAACGCAACTGTTGCTTTGAGCCTGTGTTATAGTAAGTTTGGTGGATAATTAGGACAACTGCCTGATAATGGGTGCTTTGTCAGACCCTGTCTCTCAGTTGCATTTCTATAAGCAGTACTCCAAGAAGGACCTCTCTCTCCAGAATAACATCTCTTCCATGAACATAATTAATTATACTAGTCAGCAGGTCCTCAGACTGGCAGCTATTTTTCCCTGCTTCATGATGTCAAGGACCTTTACCCATTGCAGCATCTTGGCCATTGGCCCAGGGGCATGCACATTTCTTTTAAAAACAAAAAACCCCAACAAACCCTCCCCCTCCCCCCAGCTCACCAGTCATTCTAGCATGATGCCCTCTGGACCTGCAGCTGCACTAGGTTTGGTGAGTGCTAAGGCCTGGTCCAAACTGAGAGAAGTGCTGATGCTGAGCAATCAGCTACAGAAAGGCAAAAGCTTTTTTGCCCTTTTTTTGCAAATGGGCAGAAGTTTTTTTCATTGCCCTTTTGTGCTGAAGGTCTATTTGGGCCTGGGAGCTCAGGAGCATGTGGGTGGTGATGCAATATATGGCACACCCAATTGCAGGAAAGCTTAATAGCTAAAAAAATTAAAGCTGGGAGTGGCTTTTAAGTGTTTTGCAGAGCTGGACTTTCACCTAGTCAAGCAGGAAAATGTAGGGTCTTGGAGGTGCTAACCCTCCCCAGAGACAGTGTGCTGTTCTAAATACTATTGGCAACTTTGAATTGTGAAGAAAAGAATACAGAATGAGACAACGGACACCGCCCCCTCCCTTGCCCCCTATTAACAATATTGTATTTTCCTATATTCTGCTGCTATTAAGCCAAGTGGGAATATTCAGCCACGGAGTATATTTAGATTGTAAATTCTTTAGGGGCACAGACTGGGAATTTGTACAAAAATGAATACAACAGGGCCTTAATCTCCTGTATGGCCTGTAGGTGTTATCGCCCAATGATAAATATTGTCCCCAAAATTAGTATTGGTATCAGTTCAGTGTCCTTCAATTTTGTGGCACATCTAAACCATGTTAGAAGGTGCTAGAGAACTCCACCATAAAACCGTGCTCCTGCTGCATATACAACTCATACCACAAAGAAAAGTGTAGCCACTTCTTGGTGCATACCCATTGCCACTCTGCCTTGGGGATACTTGTGAGATCGGCACTGGGTATGTTGAATGGATACAGGACATCTTCCGCATGCAGTATATGTATGTGGAAGTGGATTTGCACTGCAGCACGCTATCCAGCATAGAGTGGGCCTGCTCTTACATGACACAATCTGCTGCCCTACCAGGATGAAAAGCTAAGTTAAACCATCAGCTGCCAAAAAGGACAGCATTACCTTTTTCTGCTAAGACCAGATATGCACTATCTCAGGGTTTGGGCTTACCCAGAACTGATTGTCTAGGAAGTGGAAGCAGGTACTTTAAAACCCTCAAGTGGGTTAATTATTTATGATGATTAGTAATTATATAAGCTGAACCTGAATTGGTGCTTGCCAGTTGATCGTGTTGCCTACTTTCAGGATCTCCGCTCAAAGGAAGGGAAAACGTTTTTAAATCTGCCTTTATTGAGAGCTAACTAAATAACCTTGTTTGAGTAGTGACAAGCATGAGAAGGTTAAAAGCACAGTGAATGGTAAAACTTTGCATGTTGTGGTTTCTCCCAGCGTTGCTTCAATTTGGACTGCACCCACAGGGAGCTGTGATTTAAAACCATTCTTATGTAAACATGGCCTGTGAGACCACTCTGAAGTTTTGGTTTTATTGGAAATATTATATATACATTAGAAAGGGAGGGCAACAGGATATACAAGATACCAAGTTTTCCTAAGACAAAGATATTCCCTGCTTTCCTTCTAAATACAGATGTCTCCATTCATTCTTGCCACTAGCTGGTGCTAGGATACAATTTACTGAGCATGCTATTACAATGAAAATCTGCATTATTAGTTTGCAAGAGGGAATTCTTCCCTTCTGATATTTTGCAGAAGTGTTCCTGTTTGTTGCTGTTCAAAGTATCCTTGTGGTTCCTGGTTCCAGGCATACAAAACATGTTACATATACTGGTCCTTTGACAACACATTATCTCCTCTCTCTCTGTCTCCCATTTTGTTGTTGTTTTCCACTTGGTCTCTCAAATACACTCATTGGGAAGGTAACTTATTTTATTAATTGTTAAACAATCCACTAGAACACTGCCACCTGAAAAGCAATATTAAATAAGACTAACTTTAACACAGGAGGGTTTAACATTTCCAAAACCCAACGCTTCTCAGTTCAAATGAACAGATGGCATTTTTAATTTCCCCATGCAGCATGGTTAACAGCAATGAATGTTTTCATGATCACATCAATGTGTTAGGTCCTACAGACAGCCATGTCCTAGCGCCAAGGATAGTTTCCCTTGGGTGACTCTCACTCTGGTTCACTTTGGACAGTCTTGTGCAGCTGTCTACACTAAATCCAGCAGACCTTCATTTGCAAAATCAAGTGTTGCAGAACTGCAAGAGGATAAATGCTGTTTTTTCTTATTTTAAATAACCCATATGTTCCATTAAGCAATAAGGGTTTGTCAGGGAGTATGAGCAGATGAGCAAACTGATATTAAGGTAAAAGGGGTGGAGAGGGGTCTGGATTTACTGTGTGCCAGCTGCTCTGGCGAAACTGTTGCATGTATTCACTTTCTTGTGGTAAGTGGAAGCTACACTGCAGTAACAAAGGGCACTTATATACGTACACTGAGGCTTCTCCAACACGCTGTAATTACCGTGCTGCAGCAGTTTCCATCGTCACCTGTATTAGTGTTTCCACGCTGAAAAATAGCCTCTGTTCAACAAGCTTTAGTTAAAGCACCCCCATGGCCATTTTTCAGCGTGAGGATGCTGATACATGTGACTCTCCAGATGCTTTAATTAGAGCAACTCTCACAGCCACTCTAATTAAAGTGCACCTCCACACACCCCCACTCCGCCCCCCCACACCTCCCAGAGCATGGATATAAATGCTACGGCTGTGCGAAATTTCGCCGGCCATTTCATTTCGACTCTGTTTGACTCATTTCGAGGTTGAAACAGCAAAATTGAAATGAAACAAAGGGCTTCAAAACAGCCTTGAAACAAAACGAGTCAAAACGTTTCAAAAGTCAAAACGTTTCGACCATAGCACTGGGAAAGGGAAGTCAGTTCAGCTAGGCTGACTTCCCATCCTTGGCCGATCGAAACAGAGTTGAAACAGCCTTGCTTGTTTTGATGAAGCAAAATGGAACAGCTGTTTCGAATCTAAATGAAATTCAGTATGAAACGCTGTTCCCTTGAAACCTCACAACTCAAGGTGAAATGGAACAGTGTTGTTTCGCACAGTTCTAATAGACACTCTAAGTCCTCTTTCATTTAAGAAAAAGGCTGTCCCATTTCAGCTTTACTGCAAGCTAGCAATGGGTACAGGAAACAATTACTGCAGGTCAACTAAGGCGCAATAAGTCCCTTCTGAAGTCCCACTCATTTTAACTTGGTTTAATTGATTTGTCCATCCATGTTCTACATCAGGCTAAATCAATGTAACGTGCACCTATCCTAAGGAATTAGAAGTATTTGCTAACTTTAACCTTTTGTTAATCCAGCCAAAACCTAAGAGAAGAATTAAAGATGAACAACTTGGAGCAGCAGAGAATACTGTCTTTCCTTGGTGAAGTGAAATGAGGGGTTTGTATGCTGATAATGGTGCCTTTCTAACAGAAGTTGTCAAGCTGCTATCAAACAAGTGTTGAGGCCTGTTGAGATGACATTGTAGTGGTCTGATACAGGGTTTTTGCATAGTCCTAAGGAAATCTGCATTATGGCATGTTGACTTTGTCCTAAAAAGATTTACAAGGTTTTTCAAGTTTTTTTTAGGGCACACTGGTGTTCTCTATGTTATTATGGTGTCCTCTATGTTGCCACTCTTGCCCAGGACCAACCATGGTCACTACACTAAGTGAGATAACTGTAGCTAATGAAAACTCTCCTCTCACCTGAACTGGATGGTTTATGAAGGAGAAGATCTTTGAGTCTCATCACTGTTGTTACTTCCAAACTCCTGTATTGGTATGGCATTGTTTCTCCTGTGTCAACCAGCAACAGATTTTTGGGCCCTTTTCAATGACTCCCTTTGTTGATCAGAAATGGGTGATGCAGAGTTGGATATTTTCAGAGCCTTAATTATTTATTAACAAAGTATATGCAAACCCTTTCTTGAACATAAGGTTGCATATATTTATTTTGTTGCTGCATCTTTTTTTGGCAGAAACTTCAGCTAGGACACCACTGGACTTCTAGGAATATAGAACTAATGGGACTTTATGGGTCATTGATTCCCATGTGTTGCTAGTGAACAAAATCGTATCTCATCATGTTTTTCATTAATTTACTAAGTCCATTCTTAAAATTAGTTCATTTTCAGCCCTCTATTCACAGTGGCAGGGTGTTCCAGTACCTCCCTCTTGTGATGCTGCATTCCTTTGAATATAGGATGCCCTGGAACTGAAGATGAGCCAAAAAATTCTGGGCTCAGTTTAAAGAAAAAAATAAAACATCAAATAGAGACATATCTGTGGTGCATATAAGAGATAAGTGTTTAGGATGCAGGGCATTTCAGAAGAAATATCTTTGTTTTTAAAAATGCATTCAAGTAAACACAAGTCTGCCACTGCCCTGTTCCCAAAGAAGGTATCTTGTCTTTCATCACTCTTCAGGGTTATCAAAACTCAAACTGGTTAAATCCACTCTAAGTCCCTTTCCTCCCTCAAGCCCTTTGCTTCATACACATGGGGAAACTGCTAATCCAAAGTTCCCCTTGGACCAGATGGTCTGGTAACTGTAGCCCAGCCCTAAACCCACTGTCTGTGCAGCTGTTTGGCACACAAAAAGACAGCTCATAAAGGTTCAGCCTTCTGGATGAAGAAGAATACTTTAATTTATCCATTACCCTTAACAACTCTCTGAGAATAGCTATGTGCTGCACAGAAAGGATTAAGATGCTCTAGAGAGCCTCATCCTGGGGTCTTATGCATCAGTAACCACTAATGGACAAGCCAATAGCACCTTTTGCCATAACTGCACGTAGAGTAGCTTGTGCAGGCTTAAGAACAGTAAAAAGATGCATATTGGATAACATGGAAAACGATTCTCCACAAAGACCCATCTACTGTTGCTTATTCAGCCTGCACGTCCCTACTGGGATGCATGGGAATGTTGGGACAGATGGAAGGCAGCATATTCTTTCACAAAACAAAGTAATCTAAGCTGTTGTGTTTATTCCCAAAGTTCATTTTTAGCCTGATGAGCCCTTTCACATTCCTCTCTTCAGACAGTCTTGTTATTAAATGCAGACAGGAAACAAGAGGAGCTGATACTTCCATCTTTTTCCCCCCTCCCAGGAGTGTACCTGACTGAATTGCCAGCTCCACCTCTGTTTCCCGCATGATACAATGCCTCAAATATGCTGTGAGGCAGGAATGTGAAAAATATCTAAAAGGCATTGAAAAAAAAAGGTACTGTTTGAGAGAGAGACAACTGCTGATAGCAGGAAATGGAGACATTTCCTCGTTCAAGTGAGGCATTGATGACTAATTTCCCAAGAACCAAAATTCCTGCATCAATAAATTTGAAAAGTAGGGATTAGATGGTACAATAGGGCCAGGGGGGTAATTGCGTTATAGATTTGTTCACTTCTACAGTGATGGTTCACATCCATGGCAAATCGGCAGTGTCTTTTAAGTTGTTGCTGGACAGCTGTTTGGTGTCCTGGGAGAAACGGGTTCAATCCACTCAGTGGGCAGGAATCCCAGCTCTTTGCAACAGGCAAGAACTCTGATTCTGCAAAAGAAAAATATTTTTTAAAAATGGGGGGGGTGGGGGGTAAAACCTCTATATGAAACTTCACCGCTATCAGCCCAACTCTCTCTCTTAGAGGAGGGTTGATGTTATGACTTGTCCTCACCTTCCTCCCAAACAGAAATGGCTCTAGAGGAGGTAAGGTTACAACAACTTTCTACCACTACAACCTTCTCTTTGGGAGCCACTCCACTATTAGAGATCTGAACTTATGCATGCATCAGGAGCGCAGAGGCCACCTTTGCACAGTTTGCATGCTACCTGCATAATTTAGCTACTGAATATGACAGGCTTCAGCACATCTTGTAGAATAACTAAGACTTAAGTAACTATGCTCTTCATAATATATAGCCATTAAAAGAATTTATCTTGCTCTCTTAGCCGTATTAGCTCTGCAGTACCAAGTAGTTATAAAAAATAATAAGAAAACAGTACTAAAATGTGGTTGTTAGGAATCCAGGCTCTGAATACAGATGAGGGCAGATCTATTGAGTAAGACAATGGTATTTCTCAGAAGCATTTTTCAGAGAACTATGTTATGGAGTACATGTGAACATCAGGGAAGAGAAATGAGGTGGTACTGGTTCCATATGCATTGCTGGTGAGACAAGGGGCAAAGCTACATGGCATAAGATGGAAAAAGGGGCAATTGGCACAAGTTACTATTTGTTCTAGGGCGCCAAACAGTCAGTGGCTTCATTCCACAGGGCATGGTGCCCTCAGCTCCACAGGCTGCCCCATATGTGAGGAGGCCACCTAAGATTTTTCTCCACTTCTAGGAAAACCTGATCTCTGTTGCTAGGTGAGATAAGTTACAGCACATGTCTGATTTCAGCATCCACACTTCCAAAAACACTTTAAAAAACTAGAAAAGGCGTGGAAAAGAGCCATTGGGATGATCTGAATCCTGGAAAACTTGCCTCTTCAAGAAACTAATAGTTTGTGTCTGAAGTGATGATTAAGATGATATACTAATACCAGGGATGGTACATTTCTGACAGTCAAGGCTGTTGAAGCTAACAAAAAGGCATGGCAGTGGAAACAATGGACACAATGCAAATAGACTGTGGAAATTCAAAGGGATTTAGCTGCAGATTTCTAACATCAGGGATAACTAACCAGGGGAAATGGTGGACTCACCATCCCTTGGGAACTTTAAAACATCACTGATGCTTCTTTTTTTGCCTGCAAGTTATGTTCAAAGACATTATTTGATGTAGGAATCATTCTGAAATATTCTGGACCATGTTCAGCAGCACATCAGACTAGACCAGTGATTCTGAGCCAGGGTGCCAGGGCACCCTGGGGTGCTGTGGGATCCTTTGAAGGATGCCTCAGGAAGTATAAGGAGATAAAGGCAGGCTCAGGCTCTCCCTGCCTGGCCATTCGCTACCCCTACTGCCTGGCCCCTCTGCAAGGAGGTAAGCATGGTAATAAATACATCACTTTTTAAAATGGGTTGCCACTTAATTCACAAGCTATGAAGGGGCAGCTTGAGTTTAACAAAGAGTGCCTTGAGTCTAAAAACGTTTAGAACCACTGGGCTAGATGGTCAAGAATGCCCCCTCCTGGCCTAAAAATCTATGAATCTGGTTTTATATACGTATAAGTTTTTATAACTTGTCCTTAGAAGTTGAGATGGTTGTGATGAGACAATCTGTGCCTTGAGTCTGAAGACGATGATGATTTTATTTACCCAGTGAGAATCATTTAGCTAAAACGTCTTGACCGTCTTTCCACAACACAGGAGTTTTGTCTGTCACATCCTTCTTTGAAGAAGCTGGCATTTAAAAAGATAAGAAAAAAGGGTGGAGAGGTTCAGTCATGTATAAGTGAATAGTGATGCTTTATGTTTGATAATAATCTGGGGCCTGATTTGTTATAAAAATAAGCATGTCCATTTCCTGTACTGTGGGCTCCTGTGTAGGGCTGCAGGAGCTGCTGGCAATGAAATGTCTGTGGCCTCCTTGTCCTTGCTTGGCCCCATGAAGTGTGAACGCCCAGACATTTTTTATACTGAATTGAAGCCCTGATGTAAATGACGTGAGTGAGGGAGGTCTTAAGTGCTGCCAACATGCTTCATTCCTGACCTGCATCATTTTCTGTGACTGCAGGACACTGATTTGTGAGTATAAAAATGATGCTGTACAGTACCGTGGCAGATCTGCAACAGCAACTCGCCAAAAGTGCCCGATGACTGAAGCTAACTACGAGCAAAAATGAAAGATCGGAATGCAAAGCTACAGCCCCTCTTTCTTGTGGGCCCTTTGT
This sequence comes from Alligator mississippiensis, assembly GCF_030867095.1. NCBI lineage: Eukaryota > Metazoa > Chordata > Crocodylia > Alligatoridae > Alligator > Alligator mississippiensis. The sequence goes on from NC_081836.1 coordinate 6,686,169, forward strand.
TCTGATGTACATTAAACATGCTATGTCTGGAGACTTTTAAGGTTTCATTTTGATGTTTTAAAGTTCCCAAGAATTTCTGCAGTGCTCCCCTAACTTTTCCGTCAGTTAAGACGGCATTTTGCTTAAGACCTGAAATTGGATCTTGCTGGTGAGGCACAAAAGTTTTACGTTGTTTTCAGTAGCCAGACTTTGATTTCTTTAAACCAGGGATTTCCCCTTAATGATTAACGTCTTGGCATGTCAATCCATCACTGTTCCCCTGAGCTGATACTAGATATTTGCACAGCAGTGATACAATTAAAGAGATGATCAAGGAACTGTTTCTTTCATCTCCTAAGACATGTTTTGGGCATACTAATGTGAAATACTAGAAAAATTGTAATGAGTGCTAATTTTCTCTAATGCAAACACAGTTGCCTCAGATCTGCTGACTGGAGCATGCTATTTTGGGGCAACATTGACAGAATCAAATATTTGTTCTGCTAAATAGTGGTGTGCATATAGCTTAATGGATTTTCATCTGAAAATTACCTCCTTGGAATTAGGGAGGAATTGCAAGTCAAAATGCCAAAGCCTCAGCCTCGCCTGCTTCCACACCGCAACATAATCTCTGTTTGTTTATTGCTATCGCGGTGACCACTAGTTATGTGTGTTTGGAGAACTGATAACTTGCAGGATATTTACCTTGTTATGTTTGGAGTAACGGTATTCAAAATCCAGAAGTGAGTTAGGAAATAGCAGCTATTTTTTATCAGAATAAAAATTCAGCAGGAAAGTTCTGATTCTGCTGAAATCTCCTCCCACACAGCTCCCTCCATAAATTACTCAATGATTGGCAAACCAGTCAAGCACATGAAGAGCGTTGCATCAAGCTGCTTCATCGGTGCTTTGGCAGACAAGGTGCTTTGGGTAAATCTGATATCTTTTATTGGACCAACTCAAATAATTGGAAAAATTCTTCTTTGCAAGCTTTTGGGTACAAATACCCTGGAAGCATCATTGGTGCTTTGGAATTTGATTTCCTCCTCTGTCTCCTCCCCACTCCTCTCTCCCCTTTGCCCAGGGCATTGAGCATCCTGCATTCTGTGTTACTAGGAGCTGCAGGAGTTCAGCACCATTTCTGTCTAACCATTGATGTCATCAATCAGCTATAGAAATAAAATGTGTATTAAAGCACACGTGTAGACGCGCCCAAGAGTTCTAACTTAATGCTCATATTTGAAACATTGGAGCTGGAGTTCAATTGAGTTTTTAGATTCATTCTAAGAATGAAAATTGTCTATGAAAATGCAAAGGTTTGTGTTTTATTATTGAAAGAACCTCCATCATGGACCATTGATTCTTTTCAGAGCTGTTGTGGCAGGGTCAATGAAAATGATGTTGCTCTTTGTTGCTGAAGCTTCAGTGCCCCCCCTCTTCCATTTCTCCCCCTGCCCCCTCCTCTCCAATCCTCTAGATCTCTCACTTGAGGAGGGTTAGTTTCCTTTTTTTTTTTTTGCTTTCAAAATCTCCTTTCTTTCACACTATCCCTAATCAATCATCCTTGCCAACCGCCTTCTGGAAGCAGAAAACACATCCTTGAAAATGCATGGAATCTGCAGGGCTCTTTGCTTGTTAAGACACTTGCCAATTGAGCATTTACAGGAGTCTAAAAATCTGCCCTCTGCAGCCCGGAGAAACCGAACAAGCTACTTGATTGAATGGGGACCTTTGTGACCAAGCCCAACTGTTTGTTGCTGAGCAGGGGGCTGTGGGTTTGGTCTGATGCCTAAATCCACAAGACCCAGACAAAGAGACACATGGCTAGTGTGATGCCGGGTTTATTTATACATAAATGGCTCCACACTGCAGCTGCAAGAACTGTACAATGCAGTGATTCAGATTTCTTATTATGGCACCCCGTGTCAAGTTACCTACCCAGCACTGCCTTCTGCATCTTGCTAATAACCATAAGTGATTGCTAACAATAGTAGAAGCTGCAGACTTCAGTGTGATTTAAGGAGTTGTCTCTGAGGGAGTGAATCTAAGCTTTGAGCTGGCAGAGTGAAAAAGATCCATCATTATGCTACTCTATTCAGGAACGCTGCTCTAGGCTCATTTTTGAGCACAGGCGCAGACTTGTGTGACTTCAGTATGCTTCATCTAGTTAATTTATTGTCTATGCTCTTTGTTGCAGTGTGTTTGCATCATTTTAAAGGTCATAAAAGGATTCAGTGATGTCTAAAATATAATGGAAAAATCATTACTTCATCTGCAAAGTAATATGACCTTGCTGTTAGAGGACTGAGACTTAGGGATTCCTGGGTTCTAGTCACAGTTCTATCACTGGCTCACTCTGTAACCTTGTCCAAGTCCTTTAATACCCAAGTCTCACTTTCTCCAGCTGAATTTGGGATTAAACTGATTTCTGTCAGAGGGCTGATAAATAATGAATATTTAAAGCTCTTTTGACAACCTGTTACAGAAGGCACAATTAATCTACAGAGTATCATCTAACCTTTTTACTGAACAGTGGTTTTCTGGGAAATACAGGGATAGCTTTACCATGATAAAACTAATTCTTTTCAAATGGCAAGGATCCATATGTTTATAGCAATTGTGGGCTTGTTTTTTCATTACTAATACAAAATATTTTCAGAGTTCCTTTTTTTGAAAAAAAAGGGAGTAGGGTCCCTTTCTGAATGTTTTTGATGGTTACAATAACTTTGTTAAATTTTTGTGACATTTCTCAAGATCTCCAACGAGATACTTTCAGTTATTATTGTAAAAACAAGACCAATAATGGACACTGTTGAAAAACTTTTTTTGTGCTGACAGTTCTAGCGTGCCTGACCTATACCAATTGCCTTCATTGTGCTTTTCCACCACCCTGCCTTCCTCACAGACACCAGTAAACCAAGGAGATCCCATTTATGAAAGTTCAGTGACATTCGGTTTTGTCACAGGAAACCTGGTCCTTGCTTTTGCATTGTCAGAGCGAGCCCCATGAATGACTCAAAGCCCAGGCGCCAGGGGTGCGTTCCCTTTACCAGATATATAGGGCTGAACTTGATGAGGAATTGCTGATTTTGACTTGACAATAGGAACTGTTGAAATGTTAAATGTTTTTCCTCTCTGGGAATGAAATCCCTCCCTTGGCCAGCACAAGGAAGAGGGGGCAGGACACCCTTGAATTGGACATCTGCTTAGAGGTGAAGTTCACCTTTTAAGGTTACTGGTGTTTTGCTTTGTGTGATGTTAATGATGAGAGGCATAGGCAGCTCAGTGAGCACCTGGGATGGGGGTTATGCCGACCGCTGCAGACAAGGGGTGATGGGAAGGGAAAGCGTACCATCCGAGGCTACCACTGCCATTGCCCCCGCTGCTGCTGTAGCACCATGTGCTGCACTCCCTAGCAAACTCCGGTCCCTTTTCACTCCTTCCCTGCCCCCTCCCTTGCCCCACTTCACCCTCCCATATGTACATGTTGGGTGCAGGGCTAAGGCAAAGGCTTGGCAAAGGCTCCCATTCTGCTTGCTCAGCTTGCCCCCCTGCACTCCAGATATACTGCCTGGTTTGGTGCCCCTGCTGTAGTAAAGACTCTCTCTGGTGAGTTCTTCTGGTGCCCCCTCCTTGTCAGTGCCGCGCTCACCCTGCTCTGGTTATGCTAGTGAGAGTCAGTGAGTCCAGAAGTATCTTTATGCTATGCTTGGAAGGTCTTATAGTCCATAATGAAAATCTCTGAATTACTGGCAAATGCATCCAAGCAGGATGGTGGGGCTTGCCATTGGTTTGGTATGGTGTGAATGATCCAGAACTCTGTAAAGGCTGCCTGACCTACTACAAGGCTATTTTTGGAGAGGGTGCTGTTACTTCCGTCTCAAACAATATTTCTCCATATGGACATTTTAGGTTGGGAGGCTGGCGGGGAGTCAGGGAACCTGGCTTATTTTGCAAGAGCAAGTCATGAGCAACTGAGCTAATGTGCGGGAGAAATTGGTGACATCTGTGGTATTCCTTGTAATGGCTAAATAATTCATAGTTCCATATGGCTGGTCAGTCATCAAGTGCACTTTCCAGGGCTTTGCCTAGTACAGACATCAGACATTGTTCTGACTCCAGACTAATATAAATGACTCTTTATGGCACTGTATCTTTCCACAGTAAGAAAAATCAATAATTTTGCTGCTTTCACATGGATTCACCCACAACTCAGCAGCTTCCTGCAGGTCACATAAGCCCAATCATGTGTGCAAAGTTTGCAATCTGTTACAAAATTATCTGTTAAAGGCAGCAGTGATCAACAGGGACATTTTTCCCCTTTTGGGACCCTAAAAGTAAACGTGTTTCCTCAAAATCCAAACAGAATTATGGAGAGAAGTGAATAAAGCAAAGAATATTAGTGGGCACTGATGAAACCACACGCATGGGGGTTACCAAAGTTTTGCCTCCAAGGAACATTTCAAAGGGGCAGTCCTGGGTGCCAGGTCTCATCAAAGGGCCTTGCCAGCCACACTGGGGGAACCCCTACACTAAAAAATAGAAACTTAAGCTGTTATAGAAATCTTCATCTCAGGGCATAACATAGCTTTCAATGTACATGTGCACATTTCCTTTATCACACTGGCATTACCAGATGTCTACATCTAGATAACGTGATGATGGATCACAGGCCACAGTATTTGAAAACTAACACGTTGTCAGAACTTTTAGAAATGATTGCTCAAGTTCTACTTGCTCTATTCCCCCAAGTAATCATCCCATTGAAGGCAACGGGACCACTAATGAGTTGCCTATTCATCAACTTACTGCTGATGACAAAATAAAAATAAAAACAATCGTGGTATAGCTAAATATGCTAACTTTGACCCTGAATAAAAGGTCAAAGATAAAGTGGTTTTCCTATACTAACATGGCAACAGAACCACACAGCTACAACGGCTGTGTTGTAACAGCTTATATCAGTGTCCTTTAGTAGCAAGAACAATCAACACCCCCTTTAATAGCAAGAGAATTGCCACACCTGTCTGCACCCTTAGGTAAAGTGATGCGACTACTTGGAGTGGACTCCGCGGAAGTAAATGGGAGCTTTCCTGTTCACTTCATTGCTGCCATGATTTCCCCTTTGTGGTTTAAAATGGCTTATATCAAATGTTGCTTAACCTCATAAGAATTGACTTAAATCTACACAAACCAGGTTTAAAATTGTTCCAGGGTGTCCATGTCCATCTTTGCCTGATGGTTTATCTAAATAGCCTCTTACACTGATTTTGACCTCTTAAACCTTCATGTGTAGGCAAGACTTCACTTCTTGCCTAATTTCATTTGACTGAAGTATGAACATATATCAAAATCTATTCTGTGGTATTAGGAAATAATTAATTCCATTATATCATCATATCATGGTAGAAGCGTATAGCTAATGCTCTTTGAGTTAAACTGCACAACAGTAGTATTTGGGCCACAACAAAAAAACCCCAAACAAACATAAATGTATTTAATTTAGGCTTATTACACCGCTCTGGCAATCCTGTATTCCATCTTGTTCATCACAAGAAACATGTCACTTAATATGTACAGATCTTAATCACAATTTTGTTTGAGCAGTCTCCTCAAATCGAGATAGAATAAAACATCAATAAAGTCAGGCTCCTTGATTTTAAGGATACAACGGTCATCCTAAAATTCAGGGGCGGGTGGAGGGGAGCAAAAGTCACTTCTTTATAGATGAATAGCATCAGCTTACATGTCACTGAAGGCCATTTAAGCCTTCAAAGCAGACCATAAGTAAAATGTTAGTGGTCCATAGGCTCCATGCTGATTCTCAGCATAAGCATGATTTTTCATCCTACTGAATTAACTTTTGGTAAAAAAGAAAATGAGAGACTTGGCATCACAGATGTCCCCTGGGTCCTGAAGAAATGTTTGGATTTAGAGATAACAGGCCACAACCAAAATCTTTCATCCCAGCATATTTGAACTCCTGAGATTTTCTTGAAATGCCAATCTGTGTTTTGGTTTTGCTAGTGGGACTTCGTCTTTATAAAGTGGCCAGACATTTAAATATCCCAACTTCCAGATCTAGCCTGGAGGCTTTTTCCTTCAGTTGGGACCCTTCTATAGATAGAAAAGTTTGCACAATCTCAGATGTATAAAATACGGTACTGAACAAAATGGAGGTAACAGATGTATATATGTCTAAAACTTAAAATATTTACTCTTCACACAAATTTATTTTTTCACCTTCTCCTCTCCTTATTCTTTGCAACCCTCTCAAAGTCACCAGAGACTGGGGGTTATCAATGTGCAAGGCCAAATTTTGCACAACAAGCAGCTTCTAAATTAAGTTTTGCTCACAAGTGTATCCAGAGTGGAACGGCAGGAGGCGTTTAAAGACACTTGGTTGTCGTGACATTAAGGAAACGTGCTGAACTCTGGAACATCAGTATCCAGCACTCAGGTGGAAGACAAAAATCCAGGACATAGAAGCAATAAGAGAGAGACAAGAAAAATCAGGAGGAACAAAATATATGTGTTTTTTTTAATATACATAATATAGCATAAAATAAAATAGGGACTAAGCATTATAAACTCTGACATAATATACATCATAATTTTCATTTCCAAAGCTCAGCTTGATATGATAGATCATGGCACACAGAAGGAATTGAAGAGAAAATCTGGAAAAGTTTGTACGTCTTAGTCCTCTCTGAGGAGGATTCCAGTAATTTTCCAACTTCTGAGGGTCGAAATAGAAAACATGATTTTTGCAGCCACTAAGCAAATAAAGCCTTTTTGTTTGAAACCTCAGTCACATTTCAGTCCTGTTGCATAAGCGATGCCATGGCACAAGTTATTTTGTGTCTAGAGAGATGTCACCTCATTCATATATGCACTGATCTTCCAGTGCACCGTATGTAGTCAAACATAGCTTGCTATACAATTAAAAAGAGAAGACAAAGAAATTTTATATATATATTATATATATATATATAATAGCATATACCAATTGTGGAAGCTTCTACATACTGGATCCAAAACATGCTGAGTAATAGGTTTAAGTGACCCATCAAAAGTGGGTATATTCCAAGCACCCTTTAATTTAGGATGTGTATTCCAGTCTCTGCACATCTCTGCAACAGAGAAAACTGGTCGTTCTTTGCCGATCAGTCAGAGGAAGGAGCAATTTTTCATTGGTAGGTCCAGTTCCAGCTGGGTCTACCATGCCTGACTGTATAATGGTTCACAGGTCTCGTCTCAGCAGAATGGTTGAAGTTCCCAGGCCACAAATGTGTTTTCCTCCTCTTAATCGCATTCCTGATTATCAGGATGACGTTTCCTGCTAAACAGTACAGATTTGGTAGATGAACGTACCCAGACGCTGGGAATTTTATACCTCTGTAACACTGAAGAATACAGCAGGCTCCCTGACTAGTTTTTGGGCTTAGAACAAAAAAAAAAAAAATCTGGATAAAAATTTTTAGAGAAAAGGATAGAATGCAATGTAAAATATTTTTTTTCCTGCCATTGTTTTAACATCTAGCTAGCACAGTATTTTTACTACTTGAAAACCACATTTTAGATTTTCCTTTTTTTCCCCTTCTCTTTTCTCCTACTGCATATTCTTTTTCTATATTTTATTCCTCTAAAATACTTCAGCAGAGTCCTATAAACTGTTCAGTTTTTGTCATGTCTGTAAAATGTTCCTCCAGAAAGCTGTGTGGTATCCCCATAGAACTGGAATTCTTCATTCACTCTTTCCATGGATCATCTTCTCACACGGTTATGGGAACAGTTTTCTAGTAGTTTGTAAAACAGGAAGCAATTTTTTCTTCTGGCATAACAAGAGGCACTATTTCTTCAATTATTTTTAGGGCCTGTCAAAACAAAAGGAAAACAGGGGAGACATTTAACCTGAGTGAGCTAAATCTATGTAGTTGTTTGTCACTGCTGTCCCCTTCCTTCCTCCCTTTTCCTCTGTCGCTTCCCCTCTCCCTCTTTTTCCAATTTGTATTTTCCTTTTTTCAGTTTCTGGTTATCACCAGTGCAGATTACTTTAGTTATACATCTGCTTGAATTGGTGAATAGTATTTGTCAACTACAATACTCAATACATTTTATCTCCTTTTGGTTTTGCAAAGCATTATAGTCTAGTGCTGTGGTCTGCAAATTTTGTCAGTGCTAGAATTAATTTCAAGAATATTAGAAGTGAACAGTGAACAGTTTTATGACCTATGGAGTATGCATGCAGTATCCAGGCACCTAAGAGTACATACTTCAGTACAAACATGGCATGTGTCCAGGGGCCTTGTTACACCTTGCAATTTGAGCTGTTTAAATGTGTCCATGGGCCTTGTTACACCTTGCACTTTAAGCTACTTAAATGCTGATCATCAGTGTTAGTGCTAGCTTGAGTTTGGAGCAGTCACACCCTTAGTCTAGACACCTTCTCTGATCCCCACCTGCACAGCTGTGACTTGCCACCAGAGGCCTGGTGAGCAGGGGCAGGACTACAGGGCTAGTGAACCAGGACATCTGTCTGTCCCTACTCTAAGTGGGGGTGGGGGGATGAGGGATGGGTTGGTGGGACAGGAACATGAAGCTGGGAGGCAGAGAGTTAATGGGATGGGGATTGGTAATGAAATGGGAGGTAGAAAGGCAATGGGGGTAGGGGAAGAGTGATGAAATGAAGGAAGTCAGGTACTGAGGATAAAATAAAAAGAATTTTAAAAATTAAAAAGAAATAAAGAGGAAATTAATTAAAGAAGGTCTCACATTTAAATAAATTGGGATTGGGGGGTTGGGGGGTGCTGGTTGTGTTTCCTCAAGTGGCTGGAAGTTGGGAGCAGTGAGAGAAGGCAGTTTTGGGGAAGCTGCTGCCCCTGCCCCAGGAAGGAATCCCCAGCACATGGGGACCTGATTGAACCCCTATCTTGTACCCCCTCATCCCTCCCACACCCTACTCCTGGACCCATCTGTGACCTGGCTAGCTGGCGTGTGCTCTTCAGTCTGCTTGCATGAGGTTGCACCCCTGGGGTAGGAAAGTAACCCCCAGGGGCAGGAGGGAGAGTTAGCTTGGTGCCAGAACTGGCCCCTGGACAGTAGAGTTTAGGGGGTGGAAAGTTTATCCACCCAGAACAGAAGGGTGGGGAAGGGGGCACTGCATCCTGGGATGCTGGAGGACTGCAACTTGGGTGGCTTGTCTGTGGGGAGTGGCCACACATTCATGGAACATGAACTGGATAACGCAGATCAGAAATAAACCTGCCCTGTAGTGGTATAACTTTAAGCTGCCTAAAGTGTGCTTAAAACTAGTTTCAGGTGTTAATGTGTGGATGATCCAGGGTTAAGAGCTCCAGGAACCACCTCAAATTCATGTATAACCAGCCCCTACGACTAACTTATCCCACAGTAGCAGGCGTTACAGTGTTTATTACAGTATCTGGCCACTAAGTGGAGGAGGCTGGCAAGAGCTTGACTTGACCCAAAGGTCAGGCTGGCTGGAAACAAGCTGTGGTTGCCACCCCCTGGGATGCTGTGAGATCATTTCAAGGATGCCATACTAATATTAGCAACATTAAGTGTGCAAGCACCTACCCATGATTCACAAGATAAGCCCAGAAATGTCAAATAGGAATCACTAATGTCAAAGGTGGTCTGACCTGCGACGCTCTTTCTGAGTTCTTTGCAACTGAAGAATTGCTCTGTTATGTTTCTGTAGTCAGGAAACGAGTGAAAGCTAAGAGCTGGTATTTTTCAAGGGATACCTTAAATCTAGCAAGGGATGAGCTTGATTGGGCAGCAGCAGGGAAGGAACCGATGTCCCACAACCTCAACCACACTAGTAAATTAAAGGAGCTATTTGATGTTTGAGATAGAAGGCTGATCAAACTTTGATAACATTTGGGTATTCTTTCCCCCACTTCACTTGCATTATGCACTAGATGTCATCATAATGGGCATACCCAATATGTGTCTGCCTGAGTCCAAAAATGGAAATGTTAAAAATCCTATGCCTGACTTCCTGTATGTTTTCCAGACTCCCCTAGAGATCAAATAAATTATTTGACTCATTAGGTTCACTCCCTATAAGGAACCAGTCTGCATGAATCAACTGAAAGTAATGGAAAGACTCTATTAGATGTTGAATTCAGCCCTTTATGGAGTCTGTCCATTGTTGGTAGAAGCACAACTGGAGGTACAACAGCATCTAGCCACACAGCTTGGCTTGTAGTATTTTACTTACGAGTACCTGCCCGACATTTTCCTCACAACAGCAATAATGATTCCAGCAATGATTCCAACTGCTACCATGATGCCAATTATGATTCCAACTAGTGCAGCTGTTCCCAGGCCACCTGGAAGAGAAAAGGTGCAGTGTATTAGCATGTTTACCATTTTGCAAGAGTGGAGATTGATGGCATACAGTCCTAACACTTTATAATGCATCACAAATGTTTGCCACATCCCAATCTTAAGAATCAGAATCATAGAAAATGAGGGTTAGGAGGGACCTCAAGAGGTCACATCTAGTGCAACCCCCTGCTCAAAGCAGGAACAGCCCCAACTAGTTCATCCCAGCCAGGGCTTTGTCAAGCCGGGTTTTAAAAACCTCCAAGGATGGAGATTGCACCACTTCTCTGGGTAACCTGTTCCAGTGCTTCACCACCCCCCAGATTTGACCTGACCCAAAAGTCAGGCTGGCTGGAAACATGCAGTGATTCTCAACCCAGGGCCCAGGGCTCCCTGGGATGCTGTGAGATCCTTTGAATTTGAATCTTCTCTAAACTTTAAGAAAAGTTGCTTAGGATCAAGGGTTCCCTGTTGATGTTTATGGGGCCTGATTGAAAACCCATTGAAGACAAAAAGAGTCCTGTTGTTTTACTTCTGATCCAAATCGTGCTGGTCTTTGAAAAGCAGGTTGGAGGTATACCTCATCTAGGATTTCAGTACACCTCTTTTCTTTATAACTAACTCTGCCTTAATACCTTCTTCCTCTGTTGTCTCTGGCTCTTCACCCAGTTCATCTGTGAAGACAGAAGCAGAATAACTCCTTGAATGCACTGACTCTTGTGCTGTGATTCCTGATTTGTTGTCCTATCGTATGGTAGGTTACCAAAGCAAGAGTGCAGTTGTCTCAAGCTGAATCCACTGCCAAGTGGTAGTGAACAGCGTTGCGTGAAAGAAATGGCAAATGGGCCACACATCATAAACTAGCCTAAAGACAAAACTAACTCTAATGGATTAATCCTAATCTTGCTTAGACAGGTATAAATTAGGAGTAACCCCATTAAGATGAACAGTGCTCCACTGATATAAAACAACTGTAAATTAGATTGCCTTAATTTTCTATGCTATCCTCTTTATTATGACTGCTTAAAAGCTTCCCATTTAGTCTTTGATGTAGCTGCTGTTTTATAGATTCATAGATGTTAGGGTCAGAAGGGACATCAGTAGATCGAGTTCGACTCCCAAATATATATATATTTATATATATTTGAAAACATTTTCTTTATTTCAGACCCTTTCTTCCTCATTGGAGAGGATATTCCTCAAACCCAGGGTGGATGCATCCCAAATGAAAGGCTGGGTTTTTGGAGATGGGTCACATCAAATGTGACGTAAGGGTTCTATCCTTGCCCTTGCTGCAGATTTAAACCAATCTTTGTGGTCATCTTCACGTTCAGGGTGCTCAACTTCAGACTCTGGAGTCTGATTTGCAGAGAACTGAACTGAACTGAACTGCACCTGAAGGGGGAAACTATGCTTTGACAATCTGTCATGCTAAGTACCCTGAAAAGATCTGGCCCCGGACACTGCATACTAGACATACAAATGTAATTCAGTGATTCCCAGCCTGGTGCCTTGAGATCCTTTCAAGGGTGACATGCAGTGTTAGCACTGTTAGGTATGCAAATGTGATTCACAAAATAACCCAAAAGATTTCAATTAGAAATCCATAGGGTGGTTTTTATAGACATTCTGACCTGTTGTGGTGTTCATTGCAACAGAAAAATTGCTCTATTACTTTTCTCTTGTCCAAAAATGAGTGAAAGCTAAGAGCTGGCATTTTCCATGGGGTGCCCTGAGTCTAACATGGTTGAAAACCACTGCTTTATTTTCTCCATGCTGCTTAAAAAAGAGAGTAATGAAACACTCTCACTTTAGATGGGTGATATGCTGATTAAATTTTAAGTTTTATGAATCACTCTTGCAAGATGGAATTTGTAACCATAGTTGGAATAAAAGAAATCAAAACAATGGTATAGGCTAACGGCTAGGTAGCAATGGTAAAAGTTAATAATGACAGAAAAAAGGAAGGTTGAGGTCATTCCATATTAAAGGCCTGTATTTGGTTAAAAAAAAATAGGATGATGTAGTTGCATCCAGTGAGGAAGATGAAGTACTTTCCTGTTCCCTAATAACTAAGGAGGATGCTAGAAATCCAAAATCATTTTTTTAAATCATTTAGCCAGACAGGTAGACTCCAGAAGTTCTAAAAGAGTTGGCCGAGAAGATGGCCTCTTGAGGCTTTTAAAGAAATGTTGGAACTCAGGAAAAATCCACAAGAGTGAAAGAGTTTGTATATTGTCCTATATTTTAAAAGGTCAAGCAGAATGGTCTAGGTAATTATGGAGTAGGTTACCTGATGGTAATTCCAGGCAAAATAAGGGAAAAGATGATACAGGATTAAATTGACATAGAATTAAATAATTAGCAATAAGGGAATATGATCTGATTTGGTTAGAATTATACATTTGGTTTAGTAATTTTGCAACATAGTAAATTTTTGTAAGTTATTTAACTTAGTACCGCATAACTTTCTGATTAAAAACATTAGGTATGCTTTTTTTAATAGATTAAAAAGTGGATAACTATTATCTTCACAGTCAGGGCGCCTAGGATCTGGAACCGACTTCCAAGGGAAGTGGTGCTGGCTCCTACCCTGGGGGTCTTTAAGAAGCGGCTTGATGCCTACCTGGCTGGGGTCACTTGAGCCCAGTTTTCTTCCTGCCCAGGCAGGGGGTCGGACCTGAAGATCTACAAGGTTCCTTCCGACCCTACTTCTATGATTCTATGATCTCTAAAAATATACAACCCCCCCCCATCAATCGGGAATTGTTAATAACTGCACTATGATGCGTATGCCCCAGAAGGAAAAATTAAAGGTTCCACGGGCAACCTTCATTCTGGCATTTTCTGCCTCCTGAGTGCTTGATTTTTTTGCAATCTTAATATTCTTTGAACATGGTATATATGCATGTGGATGAGATAAATACTACCACATACTTTGCCATCATATGTAATGAATAACTACATCTGCCAAGTACAATTGAGATGACAAACAGCTAGGGTAAGTATATGGTGGCTCTGAATACTGACATTAGTGTAGTTCCTTTGGGTTTATTATTTTCTTCACTAATTTGTATGCTGAACAGTGTCAGTTAACGTGGAATGATTTGTTCAAGGCTCCAGCTCGGAGACATTAACCTTTATTATATTTGCTTTTGAGCCTGCTATAGGTTTATGCCTAACCAAACAGGAAGGCAGGTTTGTTTTGGAGGCTGCGAGCTCCTCTCATCCGAGCAGATTTGTCACAGCAATTGCACTCCACAGTGCCAGGATCTTTAAATTCACATAGGACAGCCTGTCATTGTCTTGCAATCTGATGGTTCAACAGTGGATGTGTAGTTATACAATGCCAGTGTTTTCAGGATGTTTTTTTTTTAAGACGGCTTTGTTTGCTTTTTAACAGAAAAAGTAAGAAAGTAGGAAGATATTTTTGTTCCTTCGCCAAAACCAGGCACTTGTGGTTTAGCTGACTCTTTTATAATGTTTGAAAATGTTGAAAAGAGGGAAATAATTTTTTGTTACATGCAAGTTGTTAGCATTTAATTATTTTTCTGGGCCTTCATATTCAGGTTCTGATAAAGAATTGTGGAAATCGGTAGCCTATTTATGCCTGTTCAGAGCCCGTTCGTCATAAGTTTTTAGGATGTTGATTCCAAGGACAATTCCTGTGACACCCAATGTAGATGAAGCATCATGGGGAAAGCTTATCGAAGTTTCAGGACCTATCCAGCCTTTCCAGCTTTGGCCAGGAAAGAAGGGTGATGAGGAGAGAAGGCAGAGGGAAAAAATGGCTCTAGTTTCCAGCAGCAAGGGAAAAGTAAATCCGATTTAACCTCTCTCAGCTTCTAAGAAATGGAAACCCTTTGTGCTCCACAGAGAGTGAAAGGAAGAAGAATGGGGAACCCTATTCCTCCTTAATAGGCAGCCGACGAAGAAAAAGCTAAAAGGCTGCTTCATCGGCTAAGGAAGCCAGAGATGCAGCATTGCCCCACACTAACCCAGTGTCTAGGCATTGCATGGCAGTTTGTGGCTCTGAGGCTGCCTTTGATGCAAAAATACCTCCCTGTGTGCTACATGCTTTTCCTACGTTAGGGAAAAATTCTTTTAGGCAACTGGTGAGATTTGCCTGAAAGATGACAACTGCTTTAAAGAGGAAGGATGGCTCTCTGGTTAAGGCTGGGAACATGGAAGATCTGGGTCCTAGTTGTGGCTGTCAAAGGAAGTTTCCTGTGTGCCTTTTGACAAGCCGCTTAGATCCTCAGTCTGTAAGTTTTTCCGCCTGTAAAATGGGATTTACAGTAACCCTCTTGCTGGGGGCGTGATGTAATCTTGGGAAGCACTTCAAGTTCCTTGACTAGCTGTTCTCTAGAGAGCATTACTTGGCAAAGTGTCCTATTATTGAGAAAGAGAGACTGGTTGCTGTTGTGAAAGATCTTCTGTTTTGAAGACTGAAAGACTTGCTATAAGACAAGTTCAGACCTAAGCTAATGCCCATGACAGATGTGCTTTGTTTAGCAAAGTACATAGCCGTGAATATAATATCTCCCCCTGCCCCCATACTTGTCTGATATCTTTTCCCTCTACTGGCAATTGGAAAGAGTTTTTATGTATTTTTAAAAGTCAGAAACTGAATGTCACCTTGCAATGACAGTGTGTGCCAATAAGAATCTGGATGGGTCATGCCGGACAGTTGAATGCCAGATATGTGCCTGGGGGTGTTGGTTGTAGCCGTGTTGGTCTAAGGACACAGGCAGACATAAGCAGATATGTGTCTATGTCCCCACACCCACTCTCCCCCTCTCCTCCCATTTTGTTTCCTTCAGTTTATGTGGCTGTCTCTACCATAGAAAGGTCCAACCCTGGACTAGCAGATTGGAAACAAGAGATCTCATATGTAGGAAAACTTCTACTGAATCATTTTATAAAAATTTTCTTTCATCGGTATTATTGACCCCTTACTTGCTACCAACCAGAAACAGATGAAACCCATGTGCTGCTTCTTTCTTTATGTCTTTCACGTATTTGTTGGAAAGCAAGTCTGCAACCCTATCAAATTCAGGTCTTATAACCACTGCTTCTATTATTAAATAATGAACCAAGTCAAGAGACTGTCCATAGAAAGGGACTTGGAAAAGAAGGTGGAACATACATTTTTAACTACAAATATGTTTGATCTTTTGACCATGGGTATAAAACTGCTACAGAATTCAGAAGAGAGGAGAGGGAGGGAGACGCCAGCAACAAAAAAGAGAGAACTTCAGTCAAAACTTGTCCTTTTTAAAATATACCAATAAAGAGATCCAATTCCAGCATCTAGACAGGTCCATCATCTGCAGCAGCAAGGACTGCTTGTGTGAGATAGGGGGAGATGGAGTATGGATTATCTAGGAAAGTGGAGCCCAAATCCAGCCCGTTCCAGAGGCTGGCACTGCAGGGCTTTGCAAATCTATGGGCTGCCCAGGATCTGCTCTTGACTTCTGAAACAAATCATGTCAAAGCAAAGCTCCAGGAGAGACCTGTTGGACTCGGGATTTCATGGAAACTCTCTTGAATGGATCCAGCGCAGCCATGACAGGTTCATGCACCGAAGTGAATGCTTTAATAAACCTTGTGTTCTGAATTTTGAGCTTGCAATGAAATTCAAAACCAGATGAGTTTCATGCAGTTTCCTTGCAAACATTTCTCACAGCTGCAGATGTAAAGTCTGCACAGTGCCTCGCTAAAATCAATTCTCTCCTGCTGCCCACAAATGTTGTGCCTCTGCCTAGCTTATATCTACTTGATGGGCTTGCCTATACTTGATTTTGGCATTTACAGTTGGAGAATTGATAGCTGTGCTTTGCTTTGCCATGTATGTCTTTTAACTAAACCAGGCTCAATGCTCCCAGAATCCCTTGTTGGTGATGGCTGTTTGCTATGGGAAGGCAAACACTGCTCAGTTATTTTGATATGAGGCTAAATTTTCAGGACTTGCACTTAAACCTTGTTCTATCTTGTTAATGGAGCATATCCAATTCAGGAAGGCACTGAGGGATGGTACATGCAGAACCCACGGTGCCATATTTCGGTTGCTCTTCTAACTATTTTAATGTAAGTTATATTCAACTCCATGTATTGTTAACAGACTGGGTTGCTGTAGCAGAGGCTAGGGTTGCCCATTATTCCCTTGCAGTATACTGGTGCACATATGGAAGCATTTCTTCTACTGGATTTTCGTCTGATGGTGTAGGAAAATTTTGCTACAATTCAAAGACGGTAGATCTAATTTTTTGTTTGTTTCACACCACAATAAATCATGGATAACTCCACAGAAGTCAAAAAAGACATGCCGGTATAAAACCGAAATGCAGAACCCTAAAACCCTTGGTTCAGAGATGATACCTTTTATTAGACCAACTAAGAAATTGCAAAAAACATTATGTTGCTTTGCAAGTTTTCGGGCTCACAATCATCTCGGAACCAAGAGTTTTAGAGTTTTGCATTTCTTTTTGTCTCAGACCGACACGGCTACCAAATACATCCCTGGTATAACACCAGAGCATACTTAGGCTATTATACTCATGTCTTCTGTACCTCAGACTCTTTGTGTTTGAACAAAAGAATGAGTTTTTTGAGGATGGTTTATGCTGTGTGACTTCACACGTGCAATCTAAGTACTGGCAGATGACTTCAATCACTGTTGGTCTAAGCTGGATTTGAACTGGGAAGTGCTGGTGAGGTAACAACAAATCTATGAATTCCCCTTGTAGTGCATGCACTTGGTTACTAATTTAGGATGTTAAATGACTCTTCAGAAATGCTTCACAAAAGCAGCAGGTTCCTTTTGATGTAATCCTGATTTCGAGAGGACTTCAAATTCTGCAGGAGACTTTTTCAAAAGACTACTGAGTGAGTGTTGGGAGCATCCTAGTGAGAGAAACAACTTAGAGTCTATTCAAACAAAAAGTGGAGAATAAAGATTTCTACCGTCAGCATGTTCAAGAGTAACGTCAGGATCGGTAGAGTTTTCACTGTCTTCATTCGTGGCGATTGCACTTTCTGTGGTCATTAGGTCTTCTAATTGGAGAAAGTCTGTTATATTGTGCAGGCTTGTAGGCAACTGCAAGGCAGGAATGTTGGAGAGGAAAGAAAGAAAGGAGAGGCAAAGTAAGACCCAGTTTCCATTTTATTTATAATATACAAAAGTTGATATCCTCACCCTCATATGTGCCAGTGGGCAGGTTCTCCAGCCTGCTTTATACTGCTTTTACAGTACAGGAGTGAATGGCTATTTTGTATAAATAACCCAGAGATATGGTGGGGGTAAGTAGAAAGTGAAGTATTCCCTCCTAGGTACAAGGTTTGATGGGGATGCAGCAGGATCATACTGTACTTCAGGGTTAAGGACAGACATTACACATAAATCAGTATAAATGATTGGAAACCGATTTAAATCTGTAACACAACAGAAGTTCAGTGCACATAAATCACTTTGCTGTCTTGGTTTGTGGTTTATGACCGAAAATGATCAAAACCAGTTTAAGATATACCTGGATGGACGTAGTATCAGGCTTAACTTGATTTAGGTTAATTTGGTTTATTGAACGTCTGCTCCAGATCCTCTACAGATTCAAGCTGTCTGCTTCAACTGAGCAGGGAGGCGTGCTCTGGCCTGGGCCACTGCAGACATGTGGCTGCATTTCCAGAATCACAAGTGAATGTCTGTTCCCTTGCTTCAATCTACGCAACTTAGATTAATTTGTGAAGATTGAATCAATTCAGCCTCAGGCTTTTTGACTGTCTGTACGTAGCCCAGGAGCTCCCAGCTGGGTGGCTGTTAGACTTCTCTAGTCCATAATGGGGCAGGTGCCATAAGAGGCATATGCCCAGAGAGCTACAACCAGGTGTTTTTACCTCTAATTAAAGAGCAGCTGAGAATCAAGCCCAATATTTTACAAAACAGGTGTATGAGAGAGAGTGGGAGGAACAGGCTAGTAATAAAAGGAGAGAACCCTCTAGTGAACTCTCTGGATTTCCACTGTGAATGCATGTGGATTCACCATAAGCTACATCCACATAGGGAGGCCTGGGTTTTAGGATGCTCCCAGGGAAGTTTCCAGTTAAGAGCACAGTATGCTGCTTCATCAATTTGTAAAGTAAAAATTAAATTGCATTTTTGCTTAGTGTCACTGGGTGAACTTTTGTCATAAGGAAAAAGCAATTTTATAACTGCTTTCCACAGCAGTCCCTAGCAGCAAAATTTCAAAACATCAGCATAGAGACAGGGAAAGCAGAATTTACCAATCTTCTAGAAGTTTGCAGATCAGTTTGTCTGGTGTGTTACATCAGTTTGACATTTGCTCATCTTCACTAAAGCCGGTGGAAACACACCAAGACAGAACTACTGCACGGCGGTGCAGAGGCAGGCTGAGACTATTTTGCGCAATTCAGCAACTGTCACAAATATTTCCAGCTTTTTGCAAAGCAAAATCCCTGGCATTTGGTCAGCTTTTTTCCTTTTTTTTTTGCAATTCAAGTCATGACTTACTGCTATGTAACTTTAATGGTTAAAACCATATTGACAGGTCAAAAGACAACATAGGGAATGCAGATTCATGCTGAACTGGAGAGCCTTGGTTTAGTGACACTCACCAGAGTTGGCACTTCATCATACCATGTGTCGTTCCTATCTTTGAAATCCGTTGTTGTACTTTCTTCATCCTCTAGAACTGAGCTTGCTAAATGAAATACAGAAAATGAGTTGCAGTGTCAGTTGATCACCCTTGGCTAAACTGAACAGTCCATACATTAATACATCCAGCATGAGAGGATTTACCTCTGTTTCCATCTCTGTCTTGCTATATATGTACGTGCACATACACTTGCAACATGCGGTGAATAAAGCCTACTTAAATCCTGATGAACTTAAATCCTGATAAACTCCTTTTCCCATCTCAACTAAATCTCTGATTATAGACTTACCTTTAAAAGAGCAGGTCTCAACTTTTTGAGATGCAAGGCACCCTACAGAAAATGCCAACTGTTAGTTTTCACAACAGAAAAGTAATAGAGCAGTTCTTCTGTTGCAAAGAACTCAAAGGCCACAACAGCTCCCAATGTATTTAACACGCTGGATTCCTACTTGAAATCTCCAGTTTATCTTGTGAATCTTGTTTGCACACCTAACCGTGCTAACACTGCATGGCACCCTAGAAAGGATCTCAAGGGACCCCAGGATACCATGGCACCTGGTTGAGAATCACTGACCTTGAACCTTCATGATTGCCAGCAGGTATAAGGGGACATTTTGGGGGAAATCCAAGTAGAAAACGGGCAAATCAATTTTTCAGCATTTAAACTTATTGTTTGTTTAAACAGCAGTTCAAAATGAAAGGGTTTTTATTCTAGTCTCACATGTGTTACCCAACTCCTTGGCACAATTCTGTCACACAGGTCCTATCACTTTCTCTCACAGGCATGGCCAAATCTGGCTGCCTTTCCAGTCAAGAGGAAAACAGAGAGAGAGAGAACAAGACAGGACAGGAAAGGGCAACTACATGAAAATAGTTGGTAATTCTTAAGAAGGTCAGAAGAACACAGGTGCCATCTGTTCAGATATCAAACTTACTCATGAAACTGTGATCATCCTTCGATGCTGATATTATTTGCAGTTTCCAGGGAGCCTTTAATTCACCATAACTAAAAAGGCTGCCACTTAAGCTGTTGCTTGGGATATGATGATGTTGCCACTTCCAAATGCCACTGTGAAACTTAACTCTATTAGTCCAAGAGCTAATAATAAGTATATGCCTGAGTTCAAAACCCAAGACAGAAACACTTCCAAACAAACTTTTGAAGAACTTGAATTTAGATTCATACTTTATACCTGGTCTCAGTCTCTGCAGCAAGCTGAACCACTCTCCATCTCCAAACACCTTTTGAAACTTTTGTTATCTGTCATCTATCACATACTCTTTAGATTAGCTTCACATTTTATTTGTGCAGAAAGCTGATCAAAAAGTGGCCCGGTCCTGTAAGGTATCTGTGAAGTATCGGTAGCACTTCCTGAAGGTCTCGGCTCAAAAGTTTTGAGTATCAGGATTTCAGGCTTTTCTGATGCAAAATGGTCAAGTTCAAAGAGGAATGAAGAAAGTTAGGCCTTGTTTTGAGCCACCAACTCAAACACTGACTTTGTAACTTTAGCTTTTTCTACCTAGCACTAATATATACCTAGTACCTCCATCCAGGAAAACATTTGAAAAGGAATGAATATTTAAACATATGAGCAGCCTGGGACTCATATGAGCAGTCCAGTTGAAATACTACCATTTCAGTATGAATTTAGGTACTGAATTCTAAACGTCAGGTTTTAGAAAAGGCAGACTCAGGGTCGTCTTGTGGATAGTTTTAATCCAAAGACATGCTTTAGGAACATTGTGCATCCTCTGCATTAATCATACTTGTCCTTTGTGGAGGGATACATCGTGTGCAGTGAAATAGGTCCCCCTGCCATTCAGAGTTGTTGGAAGTCCCAATTTGTACTGCAGGACTTTTTTTGCCTCCTGTACGGTGGCTGAAGAGGGCAAGAGAGGAGTTGTTGAAAGGAAAGGTAAAGAGACTGAGTTTCTCCCCAAATGAACCCCAGCAACAGATTCAAAAGTGTAAAAACCACCTGGTTACTAACCATTTTATTCTGAGCAGTGGGTATCTCTGATCCTTTCATTCCCTCCTGCACTAGCTTCTGTTCCAGTGTTTCTCTACTTATACTTGATGAATAGAATTGCTTCCATTCAACACACTCCATATCCCAGTGCGATTTCCAAAGTGACAAATGATATATTGGCAGCACAGTTCAGTTAATTGTTTGTAAGCAAAGAGGACAGCTATCCACAGTGTGAGAATAGAAATCAGGGGATACTGTATTGTTTTAATATGTTTCTGTAGGGGAAATAAAACATTAAGTGAGCAGTCTGTAGTGTTTAAATATTAATTTTTTTTTAATTGCACCAGTGACAACTGGGTGATCTAAGCTGCATCCTCATCTCTTGGGCATCTGAGATTAGAAATATACTGCTTTAATCTCTCTACTGAAGAAATGAGTTTATCCATTAACTTCTTTGTTTTCTTTATGAGGTTGTGCATGAATTGGAGCTGAGCAAAGGATGGATTGTTTGGGCCCAGTATTTGAACCAAAAAATTAGAGGAAAATCAGGTCAGGTTGAATCAAAACATAAAAACATGTTTTAGTACCTTCAGACATTTCTGTCTGAAGTTATTTTTTTAAAAAATATATCCAGTTCTAGTGCAACTTTATAGCATGAAACTGAGATCCCAGATGCCTCTGTCAAAATCTTGAAACCAGAGAATCTAATGTTAGATTTCTAAATCCACACTTAGGGACTTAAATAGAAACTTCTATTTAGGCATCTAAATATAGACTTTAGTTACTTAAATGTAGGCACGAAGCATCTACTTAGGTGCCTCAATACGGATTGGAAAGTCAAACTTTAGGAACCGAGTTGGTATAAATAAGTGCCCTGGACAAGTACAATATGGAAAGCAAGGAAGCAAACTTCCCTTTGAGAGAGTTAAAAGGGCCTTGATTTTTCAGAAAGTGTTGAGCATCCACCCTCTGCACATCGGGCCCTTCAATGACTTCTCATTTTGCTTACCTCAAATTTCAGTCAATGGAAATCTTCACTTATTTCTAACATTTTAGCCTGCAAGATGGACTTTAATCTTCATCTTCCTTGCCTGCTAGGTCTCTCAGTTCTGGTGGTTAGTAAGGGCATTAACTGCAGTGTACTTTCCCAAGTGCGGGAACCGTCCCCTGGGAACTGGACCGCGGTCAATAAGGAATGTAACACAGAAGCGTCAGCATTCACTCACTACCAAAGTAGGGTGGGCTTTGAACTTGCAACTTGAAGACAAAAGCCTGTATTATATCCATCCCTAGATTTATCCTTCCCCTTCCTTTGTATTCTATGGAGAAGAATTATTTCATCTCCTCCGGCCTACTTGCTGTGAGCCAAGGCAGGACTGCTTGACTCTATTGGCGAGCACTGCCATAAATTGCATAAATTGTCATAACACCCTTGCCAATCACACAGATCAGGGTCCTGTTACATCTGATGCTAAACACAGAGGAGGCCTCTCTTCCAGGGAGCTTGTAATCTAATATTATTTGTGAGTAGGGAACTACCATTAAAATCTCTCTTCTACCTAATGATTTATTTAAAAATCAAGGGCTTGATCATTTTGGCCAATCTACTTTTGGGAAGAGCTCTAAAAGAGCAAATAATGGTAGATCTGAAATGCTTCCCTAGAGAAGCTATAACCCACATATATGCATGCACCTGTGCATGTGTGTTTAACACATTTTTTCCCTTCAGACCCAAAATGGTCAACCTCCTCCTTCCCCCTGAAAGTTCAGAAAAAGAAATATTTAAAATGAAGAAGAAAGGCAAAGTTCCAGTGTGGAGTGGGAAATGCCCTGAGATGTCCATAGAGCAACCCCATCTTGGGATTTATAAAAATAATGCCATTACATTACCATTACCATGTTTGAATGACTATGTTGTAGTTAAGCGTGTCCATCTGCATGAGCTCAGCAATATGCATCGGAAGGATCAGGTAAGGTTATAATCGCAGGCCCAACTGAAAAAATATCCCTTACGCAGTAGTCAGTGAATGAGTGCAGATGGAGAAAACCGATTACCACAGGGAAACCCCAAGCGGAAAGTGAAAGACGTTTATTACATACATAACAAGCAACCCATTCATGGAGCTAATTACACTGTTGGCATTGCAATGGCTCTAAGCTCTGTAGAATGACCTGTTCTCCAGGCACCCAAAGGAAACAATGTAAGAAAACAAAGATGTAGATCCCTAGGGAACCTCACATAGAGAGATGTGACACAGAGGGACTCTGACATAATTGGATTGTGTGCACTGAAGATTGGCAGAGTTTGCCACTGATAATCAGCAAGGAGTCCATATCTGCCCATGTATTTGCCTTATTTATCCAGTGCAGAGAGAGGCTTAAAGAGTTAGATGTGTTTAGATCATCATAAAGAAGGTTGAGGGGTGCCTTGAGGTACCTGCAGAAATAGGAAATACATCATAGTAATGAGCTCTTCAGTTGGGCAGATTTAAACAATGAGGGTGGTAAACTGCTGTAACAAATAACTGAGCTAAGCGGTGGGGTGGCCATCTATTCAGTCTTCAGGTCAAGACTGGATACTTGCCTGGAAGACTCACTTTAGTAAAAAAAGAAAAAAACCCCAACAAGCTTTTTGGATTAACTGGGCCTGTGTTATACAGAGTGTCTAATAGTCCCTTCTGGCCTTAAAAACCTATGGTTCTTATAAATTGTCAGGTTTCAGTTACAAGTACTTACAATCTCACTCTAGTTGTTTAAACTCCCCAACACAGGGTTTAACCATACTCCATAAATGTCACCCTGTTTCCAGAGCATGGTGACCAACCTAGTGAAATGCATTTCTCTCGTGTGCACTAAGAACATATTCTTTGAGTCAGCACACAGCAAGGCTGGACTCCTTGAAGTTAATGGAAACTTTGTTATGAACTTCAAAGGAGCTAAGATGTCACCCCAAGAACTAGAATATGGTTTTCCCTGTACAATGGGACAGTCCAACATTTATGAACAGCTCTACTGTTACAAAAGCAGTATGAAAGTTTTTTTTGTTTTGTGCTGTGTTTTTTTATACCTATTTGAACAACTCTGGAGGGGGAATACTTCATGGTACAACAATACTGTTCTGTATGGAGAGAAATTCACTGGGAACAGGCATCCAATACAGGGCCTGTGGCCCACTTTGAAATAGGGCTTAAATCAGGCTTAAGTTGTATATGTGCATTGGACCTTTAATGGTCCAATGTTCAGAGGTAAACGTCACCTAACATGATGGCAGACAAGTTTTTTTGGGTAAATTCGATATCTTTTCTTAGACCAGCTAAAATAGTAGGAAAAATTCTTCAAGCTTTTGGGTGCAAACAACCTTCATCAGGCTGAGGAAGCAAGAAGAATTTTTCCAACTATATTAGTTGGTCTAATAAAAGATATCGGATTTACCCAAGGAACCTTGTCTGCCTGTGTCCTTAGACCAACACGGCTCCAACCTATACACCTAACATGATGGTAAATTTTAGGGGGAACAGCAGGGGAAAGCACCAGCTTTCTATTCCTGTATCTGAGCAGTTTGTAAAATCTGAATACCCCCTACTGTCTGGTGTCTTCCTCTCTCCTGCTACCTTTTCTCTTGCCATTGTTTTTGCAGATGTAGGCTGGTGCAGATGTCAATTAATCACTGCATTTTGCATTGCCAAATTCTAACTGGGAGCATTCTAGTTGAAAGTCCCCAACTGTGATAGGATTGCAACTTCTCACGCCAGGGCAAGACACAATGTCTTTGAAAGCTCCATGCTGCTACAGAAGTTTTTCAATGCATATGCATACAATGGCCCACTCTTAAAATGATGAGCTCACTATATCAGCTGAATGGAAAAGCCTCTTAGGGTGAGTTTCAAAGTACTCCTGTTGTGAAGGTCAATAGACTGAGTAAGAGTTGGATGATGCTTGAAGATTAGCATGTCTCTCAGGTACCTCCAAGCATAACAAAGAGCTTTTGAAGATGGAAGAGATCAAACCAACTTCAGACTTTTCTTGTAGGCTGAGTGACTTAAACTCCCATGTGCATTGCCAGCAAAGGCCCAGCTGCCATCTAAGTTAGTGAGAAGATTTTGAGCTACCCCCTACATGGGTATGTTTTATTCCCTGTCAATAATGAAGATGTTTTTCCCAACTACTCAGTTGGTCTAATAAAAGATATCACATCTACCCAAAGAACCTTGCCTGCCAACACTGAAAGAATTCACCTTAAGAAAAATTAGAAGACTCATCCACGGTTTCCCTGAAACCCCTCACCTCTGTCCAAGCATAGAATAAAAGAAATGAAAAGAGCCATATGATTGATTAGCAATTTTATATTGATTAGCAATATTTAAAGGACAGAAAGCTGCTTTCATACACCTAATGAGGTCATTGCTGTCAATCAGAAAGCATTGCACCTCTTACAATTCAAGTTACTTTATTTTCATTCATTAATTGAAATTGGCAGTCAAAACCCACTGGTGAACTCTCAAAATTTAAATGCATATGAGCCTTTGTTAGGATTACATTAGTGTCATTTGAGGCCCCTGAGCATTTCTCAAGTGACAATACTAATCAACCCACATAAACTGGGTACTTTTTTCAAAATCTACAAGCCAGATTCAGACATAGCAGAAATGGGAGCAAAGCTCTTGACGTCAATCCACGTTGCAATCACTGATAGGGAGTCTGTCTATAGATCTATAGCTGTATTGCCGAAGAGGACTGAGGTGCATGTGTTTACATGACTGATTCCTCTTTTCAGATAAGATATCCACTGTCAGCTTTTCTAGGAGTATTTGTTTATTTATAACAACATTGATATCTATCCACTAGGAGAAGTCATGGGTTAGGGAGCTACAGAGAGCTAGAGGGGTATCTTGCTGGTTTTACCACGTGTGCATTCTGTTGGTCATCAGGTGTTGCCAGAGAGTCAGACATAGGTTACAAGCTGATCATAGTTGTAAATGTGTTAATGACATTTCATTTCTCCATGTTTTGTCTTTCCCATCACAGCAGAGGATTGAGGCAACTTGATATATTGGCTTAGCCCTATCGCTGCATACCTTTTTCTAATGCCTCTGGTTTCTGAATAGGGTGGCCATCATAGAGGACAGTCAGAAAAGAAAGGGCTGCGGTATGTGCTCTCTCTTCCTTCATTCCTGGTGACTCTTTCAAAAGTGTGATCTTTGAAAGATGATTTGAAAGAGCCACCCAGATACCACGTGAAGAGCTGCTGTAGTACAGAAAGAACCCCTCCACAAATCGCACAACACTGGGACATACCATCCCTCCCTGGAACCTATATGGAAAATCCTCAAACAATTGTAACCTGTACTAGAAGAAAGCCCAATTCTTAAAGAGATCTTCCCTAAACCACCCATTTTAGCCTTTTAAACAAGCACTGAACCTTGCCAATCTCATCACCGGAAGCAAACTTCCTATGCCCCAAAGCACACCGAACAGATCCATGAGAAGAAACGTAAAACCTGCCAACACATCTCCACCACTCCCACAATAACTACACCCCACAACAGAACCGTCCCCATTTCTGGATCATACACCTGCACCTCCAGAAATGTAATGCATCTTATCCAGTGCACTAAATGCCCCAGTGGAAAATACGTAGGAGAGACCAAACAACAACTGCATACCAGAATGGACGCACACCAAAAATCTGTCAAAGACAGAAATACCCAATTACCTGTGGGGGCACATTTCTCACAAGAAAACCACTCTCTCCCCAGTCTTTCAGTTCTAATCCTCAAAGGGAATTTACATAACACCTTTCACAGATGAGCCTATGAACTTCATTTTGTCAACCTCCTGGATGGAAAAAATCATGGACTAAATATAGACATTGGATTTATGGCACATTATAACTTTCTTAACATCTGATACCCCAGATAACCTCTACTATTTACCAGCTACATTGTATCACCAGATCACCATTTCCCTTCCCCCCCAACCTGTTTCTCACCCACTGTCTGCAGCACATTTGCAGACAGTCTTGCATACTGGCTTCTGGCTTCGATCCCATCCAGGAAGAGCACCTCTTCCTGAAGAAGGGTGTTTGTACCCAAAAGCTTGCAAAAGAGAAATTTTCCAACTATTTTAGATGGTCTAATAAAAGATATTGGATTTACCCAAAGAACCTTGTCATTCACTGACGTGCTCATCATGTCATGCCTCTCAGGGGACAGTATGTTGCATCACGCATTGCATAGATTATTTTCTTCGAGAAAGCCAAGGGAAGTCCTTTGAGTTCCCAGACCTAAACATGGTACCCAGCGTTTGGAGAAACCCTGCTCCAACTTCTTCCTACCCTTAGCATAATTACCACCTATTGAATAGAAGCTAGTGCATGATTTGGTTAGGAATCAATGAGGGGAAGGGAGGGGGCTTTGAATAGCTTCAGCATCTTTGGACAAACAATATTTTTAATGGAAAACTGTGCAAACTTTGCCAGTTTCTTTCCATTTGTATTTTGGGTCTGGTGGTACGTGATAACCACAGAGTTTAGGTTTGGATGCAAGCTGGACAAATCGTCACCTCACGCATGCTGAGGCTTCACCCCACATGCAGCATTTTTTTCCCCAGTACTTTTAGGATTTGCAAAATCCATGGAGGTGTCACAACTAGTAGGTTGTCCTGCTGCTGAGTCATTGGTTGCTTACTCTAAACCAATCTGGCTTTTGGTCCTGGAAGGAAAGACCTTTTCTGTTGAATGAAAAAAAATATTTGCTTAATTCAAAATTTTGCAGTTGGCATCCAAATAAAACAGCAGAGAAACCTGTCCATGATTGTAAGATATGCTGCAGTATATTCACCACTTCATGTTCCAGAATGTGCGGAGGGCACTTTTAAACAAGAGCATGGGGCCAATTTGTGCTTTCGGTTTTACTCATTAAACTAAAGGCTTTTTGGCTTAGCAGTCCTATTCAGTGCTTGGAATATTTACTGTAAAGGAAGCAGACTGACTGTTATGGCACTACTTGTATTAAAATGTGGGTTTTTTCTGACTACATTACATTTTATTAACATGTGCATGCTCACTTTTAGCCTAGTGTGTCATTGTGTGTGTGAACAAACGCCCGAATTAAATAGAGGTAAGTGGGAGCAGGGGCTTACCGCGGAAAACCTGATGTCAACGGTTTGTGTGCCCGTGGCTAGTGACAACTTAAGTGGAGCTCCTTACCCCTTAATGAAAAAGCCAAACCAGAACAACTTAGCCCCATCGCTTACTATAGAGTACTTGTGGGCACGCAGATGGTTACCGCATCCTCCGCTGTTCCACAGTCGGTTGCCCTGTTCATTAACTTGTTTTAACTGATAGCTTGTCTAAACTCCGAGGTATGGAAATCAATCATGCTATTAAAAGAAAAGGAAATACCTCTCTAGTTAGAGCTGCTGAAAATCTTCTGTACTAGAAACTCTAGAGTGGATTTTGTTCTACACTTTGCTTAATGCCATGATTAAAGTCAAGCCAGGCCTTCGGTGAAAGTATGAAAATATTGTCATTCTAGGGCCATATTCTCCGCTAGTTCTGTCCTCTTTGACAGGCCAACAGATAACTTGGTGCTAAGGATTTGTTCTCAGCCGTGCTCTTCTCATTTAGAAGGATCTTTACTGAAAGGGCGAAGTCTGACACACAGGACAGTTTGAGAGAAGCCATTACCAATGCAGTCATTTAGGCTAAGGAAAATGTGTGCGCCTAATTGATATTGTGGTGGAACTTTTACATAGTCCAACGAGAGAGCTCAGCAAATATCCAAGCCGCTCTCATGAGCTAACAGTGCACTTTGTTTCAATCCGAGCCAAAGCAATAGTTCCCTTTCATTTCATGTTATAACTTAATATCATGTGGTAACTTTCCTTTGCAGACACTGCACTTTGGGAATGCTACCACAGATTTAGATCATGTCAAAAACATGGGACCTTCACCAATTCTCCTTCAAAACCATGAGTTTCAGAAAAATAACATTTAAGGCTCATTTGGAGTCTGAGCCTCATGGGGGAGGGAGGAAGGGGTGTCGACCTTTGAAGCTTTCCTTTACAAGA
This sequence comes from Alligator mississippiensis, assembly GCF_030867095.1. NCBI lineage: Eukaryota > Metazoa > Chordata > Crocodylia > Alligatoridae > Alligator > Alligator mississippiensis. The sequence goes on from NC_081836.1 coordinate 6,715,213, forward strand.
AAGACTAGAAGATTTGCCTTTTTAAAGAAGCGACATTTTTTTCCTGGCACACACGACTCCTGCAGCTGAGGCTTTCAGAAAAGTACCAAATATTGGGAGACTTACAATGAAACCCAGAGAGTTAGCAACATCAGACCACTAGGGACTTGTGAATTGTTTTCATACTGCCATTGTTTCCTCCCTCTATGTCCTAGTAACAGCCCAGGCTTAAAAACAGTGCCATGACCCATCAATGTGCACTGGTGTGTGTGCGCGTGATATGATTTTCTTAAAGATGCCCCGATGTTATTTTTCTTCAGGAAGATGCACACTGTGAAGTGCCTGCTGTTGTTCCTGGGTACAGACACTGACTTTATGAACTTTTGTATTCAGCACTGAAGGGAGGTGAATGAGAGAATAGGAAAGCATCATCATCTACCCCTTGAAAACACAAGTCCTTGATGTACATACTAGATCCGGGTGTACTCTGCTTTGTGTTGCAAATAGCTTTGTGTTGCAGAGAGCCCTGTAGATCAGCTGCGCTCCATGGGGCTCGCTTTGCTTGATGACAACATTTTGCTGAACTGTCAGAAAGGTTTCTTTTGGCTGATGCATCGGGTCACCCCACCCTGGTGCAGATGGTTTCTATTGCTGTGGCTGGGCTAGCCAGAGGAACAAGGCCACCCCCGCTCTACCTCCACATCTCATCCTACAGTGCCAGATACTAGTAGAGAAACAGCTGTTTCTAAAAGAACCCTACATCTGCATGTTCCGGTATGGCACTTCATTTTTGCCCACATCCAGAAGGCTCTCAAAATAATAAATAGTATTTTTAAGTGGTGCAGATGCAAAGGAAAATTTCCAGGGTTCTTGAGAGTCTTTGGCCAATCATCTGGAAAGAAAAGTCTATGGCTGATTTTTGTTTTCCTTTCATGAGACCGCTCCCCCTTCTTCCTGTCACCATCTCATCCTGACTCTATACCTGGGTATGCCACACTGGGCGCATCTATACATCGCCCTGTAGCGACGTTGTTACTGCGCCATGCTTCACTGTACACATGGTATAACTATCCGTACTGCACTGTACATGCAGTGCATGGTTATTTTTAGCTGCCATTTCTCTGTAGTGGTGCGCTAAAATGGGGGTGTGCTGGTACAGCGACATAGCTGCCGGTGACATGTAGATGCACGTGATCACTACATCGCAGCAGCGTGTCACTATGGCGATGCAGGGTGACTTGTAGACATGACCACTGAATACCAAACTGGGCAACAAATTGCCATGGGAGCTTTGCTACAATGGGAGATTGGTGTGAAAGGATTGGGGTATGTGTGTGCATGAAAAAATCATCAGAGATCTTGAGATGTTACCCGTCCGCAGCATGAACCTAGGAAGCAATAGATGCTAGGATCAGGCATGTCCAGAGTCTATCCTGCAGTCCCTGACCGCTGCCAGACAAAAAGCAAACACATGAACAAGAAATTGCACAACTGAAACATAAAACATGTTGGACTTTGGGGGAAATAGTAATCATTTCTGTGGGGGGTGGTGTGTGGCTTCTTTAAACAACAACACAAGAAGGAAACATGCTGAATGCTGGTAGAGGAGCCCAGCTGCATAATTGCTTTGCCTTAAGCTTTTTTTCTTACTTGGGTTTTAATGATCTGTAACTGTATTTTTTGCGGGGGGGGAGTTTATCTCTTGATATGGAGTTATGGTGCCAGCTGTTTTTCTTTGCTGCTAAATTGTCCGAGTCAGATCGTCAGCAGGTGTGAATCTGTGAGACAGGTATTGACTATGGATTTATAGTTCCAGTTTTCCCCGGTCAGCCCCAGTTAATGAAAGGACTGCTTGTAATCTTTTAAAGGAAGGATTTCTTCATGTACATGGCTATAGACTTAGTTCTAACTCTCAAGGACTGAAAAGTGAGTGGACAACAAGACGAATGACATCTGTTCTGCAGTCTCTTGGAGCTAACCAGGGTAGCAATAATGCTGTAAAAATATTGCCAGCTGCCAAATAAGTCAGATCAACTGTGTGTGTATGTGTGTGTGTGTGTGGTTCTTTATCTAGCTTTAGATGCTCAAAAGAGTCTAGTGTCTAAGGTGGATGGAGGATGCACCTTAAGCATGATGCCTCTAGTCAACAGTAGTGTATGCAGCAAGCACTTCACCCATTGCTCGCAATGCAGCCATTTTTGAGATGGGAGGTGGCAAATTTTAAATTATTGTATAGCAATGGGGGCTCAGGACAGAATGGGGGGCAAATCCTATACATTCCCTTGCATTATATTGGGCGGGGGGGGGGGGTAGCACATAGCAGAACGGGCACAGTTTCCCAAAGGATTAGGGTTTGGGGAGGCAGTACATGATTTATGCACAGCACGACTATGCAACAGCATAACAGCAGCAGGGAGTCTCTAGTGGTTTCTATGGAGCAGGTCCAAAATGATACTGTCCTTTGCAGGACCGTTTCTTCTGTCACTACCAACCCAGCTGCCCAGCACTGGTGCATCCACCTGTGATAGGTTCTGGTCCAAAGCAAAGCCCTCTGTCCAGCTAAAACCAGGGCAAGATTTTTCTGCAGACAGCAGCTGATGTTCCCACTTGAGAGTGAAACCAGGATGCTGGAGTGACATCCCTCCCAGATCTGAATAATGTTTTAAAGACATATCTGAGTTTGCCTGCTTTATTAACTCAAAATCTCACTGACCCAAAGCAAGCCTTCCTTTTTTGCTTTGGGGACACATGTTGGCATCTGATCTGTGTGTTCATTTGCTTGTTACAACAAGGATTATGGGATTTAATTTTTTTTCAAAAGGGTTCAGTGTCTGCTTAATTCTCTTGCCATTTGATACTGATGGCAAAACTCCCCAGTTCAGTGGTGGTCGTGTTAGATCAACACTGAGGGCTCCTGAAAAAGCCCACCCCTAGAATCTGTTTTGGTTTCTGATTCTGAGAAATGTGATGCTTATCTAAGTGAAACACACAGCGTGCCAGCACTCGGTCCTCTAATTAAGGCTAATACGGGTCCAAAGTGATACATATGCCTTCTGCAGTTTCTATTTCCCAGATGCCTTTCATCTACCCTTGACCAGATCCCTCTGGGAGGCAGGCAGTTTCAGATCTAGCATCCCTAAAACATAGATCCCAGAGTCAAGCCTCTAAGGTTTGGTTCTCAAGTACAAATAGAACAAAAATGTGTCCTTTCTTTTCCTATTTTCATGTGTGTGACCACTAGGTTTGGCCAGAGTAGGTTGGCCACATCCCTGTTGAACGCCCTGATTAAGGGCAGCAGCTTGAGCTTGTGTCTGTCACTGATTTGAGCATCCAAGCCTCTGTGCTCTGGTTATCCTGGGGCTTCATTCTCTCTGATCAGAAACTCTAACATGGGACTGAAGCCACATCTACACAATGAACCTGCCATGCCAGAAAGCAGTGCTCTCAACACATCCTGCGTTGCCCTGCACAGGCAGTTTCCTGATCCACAAGAGATGCAGCTGCATCTGCATGGTCTCATGGTCAGATTAATTACCATAGGATGAACTAATTGCTCCTGACAATCTTAGTACAGGCAGTAATAATTAGCCTGTCTGCAGCCCTGTACAAATTTTAGCTGCAGTTCTTTCAATTTAGGAGGCAGCTCATGTGAACCCGGGCTGCTTGTCTGGGGCTTGGTGGGATGTGTGTACAGTGTAGACACATGGAAGAACTCTGAATTATTATTTTTGTCTAAACTGACACATTGCTGCAAAATCTCTTTGCTTTAACAAATCAACTTTTCCTGGAAATGAAACATTTCATCAAAATTCCAGCTCATTTCGGCTTACCACAGAAACATTTATGTCTGGAGCTCAGTACGTGTTTTTATACAAGCTTCTCCCTCACTTGTTGCTCGAAATGGGTTTCTTAGATTTCAAACTCTGCCTGAGACAGGAGCTGCCTTCGTATTGGTTTGTACAGTGCCAAAATAACATGGATTCATGGAGCATATGACTGCAAAGGGCCTCCTAAGTCACTGAATCCAATTTAGTGCATTAGTGGGCAACCAATTACTCCACCAGATCATCACTTCAGACCCTCCCCCATACGTAATGACTGAAACACCTACAACATAGGTGAACGTACAGGAGAAGAGAGCAATGCTGATGCCATACCACTGCAGTGATAAAGAAGTTATTGGTTAATATACACTCAGAAAGTCTTATGAAAAGGACAGTACTCTATGCTACAGAGGAAGTGAACCCATACAAAGTCTATACCAACCTAATATAGAGGAAAAATTCCTTTCTGACCCCAAAATTGGCAACTGGCATGTGTCTGTGCAGAATAGCAGGACCATCTAGCCAAGAGCGGAGACGGTGGCTAGTAGGGTGATCTCTGATCATCTGCAATAGTATGTGCATGTGGGCACAAGCTTGAAGCTGTGGGATTTGTTGCCTGTGGGAAGCATTCCTTTGAAACTGTGTGCTTCTCATTATTTGGTTAATTCTGCAGACTGCTAAGCCAAGGCAGTAGCGTGCACTGGCATCAGAGTGTCTGGGCCAGAGCGTGCCATTTCGGTTCAGATGCTCTGGGTTTTATAAGCTTGGGCGTGGCGGAGTGTGCAAAACATTGTGCTTTGCAGGAAGCAGGATCTCAGAAGGACAAATGTGCATCTGCTAATGCTTTTGCAAAAAGTGCTTTAGGCCAGAAACTCATTAGGGGATAAGAAGAATTAACAGCTTGAGTGAAAAATGTGACAGAATACTTGGCTATTTGCGTGGATGGTTAAACCAAGTTTGGATAGGGAAGATGAGGGCAGACATGAACGCGTGTTCCAAGCACTTAGTGAACTGAAAGATTTGTTTTCACTTGGATTGTACTGCCTTGTGGGTTTTTATTGGATTTTGAGCAGTATTTTATATCACTAGAAATGGGGAGGAAATTATTAGGTAAAATCTCAGTCTCAAGTCTTCACTGGTCAAGGAAATTGTATTAGCACTGAGAGAGTTATCTATAGTACCAATCACTAATGGGCACTTGTTATACACTGGAGCCATGAAAATGCTCATCTGAGACTTGTTTACACACTGTACAGAGGCTCTACAATAATTGATGGTGCATTTACTGAGAACCGTGTGTCTGCAAAACCTAGAAACAATAGATAAGCGAGACTATTAAGAATTCACTAATAAAATAGTCTTGTAAGCCAGCTTCTACATCAGTCACCAGAGTTCAGCCCTATCTTAGCCGGCCATAAAAGCCTTATGAACAAGACCTGTGTTTAAACCTTCTCTGGCTTACACTGTTTGAACTGCAGTGTTGAAAGACACTCAGTGACTCTTGCTACGGAGATGTGCACAATACCCACTCAGTTTCTAAAATGCTTGCTTTATTGTTTGGAGAAAGGAGGCGTACCAAAAAATTAAATAAATAAAAATCCTTTTTGTCTTTTGCATTTCTGCATCTAGTTAACTGAGTTAGACATCTACATGCAGCAATTGCATGTTTGTCTCACGTTTCTTAATTGGAAACTGCACTGGGTTAAAAATTGGATAGTGACTCTGCTGATTCACTGGTCCTATACACTTTGTGTAATCATTTACACTGGTGAAAGGCAGGTATGGAGTCAGTATGAAGTGAGAAAAATAGGATTTGTGATTTGCTCTGAACTACTGTTAAGGACTCTGAAGGAGGTGCTGGCTGGATGACAGGGATAGAAACCATAGATGCTTATCCTAGTGAGCCCAAAATGGAAAAAGAGAAACATTTTTCAAAAGTGGCCGTTGACTTCAGGTTTCTGTGAAGTCTGACAACCAAACTTGAGACCCTCCAGTGTGATTTTTCCAAGGTGCTGCAAACACACAATTCCAGCTAAAGTCCTGTGGGCCGGATCCTCAGATGCTATAAATTGCCACGGTCCACTTCCTCCAGCAGAACTATGCTGACTTATGCCAGCCAAGCCTCTGATCCTGTACCTCAGGCTGGGATCTCTATTTCCTAATAGTGCAAAATAATCTGCTTTTGAAAATTTGGGGCACGATTTACACCTTATTTTTTAAACACTGTTGTTTGAAAGGCCAAACTATATTGGCAACACCCTGCTCTATCACACCAATCCTGTGCCACGGACTTGGATTCATTGCCTGTTGCACAGATTCTGAATCTAATGAGTAATATGTTACTTGGTGAATGGTCACCTCCATTTCAATGCGACCACTTCTAGAGCCCAGCATTATTCAGTAGTAATGGACCAAATTGACCCTGTATATTTTATCAGGGTAAAAAAACATATCCACCAGCCCTCAATATGCAGAGTGTATCATGCTGCTTACATATAACGTTCAAAAAGAAAGAGTTTACAAAACTAACTCTTCGCCCTCCCGCACACAGCAGACACAGAACATCTTATAACGTCTTGTTACATTTCCTCAAAATCTGCCATTTCAAAGCGCTTGAGAGAAGCTATCGTAACACTTGCGTATCATAGAAATACAGTCAACCGTGAGTCTAGCGAAGTTAGCGTTAGAATGGAAGTCCCCAAATTGCGAGAGCGCGCTGAAATATCCATTCGTCAATCTGGAATAAAGGCAAACACTCCTTGGGAAAAACTGATCTTGGGGGATGGGAGGGAGGAGCTGGTGTCAGAGTGCTGCTGTCTCATAATTGCAGCTAAATTATTGCTCTCGGTATCCATTGCACATATTGCACTGTGAAACTGGAGACGATGTAATGCCTCCATCGAGTGCTCATACACCGCCACTCCTCTTGCAGTCCTGTGTTGACTGCCACAGGCACATCAACTGGTTGTTGGGTTTTTTTTCCAAACACCCAGGAAACTCCATCAGCCTGCAAACTTTGGCAGGTCTCACTCCTGATACAATCCAGCTAGACACTCAGTAGTGGCTTTAGGCATTCAAAAGAAAACTTTATAAACAACACAGTACAATCACATACCTAGCAATAAGGACAAAATGTATGTGAATTACAGCAAATCATTGGGAAATGATTTTATCAGAAGATTCTTCTTACCTTCTTCAGCAAATGCCCTGAAGGGTACAGTCCCTAGCAAGAAGACGAAGAGCAGAGTTTTAAGAAACATCTTGGCTAATTCTGTTGAGAGAATAGCTTTCCAGTCTTGGGATCAGACTGTTCCAGTCGTGGATTATTTTAGAGATAAGAGGAGTTGAGATCACACAGAGAAACCACCTGTGGACAACCTTTTGGAGTTGCAGAAATTCCCTTGGACTGCAGTAGTTAGAGGGGCAGGCTTTCCCAGAGAGATAACGAATACAGCTAAAGAAAAATAACTGAGAGAGGAGTCAGCATTTTTTCTTTAACCAAGGGGTGGGAGGGTGCCTAAGGTGGTCTCAAAAAGAAGAGGCCAAGCCCGCCCTCTTCGCTCTGTTTGGTCAGCACTAAAATTATGATCTCAGCCCAGGTTTAAAGTTACAGGATCTGCAGTGGATTTTTAGAAGATGCCAGAGACAGTTATATTTAGTGAAAGGAGAGGGAGGCATTTAGACAGAGTGAGCTGTGCAGGGAGCTTGCTTCTTTCTAAAGTACCCTTCAAAAATATTTATGGATCCGGGGTAGGGCATAATTTCCAACAGTGAGCTGCTGTGTTCTTCATCTCGGAGTAAGCCTGCGTGTGAATGTGTGTAGGAAATATGTACACGCAGGGCTTAATTCTGCTGGTCAGCATGGAGCGTGATTCTGTTGGTGTATATGTGCTGGTCTCTAAGTTTACATGCCCTCAAGTGACATCCTAAGCATATGTCTAGCATTTGTGTGTGAATCCAAGCATTGGCAAGCACTTACGTGCTGAATTAGCTCTAGGGAGGATGTCTTTCTGTAACTAAGTGCCAATCTTTGCCAGCAGCACTGTTCTCATTATTAATTGACAGTTTTCTTGCATGTGAAGGCAGCGGTAGCGGATCACGTAAGATAGATTAGTGCTCTATGCCAATACCTTCAAGGTGGAGTGTGGAAAGATAGGGGATGTGGTTTGGATCTCTCAGAAATCTCACACTGGTTGGACCACAACTGAAATAAGATCAGGACAGAGAGCGGGAGTGAGGTACGGATTATGGCGAAATCCGGAAATAAGTACATTCACCCCGGCTCTGCCACCTGAGACTTGGGACAAGTATGATGTTTTTACGGTGTTTATTGGTCTCCATCTGCTACTTAGGAACAGTGATGAGTCTTTATTAACCACTGTCTGGAGGAGAGGGCTAGGATTCAGAGAGACCTTGACAAATTGGAGGATTGGACCAAAAGAAATCTCATGAGATTCAATAAGAACAAGTGCAAAGTCTCGTACTTAGGATAGAGCAATCCCATGCACCGGTGCAGGCTGGCGACTGACTGGCTGGGCAGCACCTCTGCAGAAAAGGACCTGGGGGTGACAGTGGACAGTAAGGTGGATATGAGTCAGCAGTGTGCCCTTGTTGCTAAGAAGGCAAACGGCATACCGGTCTGTATTGGTAAGAGCGTTGCCAGCAGATTGTGGGAAGTGATTATTCCCCTTGTTTCATGGAGTCATAGATTCATAGATGCTAGGGTCAGAAGGGACTTCAGTAGGTCATCGAGTCGGACCCCCTGCCCTGGGTAGGAAAGAACGCTGGGGTCAGATAACCCCAGCTAGGTGCTTCTCCAGTCTTGAAGACCTCCAGGGTAGGGGAGAGCACCAGGTGAGGTGAGTTCAGCACTGGGGAGGCCACATCTGGAGTCCTGTGTTCAGTTCTGGGGAAAGGATGTGGACAAATTGGAGAGAGTCCAGTGGAGGGCAACAAAAATGGTTGGGGGGCTGGAAGACATGACTTATGAGAAGCTAGGGAACTGGGCTGATTAAGTCTGGAGAAGAGAAGACCAAGGGGGAGGTTTAACAGCAGCCTTCAACTCCCTGCAGAGAATATGGAGCTGGACTGTTCTCAGTGGTAGCAGATGACAGAACAAGGAGCAATGGGGTCAAGTTGCAGCAATGGCAGTTAGGTGAGATATTAGAAAAACTTTCTTATTAGGAGGGTAATAAAGCACCGGAATAATTTTCCCACAGAGATTGTGAAATCTCCATCCTTGGAGGTTTTTAAATCTGGCTAGACAAAGCCTTGGTTGGGATGATCTAGTTGGGGATGGTCCTGCTTTGAGCAGGGGGGTTGGACTAGATGACCTCCTGAGGTCCCTTGCAATTCAAATTTTCTATGATAATGATAAGATGTACTTGCTAAGAGTGCACATGCGCACATGAAGGGGCATCGGGGCTCCCAAAGGGTGGTGCAGTTCTTCGAAGATGATTTGGTCCTTTGTTCCCCCTTTGCAGAGTCTCTCTCACCCCCTCCCCTGCCCTGAGGACCAAGACCCTTCAGACCCAAGTCTTTAGTGACCAGTGCCTCCATCTAGAGGCCCCATGGTCACCGGCATCTTGTAAAAGGATTAACAACCCCACGGCTGCTAGCATTTTGCTTACTTATTACAGTAAAGAAGAGAGCACCTCAAACTAATGGTAGTTGATTGCCTGAAAAGGAAACAGATAAACTAAAAGGAAGGAAGCAGGATGGGCAACATACTGCAGACTGATAATAAAATAAGGCCCTACCCCCTCCTGCAGTAACAGCCTAAAAAGGAAGATCCCATCCCTTTTGCAAAGTCCCCTGAGAGGCCTGGCCAGGGCAGTGGTGACAGAGCTTCGGATGCAAACCTGGTGCTCCTCCTCGGACACACGGCAGCGTCCCAGGAGAACTGAGCCCTGGCTGACTCCTGCTGCTTCGTACAGCGCAGGGAAATTTGGGAGCCCTACTGCTTTTCAACCCACCACGGTTGCTGCAGTTTCCTGGGGCTTAGATGCTAGCTTGGGAGCCAGGTGTCAGACTTCAGGCTAACATCAAAGTCATCATCAAAATGCCTGCCTCTCTTGCCATTGCTAGGGTGGTGCTTGACCCTATGCAGCCAGACACAGAAGAAATAGGGAGACTCGTGAAACACTATGTCTCCCAGCCTTTTGTGCACCAGGTGCTCGCCCCTAGGTCACAGATTGAGCTTCACGCGGACTAGGCCAGTAAGCCAGTCAAGTTTCTGGAGCTGTCCTCTAGCACAGGCAAGCAGACAAATAGTTTCACTTGTGGATACAACCTTTGCCTCTGTGTATCCCTGAACTCGCAGAGACTATATATATAAATAATATCACATCTGTGCATTAAGGCTCCTAAGACCCAAGCAGTAGGTACTGTTGAGAAATATGAAGCTGCGGCTGAATAGACCCTAAAGATAGCTGCAGATAGAAGGCACAGCAGAACACAAAGAACTTTGTTAATTTTTATGTTTAAGCAATTAAATTGCATTTGCAGGCTGCTACTCTGCTGGACGCTGCTGGCAGCGTGGTTCACAGCAATAGAAACCAGTCTTGCATACAGCATTGACAAGTAGGAGGCCCTGGAAGGAGGGAAAATTTCAGCTTCTCAGCAGAAAATTGGATTCAAAATGAAAGTGTTTGGCAACTTAGTCCAGTGATATTGGAAAAGACGTATTCTTTTTCAGCCGCTCTTACTTAAGAGATTTTGATGGGTTTTCTATGTGAAATTTTCCCACGTGCTGTTTCACCGACTCCACCTATGTGTGCTTCCCCTCTGTGACTTATCAGGTGCCTTTATCAATGTTGTCTGCTGTCATGTGCACAAGGTAATATTAATCATTTGCCCTTTAAAACTGAGGCACCATGCCTCCTGCTGCTACCCTTCAAAGTGGCTGATGTCTTGATTCCAACGTTCATTTTGCCATCCTCTGCTTTGGCCCTGGTGGACATGAGTCTTGCATTTCTCTAGAGACTTACAAATAAAAATGCTTCTACTATATCAATAAGCATATTGATCACTATATAATTATTACATATTAATGATATATAAAATAATATATTCCATTAGTTAGAATAGAATATACAACTATAGTAAGTTATTAGATGAACATTATATTATCATATTAATTACATTAATTATTAATAACAAGGTTTCCACTGATCCAGATTTCTAGAGGTGAGAGGCTGGATTCAGTATAAGTGGCTTTGACTTCAAGGCAGTGGCCCTCTCTGAACGCACTGGTGAATTTGGCCTCATGTTTCAGCACTTAATTGCTCAGCTTTTGCTGCAGTGTTGTGTCTGTTCTCCAGCTGTTCTGCATACCGAGGCAAAGGATTCATCTGCCTTGGTAAATTAGGGTGCCTGTAGCCAAATATTCCCAGCCTGAATATCAGACCACCAGGGAACTAAAATTAAAACGCCAAAATTCATTGTTAATGTAAGAACTTTCTTTGGATGAATGTCTTCAAGGAACTAAGTAAAAAGTACTCCCATATATTGGATTTCAGCATATACGGCATCTCCTAAAATCTCTGGGATGGCTAATTCCTAGGCTGAAAATGCTCTGACCATATGTTTTCTTAGTGAAAAAAACCACACTTGCAACTGGAACTTTCCGCAGGGATTCTGCATCTCTTGATAAAATTTTATGTAGAATTGTAATGAGATAGTGCAAATTTTATAACAACTCAATGTTTCAGTTGACTTGTGAGTGGCTCCCATGAATGCTTATAGGACTTAGACTAAAAGTGTGGGTTCCTAGGAAATACAGACATGAAGGGATTTAGGCCCTGGGATCCATTTAGAAGCCCATGGATAAAAAATCTTATTTTTAAAGGCCAATGTTCAGAAGGACAATGAAGTTATGGAATATGGGAATTTTTTTGTCCAAGATGAGGAGTATGAGGTACAAAATGAGATAGCAGGCTGTATTAGTTCCCAGTTGGGAGGAAGCAAGGGTTTTTAGTGAAAATATATCCAGTTTATACCTCAGTTCTAACAAACGTACCCATATCATTTGTGAAAATGAAGAGAGGTAGTAATGGTTTGTTTTGTGGCTGTTTCATAGTTTTGAGGAGGAACATCAGATCCTTGCTTAAGTGGACTCCTGATTCAACTTTTCATCCCTACTCATGAAAGCACTTAAGCAAATGCTTAAACAGGAATGTAATTCACTGGGATGAAAGCAAATATCTAAAGCTGAGTGCCTGCATAAGTGCTTTGTTGAGTAGTGATGGATTCAGCAAAGTATTAAGCGCGGGGCTGAATTGGGGTCTGGACTTCTACAGATCATCGCTAGAAATACCCCGATAGTCACTTCTCCCTGTCTGTCTCACTTACAGTCTCTCAGCCAGAACTGTCTGATCAAAATATGTCAAGATGTGAGTTTCCAGGGCACCTCTGAAAATTCCCTGCTTTTGTGCAGGGCTGCCCTGTGAGTTTTTAATCATGGTGTTTCGGGGGAGGACAGGGAGAAGACCTTGAGGAGAAGCAGCCTTTTTTTTTTTTTAATTTCATAATCTGCTTTTTCCTTCTGACCCTATCAGTCATTACCCAGCCTCCTAGGAAGCTAGGCTGTCTCTCCATGTTATCAAGAACAAGGGCTGAGAGATGTCTGGCATGGAGAGAGAGTGTACTGCTGCATGTAATGGCTCTGCAATAAAACAATAATGAGATCTGGGATGGGGCGGGGAGGGGTTTCCAACCAAAGGGTTTTGCAACAAGGGTCTGACTACACATCCCATTGCCCTCAGTAGGCTTTGGAACAGGTCCCAAAACTATGACACTCGCAAGTATGTGTTTCAATAAACACATAGTGCAGATGGGAGAGGTCTTGACCTCCTCTGACTCAGTGTGAACATGTTGTGCAGGAAGGGATGAGCATGGTTCAGGGGACAGCGCAGATGGCCAGAACCGTGTCACCCACGGTGCACAGAGCGAGTGTGTGCACATGGCCACAGCAAGGTGGAGGCAATGGGTCCCTGCCTCTGCTGGGCTTGGCACATGTGTTGGACCCTACAGTGCCTCCAGCTTACTCAAATCCCCCTGAAGCTCTTGTGTGGTATTGATTGCTACCGTTATAGCTTCTTTCCCAGAGATGGCTGCCCTTCCCTAGCAAACTGTATTGATAGGCTGAGTTAGTTTCACAGAAAGAATCCAGACCCCAGATCCCCTAGGGTGCAAAATCCATCTGAAGCCACCACAACCACCACTTTGTCAGGGGTCCCATTGCATCCCAGAAATGGAGCAGTGCTTGCTAGGGAAAAGGCACGGTATGACATGTGGGAAATATGCTGATTTGGCTTCCTCCCCGTGCGTCTTCTCTGGAGATGGAGAGGGAGGAAAGGTTCTTTATGGAGCACCAAGTGTGCAGCTTCATTTTGCTCATTGCAGCAGAAATCCCAAGGCAACATGACAATATTGCCACCAGCCCCCCCTAATTTCTCTCAGGGATTTTTCCTTTGTGGAAGGGGGAATAGGGATGCAGGTAAAGTCAAGTCATAGGAGTTTTAGGTCAGTAGGGTCAAAAGTGGTCTCTGAGTTTCGTTCTCTGTCTCTTGGGAATCTACTGCAAGACATTAAGTCAAGGGATTCAGAAGTGCTGAACATGCACAGTTCCTATTGACTTAATTTAGACCAGCAGGTAGTCAGTCCTTTTCCAGACAGGGCTGTGGCTTTTCAAGCTGGATCCACAAACTCTGAGGTCATTTTGAAAGTGTGGACCTTAGTCATCTGAGCGCTCTCCCAAATTCAGGTGCTGTATAGATGTGAGATCTATACAGCCTGGAATTTGTACCATGTGTTCAGTTTTCAAGGGAAGGCACTTTCCAGAAGTGGTCTGAAAAGTATAAATCTCCATGTGGGCAGTGCTTCAGAAAGTTGACTGTGGACTTCAAGGGTGATGGGGTTTGCTGTGGGAAGCTCATTCACAATGAAATAAAATTGCCATTTTTTTTAAAGCAAAAAAAGACACATTATCCAAGTCACTCTGGATCTTTCCTTTTGATTACTCGGACCGCTTACTCAGTCTGGAGTTTGGGATTTCGCTACCTGCCAAAGGGGTGGTTTTGGCTGCAGAGGGAAAACAGGAAATGACTTGAAAATTAATAAAGCTTGAAGAAAACAGCTTTTATGTTTCTGACCCAATATTGCAGAGCCCACAGCTGCCCCAGGATACAGAAACAGGAAATTTGGCAACGGAAAGAGACAAGTTCTTTCTAGTTTTAGAGCAGCTTTGCAAAGGATAACAAATTGTAGGCTTCGGTTGTTCTTTTCTCGGGAAATTTGGGGACAGTATAATGGACAAGTGTTGCACTGGCTGGCATTTCTAGAAAAACTCTTCGAGAGGAGGCTCTCAACTGTGCTGGAGTTAGTTCAGCATAAAAAGAAAACCTAGCAGCAGATGGAGCTGAACAAGGACAAAAAATTGCTGTAGCGAGTCTGGAGTCAGCCACAAACATCACGTTTGCCAGCATGCTTATAATCTGGATCTTAATGAGACAGCCAGGAGATAACCTGGGTCCTCTGGTTTCACAAGCACAGTCACCTATCAGCTGAGCTCTGTGAGGCTGCATTCAGCAGTGGCCAGGGGCCCACATATGACTAACTAATTTATCACAGGCTTTTAATAATTGCTTCGCTGAAGTACAGGAAGTAAGTGAATAGGACAGATCTTGTGCTCATTTCCACCCTTTCAAGTTTAATTCATTAGCATGAGGGACAGAAGGAGTTGTGGAATGTTTTACATTTCTGAACTTGAAACACACACCCACGCACATTTTATATATAAAATATATATATGTTGTTACCAGTCCCTGCAAACTCAAGTTTAAATCCACATTCTTTAGTGTAATAAAAGTGAACCTTTAAGAAAATAAAAAGTACAAAGGCAAAACAAGCATAGAACGGATCATTTGAATGGCATTTTGATTCCTTTCTGATGTAAAGCAATCCACCCTGGGCATGAGTTTAAATTGCTGTGATAAAATGAAACATCACCTGCTCTAGACAAGAGAACTTGCTTGATCTCTAGCATCTCTAGATCCTGGAGATCTTCAAAAGGAGACTGGACACACACCTCACTGGGGTTATTTGACCCCAGCAGTCTTTCCTGCCCAGAGCAGGGGGGCTGGACCTGATGTTCCCATGAGGTCCCTTCTAGCCCTAAACATCTGTGAATCTGTGACCACAACACTCATTTGTTAAAGAAGTTAGGCAAGAGACTAAGAGACAGGTGATGCCAAAATGAGGCCATCATTAATATACATAGCAAAAACAGGGCTTTTATTTTAACAGGCTATGGAGGCGTTAGGAAATGGGCAAGAGCAGCAAAACCCTTGACAATGATTACTAAGACACAAAATTAGTGGGTTTTTGTGGGTGATATCCTGAACTGGACAAACTGCCTGGTTGGGATAGAGTTAGACAAGCTTTGGGTAGCACAGTACCCTTTGCTGGGTCTCCCAAGTTTATTCTGTGGTTTTGTTGGTACACAAGCTTCTTTAAAATTTAGGTGGAGATCACCCTTAACAACGTGTCACTTACCTTTTTTCTGGTAAAAGTAATGGGATTGTTGCGCCACTGGTATTTCTTTTTTTTTTTTTTTAGAGATTGCATTTGAAATGTAATGTTGCAATAGTGGCTTCTTGTTCTGACTACATCTTCCATGATATGCTGCAGGAGCAGAGCAAGAGGGGCTGCCTAAGTAAAGCTGACTGTTTCCCAGGGCGCTTTCTCAGAAAGGAGAGATTAACTCGGTATGATGGGCCCACCGTCTCTCATTTACAAAGGTCTGATTCAAGGTCCTTTGCAGTTTTCCTTTGGCTCTCACCTAGGCTCTAGGTAGCTAAGGTCCAGTGCCAGTTTTTGCTGTCTGAGTCACTGTGCTCCTAGCTTTTAACTCACTTGTGCAAGAGCTGGTAGCAGCCTTAGGAGAGGGCAAACCGGGCAACCGCCCAGGGCCCCACACTTTAAGGGGCCCCAAAATTTTGCAACAAATGTTTTTGGGGGTGAAGTTTTTGCAAGGAAGTGGCTCTATTTGCATTTTAACACTTGACTATTTCTCTAATTCCCCCAAAGACTATGAAAAAGATCCATGATGCAACTGTGGTGGGGTAATATTTACCTATCTCTAAGGGGCCCCAAATGACTCTCTTGCCCAGGGCCCCAACAACCCTAAGGCCACCGCTGCAAGAGCCTTTGGCATATCCAGAGTAGGAAAGCACCGAACATTTGACTCCATTCTGCTGTAAAACACTTGCCCAACATTTGCCCTGGTTTCCACCAAGAGGGTGAATGAATAGTAAAGAAGTGATCTGAATTTCACAGAAGTCAATGGAAATCTTCCCTTTAAGTGCAGAGGACACTAGAGCCATCCCTCATTATTCAGGCCTACATTATTTGTCAGGTGTATTTCTTTGTTCGTTACTTCCAAGATCATTTGGGAACATCTTGCTGCACAGGAGCTCGTTAACCCACATCACCTCGCAAATGATATCGCCCTATCGCCGCAGCTGCCAGCCACTGTTAGAATGACAGCCAGAAGGGTTTTCATCAGGCAAACGTCAGGGGAGTGGGAGAAGGTGAAGGTGCTATTTTCTTCCTATATTGGTCTTTGATAAAAAAACACAGGTTCTGACTAATTAGCATATTTACTTGAAAATGGAGTCAGACTCAGAGCAGAAAAAATGAGGGAGATTGAAAAGGGAAAGCTGTAGCTCATGACTGCTTGAAGAAGTGAATTGTGCACTCTAGGATGGATCTGAGGTTTCCACTTCTCGTCTTTGCAATGGAAGAAGCAGAAGGTCCATAAATATGTATAGTATGTGACAGTCTTCAGGTCAACAGTTGTAAATCTAACTTCACTTCTTGAACATTTATTTTATATTCCTGGCTGTCAAATAAGTGTGGACCTGTCAGCCCAGCCATGGATGTCAGATGTAGAGTTCAGAGAGTTTATTAAATAGGAAAAGTGAATGGCTGCTTGGACTAGAGAGCATTTATTCCTCGCTTGCCGAGGTTAGAAGTCAGACCTAGATCAGCCTTGCTCCCCTGAAACGGCTGCAGCTATACCAGCATGCACCAGCCGAGGCTCTAGGACATGAGGCATGCACAGAAACGAAAAGCTAGCATGCTTTATCCAAGTGAAAATTAGGATTTCATGGGCATTTTACCATTTTCAAAAAGGCACTGCGTGTGTGATGAAAACGGTTGAGGAAAGTATGGCTGGAAGGGAACTCATGAGATAATCGCATCCAGCCTCCTGCTCAAGGCAGGATTTTGCCTGAACCAGTAGCTTTTTTGTGATCCAAGTGAAGTATCGCAGTACAAGGACTGAATAAGGTGCAGAGACTTTTTCCCTCAGAGAGGGCCCCGTTGGCTAGGAGGAGGGGTTTAAAGCCGGTGTCACAGCCTGCTAGAAGAGAAATGAAGGACAGTAGTCCCTAGACATACTCTGCACCCATTCATGAGTCTACACTGATTCAAACCTTCAAGGTTTTGTCCTCGTTGCAGAACTTCCCCAGATTTTAGTCCAACCCTCTAGTCCAACCCTCACTCATGTGCACACCCAAAAGCCTTTAAGTTGGGTTTAGTTGAGAGAGACATCAAGGAAGACGATCATGTTGCGATGGAGAGCCTGCATGGGAGTGGCTGTAACACGGAGCGGATTGGAGGCAGCTTGTAAGCAATGTTTCAGTTACATAAAAAAGGATGCAAAGCCTATTGTTTGTGTAAGAAAAAGGTCTGGTCATTTGATCTAAATATGTGACATGAGCCACTGCATTTCAGCTTACCACCATTTCTTCTGTGAGATGTGTCTCTACCGTGTCCTCAGTCCCCACCACCATAGCCAAAGTCTGTCACTAGCCACTGCAAAGAGATTAACAGATGTTAACAATGGCAGATTAACAATGGCAGCAACACGACCCTCTGCTCTTCACTCCTCCATTTGCCTGCATATATGTTCTGTTCGGGTCCTCCTTACATTCGGCTATTATAGGAGCCTGGGTTAAGTGCCCTAAAATGGTCGGTCTCAGACTATGCTCCTCTCTGATACTACTCCAGAGTCAAAGGCCTTTAGTCAAGAATGTCCCATAACTGTCTCATGAGACAAAAATGAAGCCCACATACATGTTTATTGTATTTACTTTGGGCTCAGTCTTGCAACTATGGGTTCCTCTGAAGTTAGTGGGACTGTATATTAGTTTGCAGGACTGGGGCTTGCTACGTAGGACCCACAGTAACCGATCACTATCGTTCTCCAGAAAAAGGCTTTCCAAAATTGCCACCAGTTGGGTGTACATGCCATAGAACAGAGTGGCTCAGACTTAAATATAGAAAGTTCACTCTTTACTTTACTTGGCTAATTTTAAACCTGTGGATGACCACTGTGTATTTAACCAAAAATTATAACGTTGACACAGGTTTTCTTAGGTCAGGAGTTTTCATTTAACCAGGCCAGTTAAATAAGGAAAGCAATAGAGCAAGAGGACCCCAAAAAATAGAAGACACAAATATGGACTCTGTGTATTTATTCACTATCTCCGTCTCATCCTATCTATTATGCATAGGATGCGTCTGACTGTGTTGATGATTTTTTCTGCTATTTCCAAACCTTTCAATCCTTCACAGTGATTTTAAAGTAATTAAGCAAAAATCCAACATAAACACCGTCGTTCTTGTTAATCATTTGTACTTGCTCAGTGCTGACTGTAAACAGACAGGGATTATAATATTAACAGGGAAATAATAGCTAACAATTCAAATCTAAATCACCACAGCTGAAATTCCTCCCTGCTCAGAAAGCCAGCTCAGTTTATGTAATGCTATGACCCTACATGAACTTGAGAGTTGGGACTTGAATACTTTGTAGGCCATTTGTTGGTCTTCTGCACAGAGTAACAGTCATTCAGGAGAACTAGGAGATGGTGCATAGTGGTACAGCTGATTACTTCTGCTAAATGAAGGGAGAAGAGTGCCCCTTTGCACGGTGGATTCGCTTCTATATATTTTTTATGGAAAAATCGAGGTGCCTCTGTGTGGGCATGGGGACGTGGATGGGAAACTCTGACCCGACAGCTGTTAATTGGAAATGCTCCCATTGTGTTTTTAAGGAGGCATCTGACAGAGACAGAGGTTGAAGTGTTTGTGCCAGGGATAAGGGCCTTCCCAGCAAGGGTATCCAGGTTGTAGTCGTTTTGGTCTAGAGCAGCGGTTCTGAACCTTTTTCAGTCGACATACCCCTTGGTCTCAGAGTGAGACTTCACCTACCCGCTTTCAATGGGAAATTAATTTTTTAGGCCCTTCGACCTGTGTTAGACAGCGTATGAAATATATCTCACATACCCCCTGTTGAGGCTTCACGTACCCCCTGGGGGTACATGTACCCCCGGTTCAGAACCGAAGGTCTAGAGGAAAGGGCAATCAGGACGCGCAATAGAGATGATAGCTTTTATTAGACCAACAAGATTTTTGCAAAAAAATTTCAATTCAAGAATTTTTTTTCCAAAAATCTTGTTGGTCTAATAAAAGAGATCATCTCCACTACAAGTCCTGATTGCCTTTCACAGCAAGGAGCACTCGTGAAAGCAAGGGAGAGGTTACTGGAGTGATAAATCCACAGTGGTTTTCCCTGGTTCTGTAACATCTGTATACCTACTCATCAGCCATGACTCACCTCTCCCCTGTGTCTGCGAAGGGTTTGTTAAATGAACCAGCAACAAGGGCGCCTGTATAGGATACGGGTGTTTTGTGGCCACGAGAGGGAGCTGCATGTTCACTGGTTGCTCTTCGTAAAGGCCATCACTATTTACATGCTGGATGCCACCCTTTTCCCACCCTCCAGAAACTCAAGCAAACAAATACTCTCTGAACAAACTGGACCTCTAGTCTGCATCACCACTTCAGGCACCAGAGCCCCTGCTTTCTCTCCCTAATCCAAAGCTATATATTGGAGAGTGAATTACATTTTAATCAGCTTCCATGAACGGTAGATATAAAGCACCGTGCTCTCACCACTGTAGAAAACATTTGCTTTCCTGAAATGCAAGTTGCCATAATGATCCCAAGTGACCTGCTGACCAGTAGCAAATTCAATACTTAACTGCCATCTGAGGTTTTTTTCAAGGAGGCCCCAATGAATGTCCAAACTCAATTCAAAGACAATCCTCAAATGTATGAATCATGAAAATAGATTGTGGTTACTCTGTAAAATCCTCCTACATTCCTAAATGAGGCATCTAGTTCTATAATCAAATACATATTAAAATATCTTATTATACTCATGCATTGTAGTAGCACTTTAATTTAATAAAGGGATGTTTCCAGCAGCAAGTGGTAGCTCTTTGGGAGAAGATACCAGAATCAGATAGTAGTTTTTGATTTTTTCCTCCAATAATTAATTGTGATGGTATTTGTTTATGCCATTCTTCTGGTTTGTACTTTGTTTTCCTTTTAAAATGCAATTCAATTTGATTTTTTTTTCAAATAAGCATGAGGGGAGAAAAAGAATCAATCTGTAAAATACTAATCAGTGGCGGGTCAGGAGGACTTGGCTCTTCAGTTCCTCGTGCCTTTGGTAGCATTTGCAACCGAGTGTGAAATGGGTGGGATATGCAGCCATATTGGTTTGTTGCACTTTATCCTCACTTTGCACGCATCAGGATTGGGAGAGACTGTGCAAGGGAATATACTCTCAGACTTGGCATGGGACGTGGCTTAGCAAATCCAGGCGGTAGCACTCACTGAGCAAGACCCTGTGATAGTAACTGGAGGGAGTGAGGGAAAGGCCATTCAAACACAGGATTTTTATGGCTACAGGGTGAGTTAAATCAGGCTTTAAATTAGGGCTAAATGCTTTTTGCTTTCCTCCGGGTTTACAAGTAAGACCCGTCTTGCATAAACCAATTCAAGGACACTGTGGAGAGACAGACAGCTGCTCCCTTGGAATGTGGTGCAGCACTTTCAGAGCCGCTGTCATCTAAAATTGGCCGGAGATCAAGGCATAGTGGCAGTGCTCAAATATCAATACATTAAGGTCTATGAATTTCACACTGAAAATGCTGAAGGCTCTTATGGCAATTAGTTAGAAACAGGTTTCCTCTAAACTTGGGGCTCAGTCCTGTTAAGGTCAACAGCAAAGTCAGCTTGGTTGATTTATAACAACAGTAATAATACTTAGCTCCTATGGAGTGCTTTTCATCCATACATCTCAGTGAACTCTATGAACAAGGATAGATAAATACCATTATCCCCATTTGACATATTGGAAACTGAGGCACAGAAAGGTAAGCCACTAGTCACAGCTGGGCAGTGGCAGAGCTGGGAAAAGAACCAAGGTTGTAGACTCCCTGCCTCATGTCCCACTTGCTAGACTACACTTGTCCCTCTTAACAATTATTTTATTAGATCTTAATAAGGGGAGAAGAGGGTTTTATTTCCTCGACTGCTAGTCTGTCTTTGGTATCAGTGCAGGAAAGCCAGTTAAAGACTTATGATTCACATATTTGTAGGCGTAGGAAGCTGTACACCATGTACAACACTAATGATGTTAACAATTTTTAATTGCCTGGAGGCAATTTTTAATTACAATAATCATACTTTACAATAGACTACATACAGATTTCACAAAAATGAATGGAAAATAGATTGGTGTTTCTTGAAGGGAAGGACCCCATGGGATTTATCTGTATTTGGGGGCACATACAGCTCTGTGAAATAAGAGTAAAACGATTTACAGCCTGCAGGCCAGGACATGCAAGGAGTATTTTCCCTTTTACAAAAAAGAGGAAATGAGCCATGGAGCTGTTGCTATTTGTTGTGAACAGGAGCGATGGCAGAAATTTTTTAAAACTCGATTACTCCCGGTGGGTTTTTTTCAGACTGTGGGTCATTAAATTGCCAACTTGTGCGTTGCAAATAGGATGGGGTTCACCTGATGTTACTGCACATAAAGCTAGTAAAGCACTGAAACAGGCTACCTAGAGAGGAGGTGGAAGCTCCATCCTTGGAGGTTTTTAAGATCCGGGTAGACAAAGCCTTGGCTGGGATGATCTAGTTGGGGCTGGTCCTGCTTTGAGCAGGGGGTTAAACTAAACTATCTCCTGAGGTTCCTTCCAACCCGCATTTTCAGTGATTCTCTGATTCTATAATAAAGCTCCCAAAAAGTTCATTGAAAAAGTTGGGGTTCATTCTTGGCTGCGACCCTGCATTGTTAATCAAGAGAACTTTTTGCCATAAAATAATGATCCATCTCTTAGTCAACTCCTTATACTACAGCTCTTCACATCTGTATAGTTCAGAAGGCTTATCCTGAACAAGAAAAAAAAGAAAATCAGGCGCAGATCAGACACTTGGAGAATTTCCAAGTATAGCCTCCAGAAATCTGATTGATTCCTTCTGCTCTTGTCCTCTATCACTTCTATGTGCCTAGGTACTAAAATGTGCCAGATATTAGCTGGCTGAGCCAAGAAAGCACTTTTTAAGGGCAGTTCAAAATTAGCAACAATAATAATAAATAATAAAAGCTTTATGTTTAGAATATGCACACGTAGAAGACTTAGAAGACATCTCAGAAGACATCATCCCACTGAGTGGTATTGAGATATGGTGCGATATTTTTACAATTAGATGGACTCTTCCGCTCCCAAAAAAAGACAAAAGCTATTTTAAAATTTCATAGAAAATCCCAAAGCCTCACAAATGTTTATATATATATAAATGTTCAGAAACTGTTTATTTTTCTATGGTATTTTCTATGAAGGAACAAAAATTATCAACAGAAATGGACCTTTTTAATGAAAAATTCTGTTTAGTTGAAACCATTTGGACTGGCTTTAGTTTTAATCGTGTGCTGTTCTATGGTCTCTAAAAAATATTTTGATTCTTGTAGCGGGCAGAGAAAATGTAAAGTGTAATGTATTTCATGGGTAGCCACCTGGGCAATAGTTTCTTCATATCTCATTTCTCTGAAGTGCTACTTGCTTCCAGGAAAATGCACAAGTGCTATAAACACATCCCCCTATTCTTTCTTAGATTCACTCTCACATCAAGAAAATCAAGAGTCTTCATTTTCTCCTATTTTGAGAAAAATCCTGTTTATTGTGACATACACATGTTCCCAGAAAGACAATGATGATGGCTAATGACCACTAAACAGAGACTTTCCAATCCAGATAAAAGACCTTCAATTTTAGTGGTTTTCCACGCACTGTCATTTCTGGTGTGTTTTTCAATTTCTGTAATATCTGACCTTACAACAAGATAAAGGTAAAAGTGAAAAAGTATACAGACGAGTTAATGGAGTCACTAGTAAAGACAGACAGAGTCCACATCCCTCTAGAATCTACTAGTTAATAATATATAATGCTATGGGATCACCAAGTATTAACAGTACTACTGTCAAGCACTGAAATAGTGCTGCAAATATTAACGAAGTACTAAAATAAAGTTCCAAGGACTTGAATAGTACAACCAAAGTGGATGCAATATATATCAATATAATTTAATTTGGGTAAATCGGTGTGGGTCTGAAAGATTATTTTAAAAAGGCAAATCTGGAGGAAGTAATACAGAGTTCCTAGTATTTCCCTTTTGGGGGCTGCTGCACTAGTTGATTTAATTTCTCCTGGCATTTCACCCATCTTATTAACAAGGCGAGTGAAATGTCAGAAAACATTAAATCAAATCTGCTGCATTTCTTAAGGGCTCCTGTATTTTCACATAGCCAGAGAAAGTTGCACTGACTAGAGAAAGATCATCTTTATGCGAACACAGTTGAGCAACCATATTAGCACACCATGCATGGGACTGTAGGCCAGGGCACAATAATTGAACTAATTAATCAGGATGGTCCCCATCCTGAAAATATCTGCTCATATCACTGTCCCTATTCTGGAAGTTAGTCCTGTTGACTTCAGTAGGGATCTACTCACATGAGTGAAGCCAATGTGTCTAGTTTTAGGAGCTGGCCTATGATTGTCCCGTTGCTCAAGGGTTTGAGCAAGCCAAACCATTCTCCTGGGGGTTTGAAGTGAGTGATGCAGGAAAAAAACTACAAAAGTGGTGTGTTAATGAATGATCCAGGAAGGTCCAATGCTGTCTTAACAGTGTTCAGGCAGGGAGTTGGACCAGAGGAATTGGGAGATCCCTTCCAACCTTCACTTCCTGTCCTAAATTAGTGTGTGATGTTAATTTGTACTGAAGTGCAACACTGCAGCTATTTAACAGAAGTGGGTGCTTTCTGGTGGTGGACGAAGCAATTTCTGTATAGCAAACCAATTTTTCCAACAAGATCTCTGCAACAGCAGGTGCTCCTCAGGGCATTGCATGGGTGCCTAACAGGTGCATGCAAGCTGCTGAACATGCAATTCTGAGGGAGCAGATTTGGACTGTTGTTCTGATAAACTCTTAGTAACTGTTGTGAAGTGCCGGCATGGTACAAAGCCCCAGAAAAAGGCTAACTGGTTATCTACACACTGTGGATCGCCCATCAACCAGGAATTCTGCATATGGAATCAGCAAAAGGCATGCAATAGTGGTGGGCATAGTGGATAGAAGAAGGGTGTCACTCCCTGTGCCTGTTTTTTTTTTTTTTTCTTTCTGTTTATTAGCAAAACCCAGCTGTCTTCTTCTATTCCAATTAGGTTTGTATTCCATCAAATATGATGATATAGCAGAGCAAAAATGAGGCAGTTCACACCTTTGTGCTATTTAAGCTTCTGTTTTGTAGTAGACAGAAGGGCAAGGGATTTGCTAATAAGACCTTGGCTAGCCATTACTTTTTCCTGTGCCCTTGTTTGCCCATGAAATGACTTTTGAGCTAGGGATATAATTTGGCACCTACTGGTATTTGCACAAAACCATCACCATAATGATCATCTCCTTCAGTCTCCAAAGGACATTCTGTCCGTTAGAATTACAACTTTAATAGCAAAGTGAACTCAAGTTGTCTGCAAGTAAATGGGAGCTGCCATACTGACTTAATGGATAAAGAACCTTTAAGCTTGCAAAATATAAAGGACTTGCATAAAATCCAAGCAACCCATGACCTCCCCCAAATCAGGGTGTGGGAATGGGGCTGCACTGCAATCACTCTCTAAAGCATCCTTCCTTTTTTTTCTATCATGATCAAAAAACGTCCTTTTTGCAGGGTGTTTGGGTGACTGGACTTGTACAGCTGTGGTTCCACTGGCCACTGGCTAGGACTGGCTCAAACTTTCTCTTCTATATGTAATCTTTTCCAGAACCAAAAGGAAGCTTTCTGCTGCTACATGCAGATGGTATGTGGAGCCTGGGCTCAGTGTACTCCATTCTTCTCCCCAGAGGTCAAGATCGCCTATGCTTCTATTCTTCAAAGCCCCTCTCCTAATCTTCTGAGGAAGTGGCAGCAGACTGGAAGGAGTTTGCTATGTGTAATGGAGAATGCAAGGATGGGATGGCTGAGCTGCTGAATGACCAGGGTGGAAGGAACCACCAGCTATTCTATTGTCTATGCTGAAAATCCAGGTTGTCCTGGATCTCACAGCATAGGATGGAGGCCTATGAACAGAAAAGCATCCTGCTCATAAATTGTAATAAATAAATACATAAGGAGCTGTGTAGTGGGATTTCAGTCTGTGCTTTTCTCAGTCCCCTTGGAGCACATGCTATTAGCTGGGCCACAACAAGAATGTCCAGAGTACTCCATAGGTTGTATGGATAGGCAATAAAGCATGGTGCTATCAGCTAGAATAATGCAGATGAGTTTCCATCATATTCCAGATTCATTTCATGCTTTCGTTTCTCTAAGAGCTTTTTGGCTACCTCTGCTTCCCAGGGCACGTGCCATTTGTCATCTTATATTGCCCTCTGCTTAGCCAGAAGGTGGAATGACATGGTCAGGCTCTAACTGCTTTGATAAAGCATTGATTATTCCTGTCTATAGAGAGGTTAGAGAGAGTGAGTATGGAACGCAGGGGTTGCACTTGGAAGAAATCAATTCAATAAAGTCATTAGTGTCTCATTACTTGGAGCCAACATGACATACTGGCAATGATGGGTTCAGATTACATAACATTTTACTTTTAACTGAGGCTGCATGAAAATCTTTGGCTTAGTAGAGGTTTTAAGGGTTTGTACAAACCCTTCTTTTCTGTTCTGCTTTGCATAGGTTCTCACTGCTTGAGATTCACTTTGAGTTTTAGGTTCAAACAAGCCTCAGAAGTCAAAGCAACTCTCAGCTCAAGCCACTGCTCTAAAGCTGAACTGATTGCTGAGAAAACTCAGGCCCAAGGTTTGCCCAAGGTTCTTCAAATCTTGATTGCAGGATAGAGATTTGGGGTTTGGGACTGAACCTGAAACTAAAGATATCAAAGTTGCAGACAGAGCTATTTTTAACTTAGAGAACAAATGACAGAACTATGGTTTAGTTACAGTCTAAAAATGTTTGCAAATTCTTTGGGACAGAAAGCAGGGCTACCTTAGAGACTAACCATTTCAAAGAGGCATTAGCTTTTTAACAGCCTACTTTGTCAGAGGCTCTGTGACAGGGACCATCTTCTTTCCATGAATAATGCAAGGAGGCCCTGAATTCTGGCTGGGGTCTTTAGGCACTATTGCAATGTGAGTCATAATAATAACGAAGTTGTTTCACTTGAATCAAATAAAGAGAAAGATGTATGCATATTCATGCATTTCACATACGAGTGCAATGGAGATGCTCAAAATGTACATTTCTTTTTAGCTGACAGGAAAACGTATCTTCTTTTTTCTTTTAAAAGAAGCTCAGATATGTTGAAAGCAGCAGACTCTGCTAGGTACACAGGTATCTTGAGAGAGAGATCAGGAGGGGTAGGCTGATGAGTTATTATTGTGTACAGGTATTTTGATGCAGAGGTATTTGTCAGGGACTGAGTGCATTAATCTGGACACAAGAGAGATAGCTAGCTACACCAATGGGGTCAAGATTAGGCTGGGGAAACTAGTTTAGTCAAGACTACTCCAGTCCAGCACTTACTGTTTGGCTGTTTAATGATGCTGGGTCCGGCTTCTATCCCTGTCTCCCAACCCATTATTTTGAATGATGCTCTGTAACTCCAGGTCTTAGCCAGGAGAATCCTGTATCATGATCCTATAGGAAATATTCCAACTTGAATAGAGGCAGGATGTACTGTAAATCTCAAGAGAAACCCTGTTCTAACGAGTCAAATATGCAGACCCCAAGTATTGTCTAGCCTGTGTTCAAACCAATCCTGCATGGCTATTTGAAAGCAAAACTTCTCAAGCATTCTCACAGCAGGCAGCACATCTTAAACGGGGAGTATGTCACCTGGACAACTCCACTCCCACTTGCTACCAGGTGGGCCATCCCCTGTGCCATTTGCTTAACACTTTGGTGTTCAATTTTATTGTGCAGTTCAGCAGTTGGAAATAAGTGAGAGACTCAGCCTGCAGTCACTGCTAACCCTTAAACTCTATGTTGGGAACCATTTTTAAAACGTAGAGCAATATTTTGACAAATTCATGTCAAATTTCACACTAAAGCCCAAGTGCCAGGCCCAGGCTTTGGGAGTTTATATGTGTTGTATACGTAAGCACCCCAGATGAGCAATAAAGATCACAGTCCTCTACCCTACTGTCAGGCTTCAGCATCTTGGTTTGAGAAACTCCCAGTAACTAGAGACCGAGCTCTTCTCTCATCACTGTGCAGGGCATTTTGCATTTCTCAGTTAGATAACAAGGCAGAGTTTGCTGCAAGTCGGAGTTGCCATGTTCAGCAGCCTTTAATTCCTTTTGAAACCATTGTCACACTAGGCCAGCATGTAAAATTACATGCTCCCACCTGTCCCAGAGGCTGGGAAGCTAACCATAGCTGGATGCAAATACTCTCCTTTGGGTGGGGAAATATAAGCTACAGGCTCCATTTGCCAGTGGTGTTATTTGTGACTTGTGATTAAAATCATGGCCTCATGTCTGGCCAACCCACATTCCCCCTGGGGCAGATGATAGCTTCTTTCCAGCAGAATCTGGCTGCTGAACTGCGATGTCGAAAGTTTTCAAATTCAATCATTGCCACCGTTGTGTTGATTAATTGTGATACGTTTTGTTTCTCAATGGTGCAGCAGCAATAAAGGACTCAGGGCAGGTGTAATATGAGCTTCAGTTCACTTCAGATTCCAACATTCTTTATAAATTATTCAAGACAAGGAAAAGCTCCCCTTTTCTTTCTTTTGTTTGTTCACTATTAAGTAGAAGATCAAAGGAAACATTGGCTTATGCTGCCCTTTGGCTCTGTGCACACAAACATCAAACCTCCATGGCCAACACCTTTGCCAATGTTTGCTGTAAGAAGAAAGCACCTAAGCCAAAAGATTACGTATCTACTTAAGTCAGAGATGTTTCTATGTACTTGCAAATACCATTGATTTCACTGCTCAGTTGATTGGATGATGCTGAGGTGGTTAACTTGAGCCATCCAAGTATGAAAGCTTGGATCTCAACGCACATTAGTAATGCATGATAATGAAGAGGCAAGTTGCCTATGATCATTAACTGCACCTGGTACAGCAGCCTGGGAGGTGAGACAAACCAGGGCTGCCCAACTGGCAAGCCACAGGCTGACTCTGGCCCAGGAGGCATTATTATGCTGACCCCAGGCTCCTGCCTGGCTACCACCCCTCTCGGGCCTGTGACCAATGCTCAGAAGTTGGACGGCCAATAAAGCACAAGGTTGCAATAGCAACTTCCTTCCAAAGAAACAGCTCCTTTAACTTCACCAACTTGAGGGCAGGCAGTTCCTTGCTTCAGCCACGTATAAGTAATGCCTGAAAGTCCTGACTCTCTGTGACATTTCCAAGCCGTGGCTGCACCTTCTTTTCTGCTCTTTATTGGAGTTGTTTGAGGTTATGCTGCACCTTTAAGGCATCTTCTTTTGTGGGGGCAGTGAAGCGCACAAATTGCCTCCTGAGGTGTAGGGAGAGCACCGAAGCTTTGCCTCCTTTTCCCTGAGGTCAGGAGACCACTTTCCCCTCTGTGCTGGCTTGTGAAGAAAAAGGTGTAGCCTATATGACTTTGCTATTGCTGTTGCTTTTTGTGTGTGAGGTGCTGGCCTGTGCGGTGGTGGTCACTGGTATAAAACCCTACGACTGACTTGTAGTTGTGCGGCCTCATCTCTCCTGTTTCATTTTAGGAGAGGCTGATGTGCCTTGCATTAGAAGGCCAACTAGTGCTCAGGTCTTCATTTTCTCCAAGCATCAAGTTTGTCATTGCAAATGGGAGAGGGGCTCCTTGTGTCTGCCGTTCCTCCACAGAAGGGGTAGGCACCATAACTTCCCTAGCTACTTCCAAGCGTTTGTACTTGAATTATGCTGGTGTTTCATAGGCTGCTGTGCTTGATTGTTAATTATACTGTACCAGTGCATAGGAGGCCCCTTACTGTGCTCGGGTCCATACAAATGAGAGATACAATGATGATACGTAGCTCAGAAAGCTCATAGATTGGTGCTTTGACTAGGAAAGTGAGTGTGCTCCCCTTCTGGGTATGCTTAAAAGCATCTTTCCCCACTAGTCTTCGAGGGGGTCTTAACTGAAGGGTCTGGTGGTTGACAGCTGATTTAAGTGGGGTCTCCCCAGACTGAGTAGAGCAGCCTTAGTTAAAAGATACCAGCTGGAAAGTTTGGTTCCCTGTCCCCAGTCTCCCCTAAAATTGAATGAACTAAAGTTTTGCCCATGAGAAGCCTAGTGGGATGGTTCTAACTGTGAAGAGCTGCTGGATGGTACCAGAAAAAGATGAAATGTCGGAAAACAAGCACCTTCATGCTCTGTAGACTACTCATTGGTGGAGAAATGTTATTCTGTAGCTCCTCTGGGGTCAAAGTAAAAGTGCTGCAGACCTTACCTTAATGAACCTGAGATGCTTCTGCATTTACTTGAAATCTCCATGTTTGCTAGGTGCCTTTTAAGATCTATGCTCTAGGGTCTTCATTACCAAAAGAAATAGCTAGGAGACGTTGTTGAACTCCCTACAATGGACCAAATTCAGACTCCGGAAGGGAGTGCAGCTGCATTTGCAAAATTTCACTGAAATCAATTTGAAGCTGGTTGGAAATTCAGTGGCATGGGACACAGTAAAACATTGGGCACTGACAGACGTACCTTGGCTGTGCTGTAACTCATGGCACTTTATACCAAGCTGGCCAGGCTTGCAGGCGGGAGGGGGAGGGCAATGGATGGAGCAGCACCAAGCTGCTGGCTGGGGTTTGATGCCTGGCTACAGCTGGAGGGTTTGGGGGGTGGAATGGAGCAGCCCCCCCAACTGGGGTATCCTAGCTGGGGTATCGGGGGGAGCCAGGCTGGGCTTGTGGGATGAGGGACGGGACCTCCATTCCACCCCCACCTCCAGCTCAGGCTGGGCAAGTGGACAGCTCTTGCTGCTCCTTTCCCCCTCTCTCCTTTGCCCAGCCTGAGCTGGAACAGAGCCCCCTCACCTTGCAGGCCCAACCTGGCTCCCCCCCAGTACCCCAGCCAGGGGTTGCAAGGCGGTGGTGGGGCTCTAGTCCACCCCCACCACCACCACCTCCAGCTCCAGCTCCAGCCAGGCAGCAAACCCCAGCCAGCAGCTCTGCGCTGCTCCACCTCCCTGCCTGCAACAGGAAAGCCCAGCCCGCAACGTGTAAAAAATTAGCTCTTGAGGGAACATAAGTTCCCTAAGATGCTGTAAAGCAGAGTGCCTTCATCTAATACCTCATTTGAGGGAGGGTTGATTTTTTGCGCCATCATCTATTTAAAAAGCACTCTGCAGCCATGCACATTTGTCATGGCCCAGCTGTAGAGCACTTTCAGAGGCCCAATTGCACGAAAAATGTAACTTGTGTAAGTGCCCATTAATTGTATCACACAGGAGACATCTACTCATTGCATCACCCTTTCTACATGTATCAGGAAGCACAATCCACTACCTGCATATCAGTCAGACAGCAAGAAGGGTTACCTGAGGACAGCATAGAGATTTCAGTATGTGTCTGTCTGAAAGTAGGACCTCAAACGTGGCCAGTCAAAAGGAATACACCATGAATTAAATCCTGTAGCTCCATGTTGAGCTGTGTGTGTTTTGAAGGATGTTGGAAGGGAAAGAAAGAAAACCCAAAGCAGGGAAAGCACAGTGACATTGCTTAGAGGTTTATTGTGGAAATTATAAGCTATTTATGGAATGACCACTGTCCTTTAGGGCACAAGAGGGTGCTATATCCTTAAAAAGCTGATTGTACCCACTATGTTAATAGCATTTTGTCTATATGATAGAAATAAAGTACCCAGCCAGTGATTGTGCCTTTGTGTCTCATTAGACAGATGATTCTGCTTCATTTCTTCCCTGTTCTACCAGGAGTGTCTGAAACGTTTTGGAAGTTTTAAAATATTTACAATGACTGAAATTTCAAAAGGAGGAGAAAGACTTTCTATACTGAGAGGGAGAGAAGAGATGCACAAATCAGCCAAAGCCACAGGAAGAGCTGAGCAGTGTAGCAGAACAGACAGACACAGAAATGTCAGACAGAAAAGCAGGTCAAGAGGAAACTGGCTCAAATGGAGAATAATACAGGAAAGGCTGTAGACTACAGCAGGGAGGCAGGTGGCGGTGGGACATGCTACAATTGGTTTTGGGCAGCTGAGGGGCAGTGTTGTTGTGTGCAATCATGCCTTTCTTCTGCACATAGCTTTGTTTGGCTGTCAGCTCTTCGGGGCCTGTATTCGACATCATTGCACCACACCTGGCACCGTCCTGACTGCAGCCGCTTGGCTCCTACCTTCCTGTCTATGACATTTCAGACATAAAACGTGCCTCGAGGCACTTTGCAGAAACTCCACAGCATGTGTCAGGAGTGCAAACTATCACACTAGGGGCATTTGTACCTGCTCACAGCACTCTCCTTGCAAGGTAAAGGATACTCATGATTTACTCTACAGGAGAGGAATCCTTTCAGGGTAAGGGGCTGTGGTTAGAGCCCAGGGATTGGGGGCAGATTTGAGTTCTCTTGTTGCCTCTATTAGTAACATGGCCAGGGACCTCTGGCAAGGCAGGATTTAAATCCCTTCTCCGTCTGTTTCCTACACATAACAATACTCAGCTCTCTCTGAATATAAAGTATTATGACCCCAATTCTGGGTCTTTGGAACAAGGGACCGGAAGGGAACTCCTGTGCCATCAAGTCTGTTCTCCCAGACCTCCAGGAAATGATGCAGAATTGTAGTCATAAGTTAAAGGCACTATTAATAGAGGGCATTCTCAAGGTATTCTTGAATTCCCACTTGCCCTGCCTTTTTTACCTGAAGCAGATAGGATAGCAGCTTCTGATTCAACTTTTGGCTAAATAGTGAGAGGTGCTAAGTATCTGCAGCTCCTAACAGGAACATGCCCCAGTAGTGAGTGTCTGCAGGACTGGGCTGTTAAAGGTTAACAGCCTTTAATTCTGCATGAGGAATATCAGTGGTAGCTCCTTTGTGTGGCTGATGGATGGATGGATTCCAGACCAGAAGGGGCTCTTTATGTAACACGGCTTCCGCAGCCAGCTTTCCCTTTGCTTATTCATTTGTTGATGAGTAAGGACAGGGGAGCTGTCTTAAACCTCTCCTATCCTCAGACAGCTGAACCCACTATAGCCCTGGTGGAGGCCAGAACAGCTCTGAGGGATGCTATAACTGTGACTCTACTGCCTGCTTTAGGCTATTATGCTCCCAGAGGATAGTGACTGGTGTTAGAAAGCCCTGGCTATGCTATTCTCTGTCTCTCCTTCCTGCCCCCAGCATGCTGCTAGAGCCAGGGGCAATGCGTGGGTTGGCACAGATCTGCCTACACTGGCTCTCTACTTATCCCCCTTGCCTGGGAGGGCACAGGTTTGCAGCTGCATTGTCACTCCGTTCACACAGGCTCCCCTAGCTTAGAGCATCTGCACGGCAAAAATTAATTCCCCCTCAGCTCCCTCCCTCCTCTAGGCTCTCATCTCCCTCCTCCTCTGTGCCCTACTATCGCAGCAGCGAGTGAAGTGAAACACGCTTCTCTTGGAAGTTTGTGCAAAGGTATAATCCATCTGTTATCCCAGGCACCAAAAGCCAAAGCAAAACTACCATGCAACATTGTTGAGCCCAGCTGGTCAGGATTTCCCCGTCTTTCTTAACGGTGATGTGAAAATGCAGGACTCTCAGTATAAAATAGCACACCACAAGAGGCCATCCATTAGGGAGAAGGCTTTCTTTTCATAAAATGAAGGGTATGGAACAAGGCGCACAGGCTGAGATGCTAGATTTAGCTCTGAACACGTGCCAAGTAAGGACCGATTTAGAGGGAAGGACACATTTGCACCCTGTCTTGGGTAACCATGACTGTGATCATATATATGGATTTAGGTCATTTGTTGCTAGCTTCCTTTGGAGTTTGAGGAAAGTGTCTCAGAGGTATTTAGGCATCCAGTTCCTGTTGCTCTCACTGGAGTTGTGCTATTTATGCCTTTAGCCCCGCAGGGCTGTCCAGGCCACAAATCTGTGTGCTGCAAGGATGTGCCCAATGGGGCATGATGAAATGAATAGCTCGGCTCCCTACAGCAGGAGCAGGCTAGCTCCCTCCCCCTGCCTGCCCACCTTTTGGGGGCTGACCACTCAGAAGGAGGAACGCACCATGCTGTGGGAGGAAATAAAACACCTGACAGCATCAGGGCATATTACCTGAATGGCTACTTAAACATAAACTGTTGCTGGCAGAGCTGCAGGGGAGCTCCAATCACTCTGTGCCTTTGCTGCCAATTCCAGCAAAAGACAGGCTCTTTGCTTTTTTAACCTGCAACATCAAAAAAAAAGAACAAAGGAGTCTGTAAAAGGCCGTGTATTTGCCCAGTCCTTCCTCTGTCCCCTGTGCTCTACACTATTTCAATTCCCTGACAGTGTAAATCCTCACACTTACCTCCCTCCCTCTCTCCCTCCATCCCACTCTCCCTCCCCCCCCGCACGAGTCTGCTGCTATCTGATCTATGATGATATGTGATCTCTTGGATACAACCACACACACAAGTACCAGGCACTGCTACTCAGCTGAGCAAAATGTCTTTCTCCTAGCAGTGGTGCTCATCATCATAGATTTCAAATCCTTGACGATGTGGCCATGCTGTCCCTTTTTCCTTCTGCCACCTTCTCTCTTTGTCTGCCTGCTCTTCTTACCCTTGGGGCACTTCTGCCCTCCTGTGTGTAGCTGTATGGACTACCACACTATCGACTGCAGAGATCAAGGACTCCCCAGGGTCCCTAGCCCATTTCCCCTGGATGTACGGAAACTTCTCATAGCGGATAACAACATTCAGGATATACCATCTGATTTCTTTATCTTTTATGGAGATCTGGTCTACTTGGACTTCAGCAATAATTCCATCACCTCCATAGAAGATGGGACTTTCAGCAGCTCCACAAAGCTGGTTTTTTTAGATTTAAGCTACAATAATTTAACACAGCTCGATGCTGGGATATTCAGGTCAGCAGAAAAGCTGATCAAATTAAGCCTGGGGAACAATAATCTGGTGGATGTTGATGAGGCTGCTTTTGAGAACCTGGAGCAGCTCCAAGTGCTAGAGCTGAATGACAATAACTTGCAGACCCTCAGCGTGGCTGCCCTGGAAGGTCTTCCATCTCTTCGGATTATACGCCTGGAGGGCAACCCTTGGATCTGCGACTGTGACTTTGCCAACCTCTTCAGCTGGATACAGGAGAATGCATCCAAGCTTCAGAAAGGTAAGGCTAAAAGGTGTGTGCGTGTGCGTGTGTGTGTGTGCACATACTGTTCCTGCGGGTCAGATTATCTGTCTGGGTGTGTTGCCTGCAGTGACCCAAATGGTGGGTTTTGGTCCATCCACAATTACATGTTTGACACCAGTAAGTCTAGTAAAACAAAGCTGGTTTCTTATAGCAACAACATCCCTACCTGCCCCCCCCCCCCCCCCAAAAAATGTAGGACCTAATAATGTGTGAGTTTGGCTCGGGCACTAATCAGGGAGAGAAGGAGCCTTTTCACATGGGGTGAGCCAATGCTGATTCTCTTCCAGACCTTGGCTTCTTTCAGGTGAATAAATAGATTTCCCCTAATAAGCCCCTTTAAGGGATGAACATTTCATGCCAGCACACTGAGAGAAACGGATTTGACTCTGCCTTGCTCATCTATAAAACAGCACAGGAAGCTTCAGTCCATGCTCCCTATTTTAAACCACTGTGGTTGATCCTTTCCTTGGGGTTATTTGCTTTTGGTAGGCAGCATACACATCTCTGACATCAGGTTAGCTGCTGATGTCGCTCATGAAAATAACATCGTTTATAGTCTGAGAAGCCAATTTAGACATTGGCTCAAGCTACAAAATTTGGATCCGCAGGCAGTTTGGTTCTGGAACACCCCAAAGTGCAGGGGACGCGGTCTGGGGGGTTGGACTGGCATGCACTGAAATAGTATTAAGACTGTCGCGTGCAGGCTTCGAGACGCCCTCCTCAACTCTCCTCTTAATCTGACAAGCTTTAGTTGGAGATCACAGCACAGTTCATGGCTCCCTACAAGCACCAGGTCATAAACTTTTGCCACTGAGCCACCCAGCTGGCAGTGAAAGGCAAACTGCCAGGAGCATGGGAGGTCACAGAGCAGCTCTCGGTGCGTGAAGTAACACCTTTGTGAGATCGGAGCTGCAGGGTCTGTGTCTGAGTAGGACTGTGTTTGATTAAGGAAGGGGCTGGGGTGATAAACGACTGGGGCTTGAGGACTGGAGGAAGAGGACGGTGGTGGGGCCCCATTGTCAAAACAGCTCCACTGTGTTCCCTGGATTGGCAGAGGCAGAGGAAGGAAAAGACGATGTGAGCTAAGAAACCAATTTCAGTAGCTTCATTTTTTTTTCTTATCATCACCAGTGAGGCTGTAATATCTTATGTCCCTGCCCTTGGGTCTCTGACCTTGGGTGGCTTTTTCTGTGCATTATGTACTCTCTGCTGTAACAAAAGGATGTTGTTTTGGGGAACAACTGATTTTCAAAAAAAAAAAAGGAGTGTGTGTGTATGTGTCTGTGTGTGTTGGGTGGGGGGGGAGGTTATATAACCACTCAATAGGCCCCACTTTGCCCCAACTCTTTCACCATGTTTAAGTCACACCTTAATCCTTCTTCCCGTATCATGCCCAATTTTGGTTTGTTTCTTAGTTGAAAATGTGCAGACCTGTGACCTCTACTGCTGTCTCCAAGTCAAACTCAGGCCCGTCTTCCCCTACATGCAAGCCCAGACTCTATCTATTGTCCCTCTCCCCCAGCCCAGGTTCCCAGCTGAACCTTCATCCCAAGATCTTGTCCAAGCTGCATTTAAACTTCGCTCCCTAAACCTTTCCCTGTTAGAAAGTGTTGGTTTCTCCCACCTCTTTTTCTGACCCAGGACTTCCCCAGTCATTCTGACCTACCTTGCCCTCATATCCAAACCAATTCTGGTCAGGCCTTGTGCCCTCAACCCCAGCTTGTGTCCTGCCCCATCCTCTTTCAGCAGAGTTGCCTCCTTTCTCCTCTCACCTGGCATTGCTCTTATGCCTATTTTCTAAGCTCATTTCAACTCCAAGCTTGTTTGGCCTGGAAATCCCAAGGGATCCAGATTTCTCAAAGCATTTCCAGTGCTTCCTGTTATCATCCCAGCGATGTATGCCCTCTGACAATATCTAATTGGGACCACTTTAATGCCCAGGTGAATCAAGGAAACAGAAATGCTGGCCAAGTAACTAAAAGTATTCACTAGTTTCTTCCAAGCCTCAAAAGATTCACTTTGATTTATCTTTGGGCAGAAGTTCAGACTGGTTCTTTTTGCAGTTGTTTCCCCGCATCCCTATACCTCAATCCTGCAAACAGAGGGTTAATAGCTTTACTTATGACAGCATATAAGCAGAAGGGCTTGCAGGATCAGGACTCAAATACCCTTAGAAGTACAGGCTGGGTGCATCTACACATGCACTGTAATGCACATTAGCCTATTTCAATGCACATTAAGTGTCACTTAAAACATGCTCTTTAGTTAATGCTTATTAAGACAAGCTAATGCGCAATTTCCTAGTACCTCACCGTGAAGATACTAGATTTAATGCACATTAACTAAAGCACATTAATGCACATGTAGATGCACTTGCTGTCTCTTCAGTTAGAGTATAAAGACCTTATTTAAGGATGTGCAAGCAAAAACCGAGCTGCAAAGTCGGAGCATTGCTTTGTGAATCTTGAGTGAGACTGGACATGATTCTCCAGTGCTTTTCAACTTCTGCCATCACTTCCTTATGGGAGAAGCGAGGATTTTTTACTATCATGGCAGCAACATCACTCTATCACTTTCTTAGGCAATGTAGGTATAAAAATAGCATGTTGCTATTCTGATTTAGCAGCATTTTCCACCTGCTTTTCACAGTGTAATTAACAATGCTAAGTGCTAGGCATTTGACATCAGATGCTTTATCACTTTATGTGTCTGGTCGTCAAAGCCACATTCTGATTAACTTCTCTGATAGCATTACAGCCGGAAATGACTCTGCAGGGTAGCAGGAAAAACTGCACTCCACCTGGATATTTAGTATTCAGACTAATTGACTTTGTGATATGCTTCTGGATGTCTGGAGACACATTAAAGTGTTTTTGCTTCGAGTATGTCAAGAGAAGTAGGGCAGCCAGCATGATGCCTGGAGACAGTGTAAAAGTGGAAGAGGCAGGGTGAACTTCCAGAGTTCAAAATAAAAGAATGAATTCTGCAGCACACGTTCCCTTTCTGGTTCTGTAGCAACTCCACTGTTTGCACTTGCTGGTGTGTATTAATGGGGAAAGCTAGGATGATTGGTGATTACATCTACTTAAGGGTCAATGAGAACAGGCTGTGATTTAGCAGTGCAGGCTGTCAAGGGATAGTTCTATAAAGTCTCAAGCTTGAAACCACCAGATACCTTACATTCAACGTTCAGGTGTTGGGGGGAAAGGGAACACATTGAAATACAGGTGAACTGAATTATCAGAGACCTACAACATTTTATGCAACAGCGTTGGCCACAAAGCATTGCAAAGGTGGTATAAAGCTTCGGCTAATGTAGCGGCCATCTCTGCTAGGCTCAAAACCAGCTTGAGGTGTGATATGGTGGACTGGGAGAGGAGAAGGCCTGCCAGGATAGGAAGAGGATACATTCCTGATATTTAGTAGCTAGTGTAACACCCATAGGACTAACTTGCACTAGTGCGAGATTCTAGACCTAGGACTGCAGCTTTCAGATATGACTGTGGAGTATGGTGACCCTTTTAAAGGTTAGAGCTGGTAGAGAGAAAGGAAGGAGGGGCTGGGAAGGAGAAACATCAGGATGGCTTCAGACTGTAAATTTCTTTTGATCACGCGCTTAAAGAGCATTTCAGGAGTCTCATTTTAATGGCTCTGCCTCTTCTGTCAAATAAAGTGACTCCAACTGGAACCATTTATTTAGCCCACCAGCTACTCTATCTGAACTTTGGTGCTTCAGTAAGGGGGATCCTGATCCAGCTGCCTTGGATTTTAATTATATAAACCAGATGCCTGATGGATAGGGTTTAACAAAAACAAAACACACAGATTGTAGTCCCCATACATGTAGTTTAAACCCTAGAACAATTCATCCCCCAAACCCTCTACTTGTGCAATCCAGATGTCTGGATAAACTGGTGGCCCATGTCTTAACAATAATCCAACCCATGGCATTTTGCAAAACCCATGTCCATTTTCCCTGAATTCTTATTTCAGGTAGAAAGTCTGTGAACTTGCAGTCAGTGCTGACCTGTCTCCAACTGTTTGGTTGGGAAGCTTTTCCCCAGCTGTGCTGCTTTTTGCACATCCAGCTCTGTTTCTTCATATAACCAGCTGGGATTTGAGTCATTTTACAGCTCCTAGCATTTATTCATCCAACCCATATTTTAAATAAAGCATCCCTTGGTAATAAGTGTTGCTTCTCACATGCTACATTGCAAACAGACTAGTAACAGAAGCTGCATATAAAGGTTTGTGCTTCAAGTCGAAGGCTGTTGATTCCTCTTCCAGGATTGTGAAAAGGTTAAAAAAAATCTTGAATTTCCATCATGCTTCAAAACCAAATGTACGTTTTGCCATTGGAATGTCTACAGTCAATGAATCAAATTGTCAAAGGAACTGAAGTCTTGTTTAAAAATAAATGAATGGTGTTGTATAGCAAGTTTTTCTTCCTGAAAGAATCTAAAAAGTGCTGTCCAAACCACAGACGAAATTCACCCTGGTATTTAAGCTTTCTTCAAGTTAACTGCATGGAGGTAAAATGCATTTTACGGGACTGCAGAACCACTGAGATATCTGCTGCACATTGCAAGGGGTCAGATACTAAAGATATTAAGGAATTTTATTTTGCAATGTGCTTCTGTACAGAAAAGATAGTCTTTTACATAACAGTTCTGCTGAACATCCCTCTCCGTGTGTATGTACACACACACACACACACACACACACACACACACACACACACACACGGGCACCCGTGCTCTGAAATAAATAGTATCCTGTCTTTGAAGGATGAGAGACCGGGAATTTGAAGGTTAAACTGATTTATCAAAAGTGAGAGGAAGAGCATACACTTGAAATTTTCCAAGGAACTTGGGAGATGCAATGTAAGAAATGTGCTGTTTGGAAGTGTGAGTTAATGCTGAATAAATGCAAGCATGTTTGGAGACTTGATTTGCAAAATTTTGGGATCTGTATTCCAACCATCCTAGTCTGCTAGGGGTGTAGAAGAGATCTTAAGAATACAAGGGGAAATTACAGGCGCACCAAAGCCAAAGGAAGTGTGGCCATTGCATTCAGTGGCACCAGGATTTCATCCAAAGCTTATTTCCTGATATTTCTAGTATTTGCTGCCTCAGGCAGAGCTACTAATGCCATAGAAATACAACCCAGCTGCTCCTGCTATCTGAAACAGCCTTCCTGTTTTCCCAGACCTCATCTGCTGTCTGTCTCCTGTCCCATCTCAGCTGAAAATGCACATATTGCCTCTTGCCTACACTTCCTAATGTTGTTCTCCCACTGCTATTATTTCAAATTCCAGGCTTATCCTACAACTTGCTGTTTTCAAAGGCACCTGCTTATGGATTGCAGTTTGGGGTCTAAGTTTGCAATTTTAGTCCTTAAATCTGAACAGCTTTCTGGGGATAAAACTTGGGGGAAGGGCACTCATTCACAGTAGTAAGTTGTATAGTGGTACAGTGTAAGTTGTACAGTTGTATAAGGAAAATCTACTCTAGTACACTCCTGACTTCCCCCTATCTTAAATATAGACAGTGCGTGGAGAAAAATGCCAGTACTGGGCAGAATTCAAGTAGCCTGTGGTGGCATATTAATTTAAGTGCTTTGTAGAGGTCTCTGTTTCTGTTTTATACCTTCCATGGACATGCTTTAGGTAGCTGTGAGCATGACCTTGTTTGCTAATGGCTAATGCATTTTTAACATTGCTTTTAATTAGAGTTTAAGTAGTTCTTGAAGTGTGACTATGGTGTCTCCTTTCCATCATCTTGCCCTGCTTTCACACTCTCTCTCATTTTGTGTCTTAGGAAAAAGCTTGCCCAGTGAGGGTCAGAAAGCCACTATGATGTAACAGTATTGCAAAAAGCAGCCATTCTACCATTTAAAAGTAGTGACAACAGCATGGTCATTATCATCCTGTCGTTAGGTAATACATGTTCCAATGAAGGGCCTTCCCAAATTTAGAGGAACAAAAAGTTTCAATGTTTTATTTATTGAAACGTTCCAGCTACGGAGCTATATGATGCTTGCATCACTTTAACAGAAACCAGTGCCTGAGAGGGGCTACTAGCAAAACAATATGGGTTGATCGTATTTTTAAGAGGCCCACGATGTCTGTCAGTCACAGAGTTCCTGACAGATTGTAGTGTGATGGTTACATATGTAGGAAATCAATAGGATTAGCATTTACATGGTTGAGGGAGAGGACTGTCTCCTGAGTTGAGGTAATAGGAGAATCTGAGCTCTCTGGTTCCCTCTGAAAATTGTTGAAAGGAATGCCATTGACAGCAGGAGATCCCATGTGAAAACACAAAAGCTACAGCTGGAGCCATGTCCGCGTCTCCTTCGCCGGGCACTTGTTGAGTCAGCTGTTGCTCTTTTGCATGTGCAGGAATGGCACTTGACCTTAATAAACTCTAAAGTATTAGGTTCACATTGCTGCAGATATATAGCTGGCTGAGCTGTCATCAGGACTTCCATGATTAGACGGATAGATAAAAATCATCTGCAGAAAAAGTTTTGAAAGGAAAGTGGCAATGAGACAGGGAGAAGAAAAAAATGAGTAGGTAGGATGACATTGTAGGCAGCTTTGTGGAGGGAGGCCTCTGAATGGGGTGCAGGAAGCTAAAGTCGGATTCCAGGGATGGAACAATGTCACTGGAGCAAGAGAGACAGCAGCTTGATACTGATGGCTTGGTAAACCGGAGTGAAGGTTATGTACAGACAGTCAAAAAGCCCGAGGCTGAATCAATTCAGTCTTTGCAGGTTAGTTTGGGCTGTGTAGATTGAACCGCTGGCGATGCGTAGGGCACGTGCACCTGCTGAGATTGGCCGTGCACCCCTTGGAAGCACCAGCTGTGATACCGGCAGTGCCAGCAGAAGTGCACTTCCAGTTTTGCCGCTGGTCTGGTCGGTGATTGGCTGCTGGGGGACCCCCCTGGTCTCAGGAGGCACCAGTCAGCCATGGATTGAACCAATAAGCAAGTGAATAGACATTCACTATTGATTTTGGAAATGCTGCCCATGTCTGTAGTGACCCAGGCCAGAAGCTAGTGTATGCCTCTCTGCTTAGCTGGGGCAGGCAGGTTGGGCCAAGGCTAGCCTGTTCACCCTGTGGTGGGGGAGGAGGGGGGTTTGCAGGGGAGGTGCAAAGCATCCTGGTATGCTGGAAGACTGTGAGTTAACTTGAATCTGGAGGGGGTCTGGGACAGAATTTCAATAAACTGATTTAACCTAAATCAGTTAAGTCTGATACTACTTAAGCCTGAAACCATCCAGGTTTATCTTAAACAAGTTTTGGACATTTTGAAAGTGCTTTATGTGCATTGAACTTCTGTTGTGTTGCAGATTTGAGCAGTTTTCCGATCGCTTACACCGGTTTAGGTGTAATTTCTGTCCTTAGCCCAAAGGATCATGAGACAACCGCATTGAGGTTCTTAGCCTAAAGCAGCAAGCTTTAATTTATTTTCCCTGTAAATTCTTGCAGCCAAGGGCCAAACTGGCCATGCTGACATCAGTGGCCCTAATGAACTCCTCGAAAACAGTAAGTGTTCATTTCAAAGCGGGTCATAAAGAAAGGCACACGTTTCATTTAACCTTCTACTTAGGTAGAAGGTCAGTGAAACTGTCAGCCTTCATGTGCAGTCCTCCCTTCTTCGTATTAAGCACCGATCCATGTTTCCGTGGTACGCACAGAGCAGCCTTAACAGTGGATATCAGAATTAAACCAGACTCACCCTGGAAGAGCCCTGAGACATTGCCCCAGCACAGCACTTCATCCGGCATTGCTGAATGTGCAGACATGTTGCTAGCGCAGAACATAACAGGAGCCAGGAAAAGAACGAAAAGCTCCAGTACATCTTGCTCATTCAGCAGCTTTTAGGCTGTTGCAGAAGCCATTCCTTCAAAAAGAAGTGAGTCTTTTGCATGCCCCCTGCACCAGTTTGTAAAAACAGTGAATCCTGATTGTCTTGCTGTAAAACAATCTGACGGCCGCTGGTTTTCACTAGTTTCTTCCTTTTTCCTGAGGCTGTCAGGATAACTTTGGTAATTTCTACTTCACAAATCCACTTAGGCCAACATTTTCAAAAACAAGCCCCTAAGCCCCTATTTAAATAGTGAAGCACTTTCAGCCCTAATCTGAGGCAAACTGAAGTCAAGGAGAATTATGGGTTCTTGCATCTTTTTTTTTTTAAAGAAAGAAAGAATTAAGCTGGTTTTTTTAGGTGCTCAGATTTTGATTTCTTTCTT
The DNA here is from genome assembly GCF_030867095.1 of Alligator mississippiensis. Classification (NCBI taxonomy): domain Eukaryota; kingdom Metazoa; phylum Chordata; order Crocodylia; family Alligatoridae; genus Alligator; species Alligator mississippiensis. The sequence continues at coordinate 6,758,058 of NC_081836.1, forward strand.
TTTTTTTGCCTTCTTATTTATTGGTAGCTGTAGGCAGGTTTCCCTGGAATTCCATCTCTCCAAAGCTGATGTCTCTCTCACTGCTTTATTAATACAGCTAAGACAATTGCGACTGTATTTAAGTAGAAGACAGGGAAATGTAAGTGGAGGCAGAATACTATCTAAGGGATAACATGATCCACTTAAACTTTGCAAGGCTTTATAAACTTCATTTTGTAACTTCAGAGAACAGCTAAAATGTCACCCTGGGGGCAGATGTTCATTTTATTTTTCCAGAAAAATTGGAGAAGAATATTCAAATGCTCCTAATACCTTCTACAAGTTAGCAAACCCAGGGGTAGTGAAAACAGAACTCAGTGCAATATTTGCAGTGATTTTAGCTTCCTTTTTACAACTGCGTTCAGTATTCAAAGGACAGTTTGTATCTGCTGTACAGTACTGCTGCTATATGCCTGGTGTTAACTGGCAGCCAGTAAAAGTGGTGGTAAATATTTGTATATGAGCATCCTTTGGAGGACCACTTGAGATTAACTGTGCTGTACAGAAAAAAATACTTGGAAGGAATAGAATTCTCTCTGCCAGTGATTCTCATCCAGGGTGGCTTTTAAAGGGGTGGGACGCCATGCAATGTTAGCAGTGCAAACACCCACGTAGGATTCACAAGATTACGCCCATAAATTTCAAATAGGAATCCACAGTGGGAAGACCACTCTGGCCTGTTACGGTCTTTCTAAGTTTTTTGCAATGCAAGATTTGTTCTACTATTTTGCCATAGTCATTAATGAGTGCAAGCTGAGATCTAGAACTTCCCAAGGGGTGCTAGGTTTACCAAGGCTGGCAACCACTGCTCTATGCTACTGAATAGGATAGTTCAAAACAAATGAAGAAAATAAAAAGTCAAACTACAGAATGCCTAATTTGTCTAGTATACTTTATAGGATGGTTTTCTTAAGGCTCTGGCATTTTCAGAAGAGGCTCCACTCAAGCGCTAGGTTTCTCCAACTTGTCTTGTTAGTTGGGAAGTGTGCCTAAGAGTCAGGGTATGTTTTCTTGAAGCAAAATCTACTAGTCTAAGTAGTAACATTTCTAAAATCTTAAATAGCGCCTGTGATTGCTGACCAGATACTTGTCGGTTGTGCCTGTCTGTGTGGATGCTGTTCCTGTGATGGAGCCGAATGTAACTGGGATCTGTTCGGTGCTGTTTCTTAGCGTGGGATGACTGCCGCAGGTGCAAAGAATACACTTTTCTGGTGCGCATCCCTAGACCAATGCTACCAACTCAGTACAGCTTGTCTTCTGACAGGGATTACAGTGCACTGGGGAATGAACCAGCAACGCTTGTCTTACTAGAGAAGGTCCTGTTTTCCCCACCACAAGCCTTCCCCCTACACCTTGTCACAGAAGAGCTGAGTCTTCATGACCCATATGTAAAGCTGGCGCTTTAGGTTATATAACCACACCAGTCAGGTTAGCTGTGGTATCTTGATCTTCTCAATTATCGAATGTGCTTTGTTATTTCAATGGCACCACGAATAATGAATGAAGAGGAAATGGTGCAGTCTAGGTGTCTAGGGGTGTGTTGTACCGCAGCCATCACCCCTGGGGGGGTGGTGATGAGCGGGCTTGCAGATTCAGTGGGATCTCTAGACCCTGTCAGAGAGCGTGGTCTTGGATGTGAGTAGCCATATTTGCCATTGCAGTCTGGCTACCAACCAGTCTGGGGAGCCTAGAGGGGTCCTAGGATAGATTTGTCCTGGTGCCTGGGCAGGTTCAGGCCTGGACGAGTCAGGTTGCCATCTTCTCCATTCAGGGGTTGTCTGGGGTTGGAGCAGCATTTTGCACAAGGTGGGGAAATCCTTAGGACTTCTCTCATTTCCATCTTGGCCCATTGCAACAAGAGTTCATAATCCCAGGGGTTTATGCCCCCTTCCTCCTCAGGCTTTCCCCCATAGGCTTGTATCTGGAGGATGGAGGGGCCCCTGTGGAGGCAGCGCAGAGCTGATGGCACTGGCCCTGTACTGGGAGGCTTTTCTGCTGGGGAATGCACTGCTGGGGATGAGGAGAGCCATGTGGCTGCTTCCTACTATTTAAGCTGATATGAAGCACCTGCAGCACAGGATTAACTCTGCCCCTTGTACCAGAGGCGTGATGACACGACTGGGCACCAAGAGCAGCTGCCACATATGGAAGCAGCAATGACTTCTTTCCTCACCCCAAGTTGGCATGGGATTGCTTCCCAAGCATCCGTCCTAGTTATGCTACTGCCTTGTACTCTTTTCTGTGATGTAATATAGATTAGTCAGGGAAGCACAAAGCTTATTTGAGTGACCAAGATGTGTTCACAGGCTGGGAGCTCAACTTATAAGACATCATCCTTCTGTCTTCTGACCTTAGTGGGTTGGACAAGGAGAGAGCTGCTGGGAAGTCACGCTGTGCAGCGTCATACCTGCCAGCGAAATAGTGATTGTAATTAATGCTGATCACTCTGCAGCAAGATCCCCTGCCCTGCCTTCATCCACAGAGCCCCTTTTGCCCTGCATGACCTGCGTGTAGTAGAGCAGGATACTGGGTAGATCTAGCTGATACAAGACAGGGCCTTCTCCAAGAACAGTGTTGTGGTGATGAAACAGCAGTGTGCGATGCCAATCTAAAACGGGAATTTAGGGAGATGTGTGAAGAAAATCAGTTCCTTTACATTTTCTTGTAAGGCTAATTACCTCTCGGCAATCGCTGCTGAGGCAATTGTGTTAGCTTTGGTGGGAGAAGCCCCATGTGTCATTAGAGACGTGGCTATTATTCTTGCTCCAGCTACAAACAAAAGGCCCCTTGAAGTCAAAAGACCTCTTGAAGGAAACTCCCACTGATGTTCAGAGGCTTTGCAACAGCCCGCAACGTGCACAATCCAAGTTAACTCACTAATGTGAACAGGACCATAAATAGCCTCTCACCCACTGGCTCCTATTGCCACTGAGCATGGCAGTCAAGTCCGGTTACTGCCAGCACAATTTTAGCACCCTATGGAGTCTTTTTCTTTCCCGTCACACACAGAAGAAGGTGCGTATGCAGAGTGGGTGGAAGCTAGCTAGGTCTCTGTGCCAGCTTCTCTTTGATCTGAGGTCCTGCTTTACCCATTGCCACCTATTCGTTCCCATGATTAAGAGCCCTGCAAAAACTTGCACATTGTCATGTCAGAAAATAAAGCAAATAGAAAATTCCAATGTACTGTGGCTCGCCTGAGAGCGTGACCTAGATTTCCAGCCCCGGGGTGGGAATCTGCAGAGAAGCCTTGTTTGCTTGTGTTGTAATTGGGCTCCACCTCACTATGGTGTCCTCTAATTCTCACAGCAGGATCTACTCTCTGCAGCTTGCTGCAAAGCAGACGCTCCTCTATTTGCAGCGTTTGCTTCCCGAAGTGACGTGAAAACTGTGAATGTCACTTGGGGAACAGACCAGAGCTGCACCCCGCTTCCCACCAACATCAGTAACACCCCATAGGTTTTTCAGGATTGAGCTCAAGTCCTTCTCCCTACTTCACATTTTGCCTTGCTTGCATATTATGTGCACAGCACGAATCTGAGCTATTCCCAGGGACAAAGGGCACATCTGCATTGCACTTGCGCTGAGCCAGGAGGGCAACCAAAAAGTATGCCCTGCCCCACATGCAGCAGGTCCTACAAGTAAAGCAACGGTGGCTCTGCCAAACTTATGCCCAACACTGCTCCCGCTTGCTCTTGGCTGTGCCCATTCGGTCACTCAAGTGACTACATTGTCTGATGCCCAGGATTTGGCACATGAAAAGCAGGACTGAGGGGGCACGGATGCTTCTCTAGGGTGCACCCAGGCTCAGCAGAGACACAGCGTAGACTTGCTGGAAGACCTGCGGAAATGCTGCTGCTCAGAACAATAACTCTTTCCGCCATCTCACCTGATCTCTGTCTTTTGCTCCTGTTTTTTTTCCTTTTCTCTTTCACATGGTGGGAGAAAGCGCAGCATATATTTTCTCTCTGATACTTGTGTGCAGTAAAGCTGCTTTGCACCATTCCTGCATGGAGCAGACATCGAAAGCTGTTGGGGATCTGACTGCTGGCAGAGTCTGTCTATGAGACCTTCTGGTCCAGGGAGAGCGGCCAGGCTGTCTGTATGCCAGGTTGATTTGTGGCTGGAAGGGCAGTGGCAGACAGTGTAAATTCCTCTAAATGAAGCTGAGGAGCAGACTGGCATGAAAACCGAATTTCAGGGTATTCTGAGTTTTAAAAACTATTTGGAACCAGACTGGAAGTATCTCCTGAAATAATACTTTTTTTTTAAAATCCACATTGATGACATTTAATTTCCACATCTGGTTTTATTGAAGAGCTTAACACTATATTTTTTTTCAAATGCAAGTTGATTTGAAACAAAAACTGACGTGTTCCTCTTTGGAAGTGTTGAAATAGTATTGAGATTTCTTATTTGTTTAAGTAAGACTTTGTCAAAATTGGAACATTTGCACCAAAAGATTTTTGAGTGTGAGATCACATTTTCTAATAGAGAAATTGGGAAATGATGACTGACTCTCACTGGCAACCAAAAGAATCCAGGTTTGAGAGGCACCTGGTGGGGTTAAAGTCACTTCTTGCATCTCTCCTTTGGACTTGTGCTGAGTATGCCTCGGGTATACAAGAAAATAGCAGCTTTCTTTATTACAGGGCTATTTTCCATAATGCCGAATTTCCATGACATGTTTTTTGCCTATTTGCTATATATAATGATGATGATGATGTTGATAAATAAGAGTAAGTGTAGAATTTCATTCCATGGATGAAATTGTGCTTCTGGGCAGACCACCAGCTGAAAGCTCATTTGCACTCGAATTGTATTGAAGTCCAATCAAATGTAAACAGGGCATAGATTTAAAGTGCTTGCACTCTGCTGCCAGGGGAGGTTCAGTTCAATTGTCTTTTCAGATACCTGATCTTAAAGCGCTACTCATCAGAAGTATCTGTGCGCGTAAAAAGGGATTAGACAAATTCTTGGAGGAAAGGTGCATGAGCAGCTCTGGAGCATGGGGCATAGGGGTACAGCTGCTGAATCAGAACTTCCTAAACCTTAAATCCTTTGAGGCTGCAAGTGAGAGAGGAACAGTGGAAAAAACCCCAGTCACACCCAGCTCACTCTCCTTTTCAGCATCCTCTCTCTGCCCCTGGGTGACACTGGACAAGATGGACCTATGGTCTGACCCAGTAAATGGCAGTTCTGATGTTCTTATGTTATCTTCTTATGCATGTAAAATGGGAGGGCTCGCAGTCTCGCCATCACATTTAGACTCACATTTTCTTTCCTCTTTTGAATATTTGCAAATTCCCACCTCCACAAAGATTATATTCTCAGCTGTGCTAAGCTGAAAAACCTTTCCACAGATCTCACATCCCCTGGGAGCAGAATTTTCTGCCACAACATTGCAGCGATCTCTTCCCCATAGCTAATGTCTTCCAGTTAATTCTAATTTGCAATATGCTACCCTGATTCACTTCTGACTTCTAATTATGTTCCCATGTTTTTTTAACCTTTTAGACATAATTAATGCTTTAGAAACAGAGAGCAGCTAGCACTTCATTATTTCTAGTGTACAAATTGTATTAAATAAATCATAAGAGAACTAGATGGCCTTGGGGAATTGGATATGCTGCCTCTGGTGTCTTTGTTCCTGTTTCAACTGTAGTCTATATAAAGACTTTCCATGGGTTGCTATTTTGATGGCTTGTTGGTGGATGGGGTGTGATGAGCTGGTGGTCTAAGATCAAGTCCTTGGGGAATCGTGTCCACCAACCCAAAAGTGTACTTCACAATTGACACGTTTGTCGATTCACTTATCCCTGCCTCTCTTCTAATCATCATCATCATCAGGGGAAAACCTCGGGATCTTCAGAAAACAAAGCAGACACGCTGGATCTGCCAGCAGTAGTTGGGGATTTTGTTCTGAATACCAGAGGGGAGGGAGCTGAGCTCCCCACCCTGTTGTTCGTGGTTATGAGTGTGACCTCCCACAGCCCTGGAAGCAGGGGCAAGGACTGTAAACTGTAGGAACTGAGCACCATGCAAGATCAGGCCCTAATACATACTAGTGGAGAGACAATTATCTTTCAATATTAATTCACATTTAAAAGTGCTTTTTGATTTGTCCTGAGCTATCATCAGCACATAGAGAAAGAAGCCCAGACTTTGGCTAACCCAGCAAGCTGGCCAAGTAGGCATCAAATATGGCAATGAGGCTTCCATTAAAGGAACTCAGCAGCTGATTTGCTCTGCAAGTCATCCCCTTTTGGCACAATAAGGAAGGCAAAACAGGACTAGCTTTGAATTTGCAATGAAATGCACCATGGCACGGATTCCTAGTGCTTTAAACCATGTGCCGCTATTTGTATGTCTCTATGGTGCAAGGCATGCTGAGCCTCACCATACTCACTCCATGAATGCTCTGTTTCAAACTGGACGCAGTATAGCTGCATTCATGGGATGTGGCACATACAGGAATACGTTCTGAACCGGACAGTAATAGACTTTATGGAGGCTGACCTGAGACAACGTCCTGGCACATGCACAGAGCCACACTGACACAACTAGGCTGCTTTCCTCCACCCCGCATGCATGGATACGGCGCGCTGGCAGCAGGTCTCCGCCTGACATCCCTTTGCTCTGTGTGGCTGTACCCTGTGAGAAGACAGCGCTATTTGGGGACGTTCTGTCTCCCTCAGAACAAATCTTTCTTTTGCCTTTCTCATTTCCTGACTCGTCACTTCATGATTCACGACTTGATTCCTTCAACTCGGTGTGATGCGTCAGCCAGGAAATTTTAAAAGACAGGCTTTTCTAAAAGGTTCAACGGCTGAGATCCTGACTTTTTTTTCAGCGCCGCTGGGCTAGTCAGGTCCTTTTATGTCACTGTTGCATTTCATCCTGGGATGTAGGGTGACTAAAGCACCCTGACAATATATATTTTTCAGAACATGACCCATCAGGAAGGAAGTTCCTGAAAAGCAGGTGAAAAGGAACTGTGGGTTTTTTTAGACAAAAAGAAAAATAAACTCATAATAGATGAGACCCTTCCTGCAAATCCCTAGAGCAAAAGACAGTTCATTTCAAGGTGCCATTGACTGCAGGGGTGCTGTGGGATCCTGGGCCATTGGGTTCTATGTCCATTATTATCCATTAACTCACTGTAGGTGGCAAGCGCTTACCTTTTTCCTGCCTCCAGTTTCCCATTTGTGCAAAGGGGATATAAAGATTTTATAGGCGGGGGATGAAAGAATGAATCATTTAGGGTGTGCATTTTGAAAACTTCTAAGTTATGGAAGAGCATCACGCTCTTGGAAAGACAACTGTGCTGTTCAAAGAAGTGGTTTCAGACTCTTGGAGAACCTAGACAGATGTTAAACCCTGGGCCCATCCTGGCTCCATTTTAGGGCTCTCTGTTTAGCTCACCATTCACATGTTCACTGCCCGCAGTTGGGGTCAGATTTTCAGTACTCCTCAGCACCCCGTATGCTTGATACACTGGAAAAGCTGGCCCCATATAGCCTAAGCATTTAATGAACGTAAAGAGATCATAGTAGACCATGAGTGTAAAGAGATCATAAAGGTAAATTACATGAGTGTAAAGAGATCATAGTAGACTTCTGCTGGTTGGCTTTTCCAGGGTGTAGGAATCTAGGAAACTCTAGTTTGTCGGTTCATGTGCTCATTTTTAATAATAATAATAAAGCCTTCTCCTTCTGCTAGAAGTTCATTAGCAAAAGCATGTAATCCGTTCTGCTAGGATGTTCCACCGCCCAAGAAGGCTTTCCTTTCGGTTCTCCAAGTCTGGATTTTGTTGGCTGCGTTGTCCAGAGGAGTACAGAAGACTAGGTGGCTAGATGGAAATGAGCCTAGCGGGCACCCCACAAGGACATAATATGGTTGCTCTGTATTCCTGATTTATAACAAAAATACCTGCTTGTGACAAACTAGTCAGTGGTGATGGCAGACCCTCAATACGAGGATGACAGTCTTTCACTAAATAGGAAAGCCATCCGTGAGTCTGTAGATGACCGAAGAGGCCAATTCGAGATCCGCTCAACTGCAGAAATGGCAGATATTTCCAGCAGGAGGAAGTAGATCCAGGTGATGTTGGGTCACAGCTCTTGCCCTCTTTTTGTCAGTTGAAAATTGGCAGTGGCCTCTATAAATTGCAATGTTTTTATTTAAAAAAACACTCATTGCTTTGCAGTCTGACAGAAGAGAAAGGGAGAGATATAGGTCTCTCACAGCCATGATCTCTACATTTTCTCTTGCCCTTGGGGCTTTTTTGCAAGGGATTTGGGGGGAGGAGAAGTCCTTATATTCTTGTTTTGCTTTTCACTCTTATTGTTACCATGTGGGATGTTTCTCTGAAGTTTGTCACTGACCCAAAGCACAGATCTAGGAAACAGGCTGTGCATTATGGAGATCTCTGCAGGAGGCTGGGGCATAGAGAAACCTCCACTGTGAGCTGTGAAATGGCAGCACATTACCCCATAAATTCCCTGGCTGTCCTCCGCAGTCACAGACATTATAATTAAATTTCACCTTCCTCCCACTCCCTGGGTGTCCCAGTCTGCCAGCCTGTGAGCATAAGCTCTAAGGAAACCTTTATGTGTGCTGGGAATACAGGACAGCTCCAATTTTGTGAAGATGTCGAGAACTTTGACTTCCTCACCTTCCTCAGCCATGCGGACAGAACGGTTTTAAAAGGTACAAAAAGCCAGGCAACCTGCATAGGCTTCCAACACACAATCCTACAGCACCCCAGGCTCAAGAGAAACGTGCGGCACATATTTCAGGTGGCATTACGCCTTGAGAAAATGACTCAGACTCTTCCTTTGCTAGAGAACTATGGGCAAGATGCCTGGTACCCTCTTGTGATGGCAGCTGTGTATTGTGTAGCGGGGGAGAGGGAAGAGGAAAGCCGCAAAGGCACCAAAACATGAAAGAACTAGCTGGTGTCAGGCTGAATTTTTGTAGTCACAATTTCCTAAAGCAAAGTCCTAACATAATAGGATCTGTATCTGGGTCCATGAAGGAGGTTTTCCTTAAGTCCTCTCCGGGATAACAGTTCTGGAGTAGTTTAGTACCCGCTGAGGTATTGGGACTTAAAACGCATTTTATGGAAATAGGAGGCTCCTCCCTAGCTTGTTCCTGTGGCCATATGGCTGAAGGCAGGAGAAACTTGGGGGCATCTGAACCCCAAGCCTCCAGGCGTGGGCCTGCACATAGGATGCCTGCCAAAAGACACTGGAAATATCTGAAGCCCCTGGTGGGGGTGGAGGATGTTTGCCGGTTGTAGGGCCACTTAAGGTTCAGCACTGACTCATGGATTTGGACTTGATTGGGCTGATTTGGCTTGGAACACAAAATATGTCTTTAAAAAAAATAAAATTGAAAAAGTCTGAAAAATAAGCCTGTGATATACCCTAACCTAACTCCTCCCCTACTACTCCCAAAGTGGGCAACTAGCATGTAACAGCAGGGCTAAATCCAGGTAGTCGATTATATCAAGAAGCGAATTCCCAAGAACCAGCCTAGGCACTTAAAATGGGATTTAGGTGCAATTTAGCGGACTGAGCCACAGTCAGACTCCCTCAGGGCTGTGCCCTAACCACTAGGCTATATGCAGGATCCTTTTTGTTTGCTCTCCCTCCTGCCCTGGCTGTTACATCCCTGGCTGCACAGTGGCTTAGCTTTGAAAAGAAGACTGCAAGGTTCTGCCGCTCAAAGTCTTCTGGCTAAAAGGGACCACAACCTGTTTCCAGCAAAACACATACAGCATTTTCTCTTGTGCAGAAAGGTAGCATAGCCTGCTGGTTGGGGTTCTCTTGTAGGAAGTGGGAGATGTGATGGGTCTGACTCCATCCCTTCCCTTGCCAAATCCAGGCAGGGTCTAGAATCCAGGTCTCCTGTTTTCTGTTCAAGGGCTCTACCCATTGTACAGAAGTTGGGCACCACAGTCCAGCCATGCCTTTTAAGCAGAGCGAGTTCTGTTCAGTTAGGTGTGTATCCTTAGAAGATGACCGTATTTTCAATTTAGAGTGGGTGGCAATGCCAAATGTGCCACACTGTAAGCTCCAGAGAGGGATAGGAGTGGAGCAAGCCCCCTGAATTTAGCATGTCCTGTTGGCTAGCTCTAGGCTGCCACCCATCCATTTATGGATGTCCCACAGCCCAAAAATGCTTTTTCTCTAGTTCTCCAGCTCTGGTTTTTGTCGGCTGCATTGTCCCAGAGGAGTACAGAAGATATGGGGCATTTCTACACATGCATTAATGTGCTTTAGTTAATGCGTATTACATCTAGTACCTCTATTATGAGGTACAAGGAAAATGTGCATGAAGCCTGGACAATGCACATTAACTAAAGCACAAACTTTTAAAATTGATGTTTAATATGCATTAGCATATTTTAATGCACATTAAATAAAAAGTTTGGTTTTTTACATGAGCCTTTAATGCACATTAAAATAAACTAATGTGCATTAAAGTGCATGTGTAGACATGCCCTGGGTGTTGGAGGTGCAAAACTCTCTCCATCCATTGTAAACTGACCTTTGAAAGTGCCTCATTAATAGCAATCAACATTTCCTTGTATCAGCCTGTTATGGCCAGTCACCTACATTCTGGCCATTGTCGTGCCAAAGTTGGAGGTGCGTAAAGCACCTCTCTGAATCCTGCCCTACATTACTAATGCCAACCACCCAAGACCAGCACGAAAGAAAAGCTAGACATTATTTACATGACATAGGGATTCCCAGCCACAGGAGAAACCATATCATCATACTTCCCTTAACAACGTGAGGCTATATTCATGCAGAAGCATAGCACTGCACCAGAAGAGCATCTCTCTGTAAGGGAGAATCAAAAATTGAAAGGCCGATTTCCTTTCTAGCCCTCCTGTGTTCAGCGTCAGACAAAGGGAAGTGCGTATCAAATAGACCAGCTATAGCTCTCAGGTCATTAATACACATTTCTCGTATTTCCTCCTTACATTCATATCTTCAATAGCCAGGTAGAACCTGTCATGCTAAGGGCGCTGAAGAGTTCACTCACTCTACCTTTTGCTTCATCCACACCCTTCCTTGGCCCCATTAAAATATTCACCATATTCTACTTACTTTGCTGGGGGAGACCAATTCCTTTTACTGCTGTGTCCTGGCTGTTAGTGCCCAAATATATTTGCATTACTTTCTGAATTTAGATTGCTTGCTTTCACTATAAATACCTGACGCTTTTGCCCAGCTCTACGCATTCTTCAATAATACATGCATGAATAATATCAGCTGAGCTGCATCTCTTATAACAGCATGAGGAGAAGGTGAAAGCAGATCACAGAGTTAAACAAGCACCAGTTAAACCTAAGCTGTTGTTTTGATCAGAAGGAAAAACCTCATCATGTTTTTATCCTTGATGAGGTAGAAGGGAAGGTAGAAAGGTGTGCTGTTTCCTCACTTAAGACAACAGCTTTGTGTAGCAGGCAGCAAGTCTTCTGGCTAACGGGGACAAAGACCTGTTTCCAGTAAAATGATTACAGAATTTCCTCTTGTATAGAAAGCTAGTGCTAGTGCAGGGCATCTGCGTGATTCAAGTCTCATTTAAACCCTCGAAGCAGGGCATAATTGGGATTTAGGTGGTGCCAGCTATGGGTCAGATCTAGATGTGCAGACCCTCTGCACGGGTGTGATTTGTACTCAAAGAGAATTCATTCCTGGTTGGGATTGTTTCACAAAGGGAAAAAAAAAAACTGTTCCTTCCTCTAGATCAGCATTTCTCAACCTGGGGTTGTCCAAACTCGATCCTCTTTTCTGCGAGTGGCAGAGGGTCGGACACGATGATCCATTCGGTCCTTTCCGACTCTATAATGTATGAATTTATGACCCAAAAGTGGGTTGCAAGAATATATGAAAGGGACGGGAACAAACTTTAAAAATGGATCAACAAACTTTAAAAATGGATTCTCCTTTAGATGCGAAAAACATGGGAAACCGTGGCTTTTCCTTTGCAGGCTGGCAGACCTCCAGCCTGGAAGGGGCTGCTTGAGGCTCCCCATGCCCCTCCCCACCCCCCTTCCTGGGGGTGGGGGGCAGCGGGTCAGGAATGAGGGGCACTGGGTCAGGACTGGCCATTGATGTTTGCAAACGGGCCCTTGCACAAAAAAGGTTGAGAACCACTGCTCTAGATAACAATATTGTTTTACAGTACATGAACATCAATACCATGCTCCACTTATCTGAACTAGACCATATCCCAGCCATCATATGATATTAGTTTTGGGTATTATCTAATTAAGCTGACTACAAACTTGAGAACATAGAGTGATCTTGCTACTAATTTCTTCAGCTGCATAGTTCACTAGTGCTCTTCTGATTTCTTCTCTTTTTCTTTGCAGGTCTCCATGAAATCCAGTGTTCCCTGCCTGTGGAAAATAGAAGAATCTTTCTGAATGAATTATCTGATGTCAGCTTCAGTGAATGCAAATTTAATTTATCATTAACGGACCTTTTTATCATCATTTTCTCTGGAGTTGCAGTCTCCATTGCTGCTATTCTATCAAGCTTCTTCTTGGCAGCATTGGTACATTGCTTCCAAAGATGTGCTCCTAATAAAGAGGGTGAGGATGAAGACGACGAAGAAAGTGAGGGCTGAACATTGTCTATGTTCTCTTTATGTTAAAAATGGGAAAATAAAAGAAATAAGAAGAAATGGAAGCGCTTTAAATATGTGAACTAAATCCAACAAATTAATAATGGCCCAACCAAATCTCACTGAAGTCAATGGTGGAAAGCGCAATGCACCTCTGAGAACATTGCAGCTGGACTTCTCTTTCTAACCAAGAGACCGTGAAACTGGACATTTCTGTGATGTTTACTCAGACTTTGCATTCAAAGTCGAAGGGAAGAGGACATGGAAAGGATGTGTAGAGAAGTCCTGTGTTTTAAGAAAAACTAACTTCTGACAGCCTTTAGTTTGCCTTCTTGAATGGCTATAAGTGCTTACTAGTTGGTTGTAACTACACTCCAGAAAGGATCTGCTTTATTGCAGGGCTTTGAGTTGGAAATACAAAAGCAATCATATATCTTCCTCACTAGGACTAGGTAAAAGGGAGATTCTGGTAAACGCTTCAACTTGCAGCATGACAAAGTTCAGTCAAAATAGTCCATAGATCTTGACAGAGTAGTAACAGAAGGCTAGCATTTTCTTGATATAAATATCCACCCTTCAGCCAATGACACTGATTTTGGGCTTCACTAAAGCAAAGAAATGTTTTACGTAAGCCAATATTGTTCTAGGTCTTAACAGCAAAGGGAACCTCTCTCAATCACTGGCTGCTGAAAAGCAGCTACCTACCCAGTACATTTGGCCATGTACAAATACAAATGATAACTTTCTTCTGTGTTGTTAGATGCAATGAGGCAAAGACAATCCTTGTTTAATAACGCTGGATCTCAGTATCTTTATTCTACCATATCATTCAAGCCCCAGCACAATGCTGGCTTTCATTACTCACCTGAATAACTTGACTACTATAAACAGGGGGTCACTCCAACTAGAATTGCGACTGGAATAGTAATGCATTGAAATACTCTGGTGCTTTCATTCTGCTTCTGCGTAACCAGAATTTTGTGATACCCATGTTCATTACAAAGAGACATGGCAAAACCTGGGAATTGAACAGCCCCAAACATGGAGAGCTGCTTTGCATTTCAAAAATCGGTCCCTTCTCCTGAGCTAAGATGCCCCAGTCTCTATGGAGTTGGCAATCTGGGTTGATCAGAGTCTGAATTATGGAGCTCAATGCATGCCTCATTATAAGTGGGTTTGAAGTATGAGTATAAGCATGTCCCATTAGGAAATACAAAAAGAGCAATTAAAATATTCATACTTAATACTGTGGTTTGCTTTCAGAAAGTAGAGGAGGAAAAATAGGATCTGTCTTGAATACACACATTATTAATTTGCCCTTGAATATATACATTATTGGAGATGAAGCCAAGTGTAAAATTTTCTCTGGATCATTTTTCAGTCTAAAATCCATGAGTCGGGATGTGCTGAAGCCTTATTCACGTCGGTAGAATTTAATGATATGCTTTAAGATAAGCGCCTGCTTACCTACTGCCCTGAATAAGATTGCTTTGATGAATAGGGGCAAAAATATACTCATATCTGGGGTTTCTCTTGTCCATCCGTATTACAAAGCAATGATCCTAACAGCCTTTTCACTGAATATAGGATCAAATTATGTTTCTGTAAAGCAGAGATTGCCATGGAGTTTGTTCAGCCAAAGGGGTTCACATTTATCAAAGGATATACTTTAAATAATTTGTTCTCTGAATAATTAGCATTAAATAAATTATGAAAAAAATGCCTTACGTGGATCCGGGGTTAGATATGAGGAGAGCTTTCCCACTGTGGCAAGATAACATAATCAATTATGAGTACTGGCCAACAAGATCCTTCAAGCTGATCCATGTGGGCCCCTCCTCGTTGACTTCACCCAGGCTTAAAGACTTACCTGCAGAATCAGGTATGAATCATTTTGAAATACTAAGGGCTATATTCTACTCAATTACTGTGGTATAAATCCAGAGTGATGACAATTGAGGTCAGTGGTGTTCTCTTAATGAACAGCAATGAAGCAAGAGTAGAATCTGGCCCTCAAATCTTACAATTCTGGCTGTACTGTAGTTCTTGTCAAAACTTGATTTCATCTACAGGAGGATAGACATTTTTGTTAAAAAAAAATGAAAATGAACATTTGTTACAAGAGCTTTTTGGAATAGTGCCGGACAGCTTTTTAGGACAAGTTTATTTTTAACAAATTTGTAAAGGAAATATTTTTTTAAAAAACATACATATTGAAAATAATATTTAGAAAAGCCACGAAGGCTGAAAATAATAATAAATAAACAAGAAAAACCCAGGCTAAAGACTATATTCTATTTCAGAACAATCAGATCTGACAAAAAGTAGCGTCTGTTTAACTGCTGTAAAATTGGTATTATTTCTATAAAGCTTTTCCTTTTCCTTTTGTTTTCTATGTTTTTGCCTTGTACAGTTAATGTGAACTGACTTGTATGGCAATCACCCCAAACCTTTTGTATCTAAATAGTGTGCTAGTGCTCACATAAATGGAACTGGAATTGTATTGGCCTATTAGAGGGGTAGCATGGTCTAGTGGATAGGGTGCAAGATTAGGACTCATTCTTAGCTGGTGACCAGCTGTGTGACCTTTGGCAAGTCACTTCACCTCTCTGCGCCACAGTTTCCTTGTCTGTAAAATGGGGATCCCAATATTTAGTTGCCTTCTTAAAAGTGCTTTGAGATCTATGGGTGAAACCCATTGTATTGGGGTCATGTATTCTCATCACATAAGGTAGGCTGGGGCACAAAATATACAATAGATCTCATATCGATCTCACATCAGTCTAACTCCATTGATGTCAGAGGACGGACTCCTCATTTACACCAGGCTGAGATCAAAACCAGGCGCAGTGTATTTCACTCCTTCTTATCTTTCCAGCTTTTTCAACTTGTTGTGATGCTACAGCCAGTCAGAAGATTTTTTTTTTCTAGAAATACATTGCAACAAAATTAGGCAGTACAGGAGAAGGATATGCGACATCTGTACTGGCTTATTCTATTCTTGTTCTTTTAAGAAAATGAATTGACATGATTTTCAATATGTAGTGCCATGATTACAAATAACACCAATATATTTCTATTACTACGCTGTTGTCGGTCATTTGTGTGTGAGAGAAAGGGCAGAAATGGAAACAACACCTGGCTCTTTTCTGATTACAGACAGAGGCCTTTCACTACATGAATGGAAATGGGCAACTTCTTTGTCCCATGCAGTTTGGGCAGTACGTAACATGTACAGCAATTACAGCCATAGTATAAACAGGCCTATAATTAGAGCTTGGCAGAGTTTTGCATTGAAACATAGAACTAGGTCACTCTTCCTGCTTTCAAGTTTCATTACAGATCTAAAACAGCCAAACTTCATTAAATGATTTGTCTAGCCAGACTTTCAAGGGTGACTTCACTGTGTTTTACAGGAATATCCTATACTTTCTATAGATTTGAGGAGTAGCTTTATTAGTATCATGCATTACTGCATGTTGCATTAGTATCATGTGAAGCCCAGCAGTTTTGTGTGGTGCTGTTGCACCAAACCTTGTGAAACTTGGTCTTTTGAGCGGGTTCCACTCTAAATTTTCAAAATAATTCTAAATGTGTTAAAAATGACTTCATACAATTCTCCAATGCTCCTACATTTAGAGATGTTGGGATCTGGGAATGTTTCAACCCACTGTAAATATAGGAGCCCTTTGAAATGCTGGTTTTGGGTAGGGTGTAAGGTCTGCTTGAAACCTAGCAAATGAGAAGTGGCCCAAGTTGAAACCAAGCCTTATTCAGCTAACTCAGCTCCAACAGAGCTCAGCTTCCCAGGCTTATCTCTACGGCGACTTCTTTGTGTTAAAGTGACTGTTTGCAAAAAATATTAAGATGAGAAAGTTTCGTAACACTGACACTACTGAATGATACATAATATTATATGCATTCACCCGATCCAGAACGTTCATGCACGGGAACATTTATGCACTGAATAGGTATAGACATTTACATGCTTTTAACATTGGATTCTCATATTGCAAGCCATGACTCCATGAGACAGAAGCTGGATCTGGTTCTTCCTGGGATTACTGTCATTATTTAATATTTATATTTAAAGGGTGGTTGGGCATGAGTTTATTAAATGAACAGCAACTGAAGAGCATGGGTTCAATTCCTAGCTCTGCTGCAGTCCCCCAGTATGACCATGAGAAAGCCTCCCCAGCTTTGAAATGTGTCCATAATACTCAAATTTCCTTTTTTCTGTCATGCCTATGTGGACTGGAAGCATCATGAGAATAGGATTATCCCTTACAATGCATTAGGGCAACTCCTGGGACTAGTTTCAGTAGGCTCTTATGTGTTGCTATGACATAAATTATGCCTACCACACAGAAGCACAGTCCCCAATTAGACCAAGGTGCTCTTGTGGGTGTGTATATATGGGTATATATGTAATATATGCTCATTAGCCTATATTAATGTGCATTAAAGCGCCACAAAAAATCCATGCTCTTTAGTTAATGTGCACTAAAATAGGCTAATGCACATTTTTTTAGTACTTCCCAATGGAGGGACTATGCGCATTAACCTAGGCTAGGTTAATGTGCATTAACCTAAAGCACATTAATTGAATGTGTAGACACACCCTATATGCCTATCTTGTACAAGATAGTAAACAAACAGGCCCGGATCATGGATCCATAGGCAGAAACACTTCAAAGGATTTTCTGGCTCCCCAGAAGGTAAGTGTGGGCAGGTGGCAAGAGAGAGAGAGGGCTCGCTGTGAGGAGAGGAAAACTGGAGGTCCCCAACTGAGGGAGCTGGCCGTGATTGACCCCTGGAGATTTTCAGAGGAATTTTTAGGAGGGCTACGTGGTAGTCCAACCACAGGGTAAAGCTGTTGTCAGTTTTGCTTTACTATATTCCACTGTCAAAGCAATTGATTGCTTTTTTCTTTTTTTATACCATTTGTTCTTCCTTGCAGAAAACCTCTTGTTTTCTTCTTACTTTACCAAAGTGCTGTGGTAAAATGTGGGCAAATTAATAATGTGGGCATGCCCCTTCAGCAGGATGGGGACCAAGCAGTTCATGGAAACCCAGGGTGTATCTCTGGGAGCACCGTGACCCCTAGGGTTTTGTCACAGCATGGTCCAGGCCCCGTCTGTTCTGGGCAGACAAGAGGTGGCGGGGAAAACGGGCTGCAAACAAGCTTATGGAAAAGCGTTCCATTACCACTAGCAGCGCACACTTTTGCAGCACTGGTTACGCCGCACTAATTGCTAACCAATTACTCTGATTTATTTCCCGTACTTGACATGACTGCATACTCTGCTTGAAGGGTTTGTTAATAAAAAATAATAAGCATGGAGTAGTGGCTTATTAATCAGTGGAAAGTGTTGGCAGCTGTGAGGACATAAGAAACCATCACATGCAGGTGTGCTGAGAGACAATTTACGGCTGCTCATAAAAATAGATTTTACAAGACACTAACCTCACCACATAAAGATAACGGGTCATTTTCTGCTGTCCGTTGCAGGACAGACAATCAACTGCCCCAAGACAGACACAGTCGGTCCCACGAGCACCCATGTTGCAAGTTTTGTCTGTCAGCAGCTTGAGGTGCAGTTTCCCCCAAACCCCTGCACCTATCACCTTAAAACGTGGCAGGCTTTGTGGCCTCACTAGGGGCCACCATTCCTGCAGTTTTCACCCCCCTGCGGTGTAACATATACATGTGACATGAGTTTTGCTTTCAGGAATTTGGGGTGCAGTTCCCCCCAAGCCCCTGCACTGATCTTCTTGAAACTTGGCAGTCTTCACGCTCTCAGCAGAGGCTACCACCCCTGCAAGTGTCATCCAAATCAGACAAAAAACAACAAAGGTATAGATATTTCATTGGTTCCCCATTATACCCTATGGCCGGGTCTCCACGGCGGCTCCGAAGCGTTTCAGAAAGCCTAACAAAGCCAGCACTTTGATCTGCACATACTGCTTCGGCGTCTGAAGCATCCAAAGCTTCTCTGGATCTGAAGCACGGTCCGAAGCCTTGCACAGCCCTAATAGGCAGCTGGAGACCTGCGCTATGGCTGCTTTCCCCAGGCTGGGCTGCCCACAAGAAACCAAGAGGGCAATGCCTAACTCGAGCAGCAAGAGGACTACCAGCCAAATATCAGTGCCTTACAGAGCAACACAACCCCGGGTAAGGGGAAGTCATGCTGCAAGACGGAAAGCTATTGCTGTCATTGGCTATATCTAGAGCTGGTGAAGTTTTTGTCACAGTTTACAACTGGTGGTATGGAAAGGGCCTAAGTTGGGGCTGGAGGTCCCATTAGTGCCTGAGGGGCATGCGACTGCTTTAAGCCCTACCAGGCTCATGGCTTAAGGTACAAACTGGGGCTGGGGGGCCCAGACCCCAGAGAAGTGCAGAGCTTGGGGGCCCAGAACTAAAATAATGCAGACAAGACTGGTGCCTAAGAAGCCAGGCCCAGTAGAGTGGGCCCAGGCTAGAAGGCCAAACCAGAGGAAAGAGGAGAAGGCTGAGAAGGCCAAGGCCCAACAAGAGAGTCATTGGACACCCAGCCTGCAAGGCATGGGTGTGGTATAAGGTCGGTTCGAGCCATGCAATTAGCCCTTAAGGAAATGAGCACAGACACTTGTGGTCACAAGAGGAGATCTGACTTGGGAAGCCCTGGGGCAGCCTCCCTTCTTCTAAAGGATAATAGCATCATGCCATGGCAGGCAAGAAGGAGAACCAGACTAGACAAGGGCTCAACAGCCATTAGGGTGTGTCACAGCCACCCCTGGGATGAGTACCTGTTACAAGAGTCTGACCCCGAGTTGTTTGGGTAAATCCGATATCTTTTATTAGACCAACTCAAATAGTTGGAAAAATTATTCTTAGCAAGCTTCTGGGCACAAGCACCCACTGCCTATGTCCTTAGACCAACACAGCTACAGCCTACACCCCTAACCCTGAGCTCTGCATTTTAGCGCCAATTCGCTCCTGGAGGAATGTGCTGCAGAGTCAGCTACCAAACCCTGTAAATCTCTTGGGTTGTGTGTGGGTCAGCACAGCTGTCTGACCCAGGCCTTTCCACTAGTTCATGGGGCCAGGTCCTTCCCATAGTAATGCAGCTGCTGGGGCAGGGGGGTGTTCCACAAATTAGTACTTTCTTTGGGATCTCCCACCCACCTTGAACACCACAAAGACAGCTGTGAGAGAGAAATTAAGCAGTCTGGGGGTGCAGCTTTATCTTTCTACCCTTAGCTGTGCAACTGTGGTGGAGTATGGCTAACGGCCCTCTCCTTTCTATGTAGGGGTGGGATATCTGTCCAGGGAACGAAGCCCCTCTGCATAGGTCTCCTCAGTTCTAGTGAGGTTAATGTGCAAGAACCCCATTAGAAGGACTGAACTTGCACTGGACTAGAAACAAGGCAGATTTGAGAAGCTGTATCTGCAGGTTACTGTGTAGGCTTGTGCAGTCACTAAGCAGGTGTGTCCTTGTAAAGGGCTTTGGGTTTGCAGTAAAGTCTCCCGCTGTCCCCCAGAAAGGAGCAAATGTTTTACGTGCTGCAAGGGAAGAAGAGATACCAGGCATGACCCAGATAGTATTTTAAATCTCTTACAGCCAGGAAGCAGCTGTTAAATTGCCTGTGGATGCACCTCCTTGACAAAATGCTGGATCTTCTTGTGCATGAAGGTCCAGAAAGTTGGCTGGGAAGCACTTTTATGCTGTGAAGATCTGCAAAATGGGCATTAATGCTTTAGATCTAGGAGGGTTAAAGAGACTGGTCTGATCAAGAGGTAATGGAAATTAAAAAAATGCCTGAGAGCAACTACATGAAACCAAAGTTCTTTGAGTAGGTGTGATATCTTTTATTAGATCAACTATATGAAGCCACCATTTCATCCTTGATTGGCCTAGATGTTTTTCAGCTGACTTTGTCTGTGCTGTGAGTCGTATGCCACTGTGAATGTGAATGGGCCACTGTTTGGAGCAGTGGAACAACAGTGGGGAAGCTTGTTGATTGTACCACTGGGAAATGGAGATCTTAATGGCCAAGTCAATGTGAATCCAGTCCAGGATACACATACCAGTTTAAAAATGTTTCTTTCTAGTGCCTGGGAGGTAGGTTGCATGAAACCAAGCTGCCAGCAACTAATTTGCCACACTACAATGACAGCACCCCAAGTGCTTCTGATCAGAATCCTTTAATTTGGTTCACTGCAAATCTTGCCAGGGGTCTAGTCCATATGCTGACTTTATTTGTAAACAGTTGGTCTTTGGGCTGAAGCCAGGTCCCCCATCTGTGTTGCATAAATGCAAATTCTCATGTTTGCAATTGCTCATGATTAGAGGAGAACACTCTGCTTTTGTGTGTGATTTCACTTGGGTTTGGGTTCGGAGGTCCCGTGCTTGCTGTCATGCAGCCAAATCGTTACAGAATCTGACTTCGTGTCAAAGCATGCAGAGAGGCATGTGGTACCAATCGCAAGAAAATAAAATCTAGCAAATCAATAGAGTCTCTTGGAAGAAGCAGGGCACATGAGCTGGCTTCTCCATAAAATACCATGGAAAATAGGCAGGTCACATACGAATGGCAAATAGGATTTCAGTAATAAGAACTGCAACCAAAAAGGCTTTGCACCAGCCACCCCTGCAAAGAATGATCTGGGTTACCATTATACTATTTTAAAATAAATGCCGGCGCATAGGAGGCATTGAAGAACATTCCAAGTGTGGTAATTTCATGCTAATAAGGCAAAGAAAATGGCCCCCAATTATCAGCTGGTTGATATGAAAAGTTGATATGGGATTCAGTCAATAATGAATTAAAGGACAGGGAACCCATCCCTAAAACCACACTACTTTAAACAAGCCTGATTTAATCTTGTCATGAACTTCCAAGTTTGCATAGATGTGATAGACTTTCATATGACATTTGCCTTCATGATGCATTATATTCTGATTAAAATGTTAGTGATATTCAAACTCAATAAACAGAACTCTAACTGGATTAAGAAGGGAGAGCTCTCTCTGTCATTGAATGGGAAAGTTTATACAGTACTGGGTTTCTTCAGGGATCGCTACAAGGCTGATCAGTGCTTTCATCGATGGTCTGGAAATAAATATGAAATCAGTACTGATAAAATGTGTGAACAAATGGTGTGAAGATTAGCAAAGTGGTAAATAATATTGAGGTCAGGGCAATTTTACAAAACAGTCCGGATCACCTGAGATGCTGGACCCATAAAAACAAAATGATTTTAGTACAGCTAAAAGCAAGGCCCGTGTACCAAGGAAGAGGAAAGCTGGCTGTACCTACTAATCTTTGGAGCTTTCCCGTAAGGGAAAAGAGTGGATTTTTTTCACCTCTCGAAGTCTTCAAATCAAGACTGGATGCCTTTCTGGAAGATTTCTTTAATCAAATGCAACTTATCAGGTTCAATGTAGAAGCAATGGTGAAATTGTATAGCTTGCATTATATATTAAATCACGTACAATGTTCCCTTTGGGTCCTAAAAGCTGTGAATCTTTACAGCTTACGATGACTTGGCTTCTGCTCAGTTGGATTTCTTGCTTGCTGACACAGGTCGGGTTCAACAAATCAGGAACAAATGCTTGAATGAGCACAAGACTGGGAAAGTCTGCGGCCATAGCAAACAGCTTTTAAAATGTGCAGAAATGGACAGTTGACCTGGTAGACATCAATGAAACTTGAGCAAAGTGCGCCTGGTTCGTTAGTTCGGCTCCACATAGAATCAGGGCTAAGCTAAGGTCCTCTTGCAGTTGTTGCGGACTGGTCTGAGACCGAATGAACAACGTGGGATAAAATGGATCAGAATCAAAATACTTGAATGAGATAAGCATTTTCGGAGACCGAATGGATGACGCGGGATAAAATGGCTGTTTCTTCCTGGAGGTGGTCCCTTCAGGCCAGCCATCAAACCTGTGGTCAGAGATGCCTGGAGGCATTCGCACCATTTCTGCCCTGTGCTCCGTACTGGTCGTGTGAATGAAACACTCTTGTCTCCAGAACTGCCAATCTGACGCATGTCTTGATTAAATTTATCTGCCTGCAAATAAGGACAAAACCCCCCCAAAGGCTGATTTTTATGGTTAAATCTTAATGTATATGACCATCTTAAGCAGGAGGGCTTACTAATAGTTTTATTTGTTGTAAAAACCTGTTCTTAGTGACCTCTAGTGGCAATACAGGTGCTTTACTGTGGAGTTAAGTGGTGGTTCATGAAAGTGTTTTTTTCTGTTGAAATGTTGAATATTTGTACTCCTCTTCCAAAGAAGGAATAAATATGATGAAATGTGACTGCTTATGGACATTACAGAGTCCGTTACATAGCCCACAGAAGTTCTTGATCTCCCAGCAGAGGCATTTATTTCACCTCCCATCTCTTACGACTGATGCAGTGCAATGATAAAATACACGATGAAAAGGACAAGGTCAAGAGCCGGTGACAGTAACGGTCCACGAGTGACACTTTTCCTGGCAGTGGCAGATGCCTGAGTTATGGTTAGACTCTCCTGGCTCACGGACACTATTGCTCAGATCTCATTCCCCACCACCAGCCCTGTAAAGCCCCACAGCAATGAGTAATATTGGGTTAGTAGTGCATAATGTACTTTTTTTTCTCTTAGCTTGTTAAAAAAAAAAAAAAAATCTGAGTAAAACCCTGCAGAACAGACCTGACTTTTTGGTCATGGAAAGACAAGAGTTTGTAGGAATGAACAATGAATAGGAATACACTGGGTTGCTTGAGCCAGGTCTGTTTAGGACGTGCAAGATTGCTCTACACAGAGCATTTTGCTCCATCACGAAGCCCCTCTTCCACACATGCTGCCCACAAATGTGAGGACTGAAGGCTTGACTATCCAAACCAGGCATGTATCCTTTAAGCCTTAAAAGATTCTGCTTCTAACAGACAGGCACTAAAACTCAGTTTACACAACTTTGAAATGAAGTTTGGAGAGTTTGAATCTGGATCTGAAACAGGATGGGCTACATCTCTCCTTGGCTGAACCAAAATCACTGATCTGAGCAACCCAGGAGAGCTGCAATCCCCATCCGCACTTGTAGGCTGCCCTAAATTGTGTTGAAAAAGTGCAAGACCATTCTGCCAACCTAGAATGACCGGTGGAGAGGGACACCCCAAACATATTTAAAGTCCACTTCTTTTCTTCCTGGCCCTACCCTTGGCCAGACGTCATGAGTGAAGGTGGGGTAGCATAAGAACAGCCTAAGGCAGTTGCATTGTCAGAAAACTTCCCCGTACAAGAGGTATTTTCCCCTGGACAGCTAAATCAGCCTTGCATACCCTGCAAAGCTGTCCAATTTTAAAGGGAATCAGGCTCTTATAACCCAAACTAGACACAGATTATAGAGTTTGAGTACATCAGATAGATGGCTTATTAGTGTTGGAGTGTATGTTGCTGTGCTTCTGCATCTTAAGTAGATAATTATTGAAAGGCTTTGCAGAAGAAGTGATATTTTGTCCCTTGAAGCATTTAATAATGGATTAAATGATCCTGGCAGTCTCGGCAAAAATTCCCAGTCTGTTTTCACTTATTAATTCTCCCCCAAACCTCGTAACTCTCTTAATGTCTCTGGAATAAATTATGTTGCACAATCTGCAGTAGGTTAAAGTATTACCTGTTAAAGATCTGGCCTCTCACATGGATTGTGGTCACAGGAGAAAGTAACTACAACAAATCCTCACGGTCATTTGGGTCAGTTGGGCAAATGCATATTAAGATTTTTATTTAATTTATGTACAGGTGTCGCAGAGCACTGAAGTGCCCTGCTCCTAGAGGGCAGAAACTGCTAGAGAAAAAGCCCTAGCAGGGAATAAGGAGCACAGCTGTGGGTTGCTAGGGCAACTGGAGGCAGCAAATGACCCACACCTGCCAGCAGTCAGCTGGCCGGAAGGGGCAGGGCTTGGCTCTTATAAAGCCCAGGGCTGAGGCCAGGCTGGCAGTTCCCTGCCAGCAGCCAGAGAGGCAGGAGCTTCCTCAGCCATGATGCAAGAAGCAGTGAGATCTGCAGGTACTACTTAAGCAGAGTTATGGATGGCAGCTCTAGGGCGTTGGTGCAATGTGGTTTAGCCAGGTGGCTTATGTCTGGGTTATAGCCAAGAGGCTCGAGTTTCTGTTTGGTTTTGATGTTACACCGGTGGTTTGGGTGAGGCTATTGGGGGTTGGAGGAGGCCTCAGGGGGAACCCACAGTGGTGTGGGGACCCCAGCGCTAGTGAGGGTGCAGTATCCTCAAAGGGGCTTCACAGCGGTGTGTGAGGACCCTGGTGCCCAGGAGGGTGCAGCATATGGGGTGCATAGACCCCAGCCCTAGAGAGGGGCACTTTTGAGGAGCCCAAGTGTGGGCGTGGAGAGCCCCAGAGAGGGGAGCGTATTATTGAGGAGCCCAAGTTGGGCGCAGCAAGCCCCAGAAAGGAGGGGTTGCACTACTGAGGAGCCCAAGTTGGGTGTGGCAAGCCCCAGGAGGGGGCACTATTGAGAAGGCCCCGAGAGAGGGCAACAGTGCAGAGAAGGCCCGGAGTGGGCGAGGAGAGCCCCAGGAGGGGGCGGCAGTGTACGTAGAAAGAGAGAGGTAGAGACAGACCAACATCAATTCCAACCGTGAAGCTTGGGGCGTGGTATAAGGGGTGGTTGGAGCCATGCACTCATTTGCACGACAAGACCCACAAGGGGTCTGGGAGTCCAAGGGGACAGAGGTCACAACTAACCATGTCCAAGGAGACTTAAGGCAGCCTCCCAACCTTATGTGAACATCAAAGACGAAGCAGGCGAGAACCCAAGGGTGCCCTTGAGCCGACTTGGCACGGAGGAAGGGGCCTTAAGGAGATCACGGCCCTCCTGTAGGACCCTGCCATGACAACAGGGAACCTGAAAAGCTGGTGGTGCTCCTTTGAAGCCTGTTCAGTCTGCCATGTAAAGATATAGTGTGATGGTTTATAGCAACACTTGTAATTTAAGAGCTTCAGCAGCTTCTTGTGGGTGCCAATGAGTAGTACACTTTAAAATCCTTATGGAAGTTGTTTTAAAATCATTGTTCTTATTCTCTATTTCTGGCACTACCCGCAACATGCTGTGCACTGGAGAACTGTGTAGGGCGGCATGCTTTCCGTTCCAAAGACCTTACAACTGAATATCTTGTCCGAGTCTTCATTCTTCGGAGACTGACGTCTTCCTTCCATCCATGGGAGCCCAAAATAATATATAGCTTTCTAGTTATCCTTTGTCTTTTGTATCCACTATTAGTATTGGAAACTAGGAAAAACAATAGAATATTTTAATCTTTTTGGGGGGAACGTTGTATTTTATGTTGAAATCTGTACCGTGGACAGCTAGGTGATGCTGATGTCAATAATAATACTAAACTAGCAGCAGTACCAGTGGGTGTGTACCATCTATATTGATGCATACTTTTACCTTTTACTCTAACTTAAGCTACATGAAGGTGCCAGACACCCCACGGGTGTGAACATGCCTGTGATGGCCCTTGCCAGCCAGTAGAAGTCCCTCTGTGTGAACAAAACCCTAAAGTCTGCCTGGCTATGCCACTATTTGCCCACCACCAGCTCCCTCTCGGTGTAGTTCATCCTTCAGTTTTCATGATCACTGCATTCAGAAACATTTATTTTTTCTATGTGTGTTGCATTTTTAAAAGGGGTGGAGGAGGAGTGTTATGCTGTAGGGCAATGGATCAGAGATTTCCCTTTTATGGCAAACTTCTCCATGCCATTCTGCTTTTGGACAGTGGCTATTCACTCCAGCCAAGGACAATTTTAAATACAGGGGTAGGAAATCCATTATTCCATATAACACCATATGGGAAATTCTCAGAATCCAAGCACTAATCAAAATGTCAAGGCTCAAGTTAGATTACGGAATATCCACACTTAAAAATCAGCTGTAGCTGCAAAAAAAAAAAAAAAATCTTTCAAGCAAAACTGTAAGAAAAAAGTTGTTCTTGGGATTATTTAATCTGCATTGGCCTCTTAAAAAAAAAAAAAAAAAAAAAAAAAAATTACATGAAGATGAATCCTAAAATGTAGGTTTCTGAATGAAAGCTGAAAGTGTTGCAACCATAGCCTCATGAACACAAGACTGGTGGCATAACATCAGTGACTTAAACATTTATCATCATCTAAATAATATTGCTTCCTAGGAGCACAAAACACATTGAGCAGAGAGCATTTTAGTGTTTCCAGCAGAAATATTTCATAGAGACTGATTCTTTCTAAAGTTATCTTGTAGGTTGTGTATTATTGACAGATAGTTGGTTTGTGGAGCATGTGCTTGCATTTGGCTGTGTGTGGCCCAAGACCAGTATTTCCTCTACGGTCTCAATTCCTGCTTATCCACTAATACATAGGATACATGACTCAGTATCAAGTGAGAGGTTTGTGAACATCAGTATTTAGCTCTGATGAAGATACTGGCTGGAAAGCACAAACCCTTCCAGCACTCTTGCATGTGTTTAATTTTTATTTTGGCATAGGAAGGAAGGAAATGATCCATAAGGGGGGAGAGAGAGAGAGAGAGAGAGAGATTATTTTTTACAGATTTATGGGGCTGGTTTCTAAGTTTATGGTGACTCCAGTGCAGTCACTCCAGGGTCATTGAAAGGAAAATCAAAGCCCATGACTGCAGCCTTGTCTCTTGCCAACAGGCCCTTGAGTCTTTGCCATTCCAAGCACATCCTTTGCATCTGATAATCACTGCATCTCCACATACCTTGTCCTAGTTTAACAATGGATTAATGAGCATCTGTGACTTTAGCCTAGCTCAGCCATCTGCTGCACCAGGCAGACTGACATATCAGAGCTGTTTCTTGCTTCAAGGTGCCTTGTAGTCCGGCAAAACAAGTGCTGATTTGTGTTCGTCCCCCATAAGAAGGCAAGGCGTTGCCCTACCCAGCATGGATGCTCCCCAAGAGAGAGGATGCAAGATGCACTCTGTCCAGGTACCATGTTAGCCCTTGTGTTCAAAAACTTAAAGGCTCCTCAAAGTGAATAGCAACACCCCAACTAACATCTCAACCAAGGCCTCTTAAGGGATCACCCGATGAAGCCTCTTTAATAGTAACAGCAAGCTTCACTGTCCCAACGTGCAAGGCATTTTATATGATTCAGTGAAGTCAAGAGAATCTAGGTTAGCAGTTCTCAACTTTCCCAGACTTGAAGCACCCCTGCAGAGACTCGCAGTGCTCCCCGGAAAATGCCAGCTCTTACTTTGCACTTGTTTTTGACTAACAAAGAAAATAAGAAAGCAGTTTTTCTGTTGCAAAGATCTCAGAAAGACCACAACTATGGATTTCTATTTGAAAACTCTGGGTTTATCTGCGGAATGATGTTTGCATACTTAACTGCGCTAACATTGTGTGACACCCTTGAAAGGATCTCAAAGCACCCCAGGGTGCTGTGGCATTCGGGATGAGCATCATTGGTCTAGGCACTTGAAACCCTACGAGTGTGTTGTGCAGTCATGTTATAGGGATGAGCAAAATGAGTGGCAGTTATGACTTTGCAAAATCAGCAATAGAAAGGGACCTCAGACCGTGTTTCTTATGGAGGACAGTGTCACGCAGACAGACTCTTAGACAGAACATTCTTCCCGGAGCCCCCTCACCATGCCAAGAGCAGAGAAAGGAAGTGTTTGGATAATTGCTTTAATTTTTTTTTTCCCCTCTACCTTTTACTGCAGAGTCCCTTGAATCTGAACTACTGAACACATGCAAGAGGTAAGGATTTTTGTGGGTGTTAGCTTTTACTGGACCAGGTATCTAGCTGGAAGGAAAATAGACAAACTTCTGCATACCAAGTACCTTTCCCTCAGCAACACGCTTTAGGATACCTGGGTTTGAAGTTAAAAACAGACATCCCCTGGGGGGATGGTTTGGGATACAGCAATGTCCAAGTTCTGTGACACTGGAAGGGGAAGGATTTTTCCCTGTGATGCTTGGATTAAACAAAAAGCAGAAGATAATTGTCTTGCCTGCCCTAGTCTTTTTAAAGAGCAGATTTTAGTACGTAAATTTATGACATCTCCAAATGTTACATAAAGTGCTAGGGATAGTTTGAAGACCTTTGATTTCACAGAGAGATGGAAATTCTTTGTGGGGAAGGGGCTGGTTCTGTGATCTTGTTGTCACTGAGGCAACTTGACGGAGGTCATAGTGAGTGACAAGGGTATACAAAAGCAAAAATCGGCACGGTTTCTTTTTTGACTGGGGCATGTCGTTCAATGCTCTGTGTATGTCTTAATTACAATGATTTGATGGTTATCACATGGTTTCTGAATTGTCATGACACTTTTTTTTTTTTCTTCTTCTTCTTCCCTGAAGGCCACATATTAATGTACAAGTGAGGGACCAAATCTTCCTCCCTTCAGTTGCAACCATCACCCCTCAAGAAGGCCTGGCCCTGCATAGGCATGTGTGACAGCTGGCAATAAATCCAGAAGGTCTGATGTCCAAGTTCCCTGTTTGGGCTGCTCCATCACTTCTTTCTTTAGGGCCCGATCCATAGCTCATTGAAATGAATAGAAAGACAGTCATTTCAGTGGATGTAGGACTAGGCACTCAGTTGGTGAAAAGTCTTGGAGTCTTTCCAAAAGGTATGAGTTATTCGTATGAAGAAAGCTTCTTGTTCTGCCGCCCATACCATACCTAAGTTATCTAGAGAAAAAGGACTGCAGTGTCTGGGACTGTTATTCTGTCACAGTTCACTGACCACCCCGCTGCTTCCCCACCACCAGCACCCAGCCCTTCTGCAGCAGGAGTGAGACCCCTGAACGTGCCAGCCTGCAATGAATCTGGCTGCAGCTCTTCTTCCATCTCTTCCAAGCCCTTTGCAGATGTGCTGTCCTCCTGTCCCACCATGCGCTAGGCCTACGGCTTCCAGTTCAGTCTCCTCCTGCTACTGGCCCAGGTGGTTGTTCATCAGTCCTGGAGGAAGAATCTGGATAGGAGTATGTGAGGGCTGAGAAGGGGGACAGTTTCCATTAAACTCGTTTCCATTTCTTTGTCCAGCATCCACTGACCCTTTGGACTCTTTCCCAAACCTGTAAGTGTGGGTTCAGATTCCTTACTTTGTGTCCCCCTCTGGATCTGCTGGTTTAACCTGATGATCTGCACTTGGGTAACTAAAAAAGGAAAACCCTCTTCGGTTCTGATTGAGACCATTTCATTTATTTCACGTGTGCTGTGTAGCAGGGTTCGGAGAGTAGGATCTTTTAACCTATTAACTGACCAATCCTAGTTTTAGGAACCATCCAGTCCACCAACCAATAACTATCATATAGCAAAGAACAGCGGCTTAGGAACAGTGTTCTTAAATCATCCAAGGAAATAATTGTTGTCCAATCCCTACAGTTCTTAAAGAGAAGCTAGGACTCGTGAATACAATTCAACAAGCAGTTTTTGGCCAAAAATGGGGAGAGAAGATTTTGCTTTCAACTCAGAAATGCTGAAACATTTCACTTGAAAAGTTGCATTAAAACAGGGGTGGGCAAAATGCAGCTCGGAGGCCGGATGTGGGCCACCAGGTCATTCTATCTGGCCTGCAGGCCCTCTAAAACATTTAGAAAATGAATATTTATCTGACCCTGGCTGCCTGTCATGCAGCCCTCGATGGCTTGCCAAAACTCAGTAAGCGGCCCTCTGCCCAATATAATTGCCCGCCCCTGCATTAAAATAATGTCCAACTTCCTGTTTCAAAATGGCATTTTTATTTCCTTTCCTTTAAACTGACAAAGGAAAAACGGTCAAATAAAAGGAGTAATTAATTCATCCCCAAATTAAGCAAAACATTTCATTTTGAGCCAAGGAAGACATTTTAGATTGACCCAAAACAAATTATTTTTTTCATGTATCAGCAGACTTTCCCCCTTCTCCCCCACCAAAACCAATTCTGTTTCAGTCCCATGTGAACCAAATGGTTTTTCAATTTTTCTACCCAATTCTGCTCCTGGAGTCTGTTCCTAACACAGCAGCTGACTTCTTCAATGACTTTGGGCAAGTCACTTAAACTTTCTATGCTACATTTTAACCATCTGGAAAATGGATATGATACTACTTACCTGCCTGACCCTGGGGTAGTGAGGCTTAAATTTTTATTAAGCTTTGCAAAGCACCTCGAGCTCTATATAAAAAGCTGCTGCTCTGGAGGGGTAAACCAGTTTTTATACGAATGCTTTTTAGGCCTATCATTAGTGCAACATTTCTGTGCGCACTCCTATTTGCTCTTCCTTTCTTTGAGTAACACACACCAAACAGTACTGAAAGTCAACTTCACAGGGAAAAAAGGTGTATAGAAGTATCGGAAAGGGAGATAGGCTGAGAGGCAATGCAGGCTTTCTGACGGTCTAAGGTTCCTTCCTCTATTAATTATATATGTGGTGCAACTTGTTAATACATTTCTAAAGACATGTTGACACAACCTATGACCTCTGTCCTGGCACACGTTACTTTGAATTAATTTAATCCCAGGTTCAGCCAGAACTGGACAACATAGCTGAAGGCATTTCTATAATAGCCACGGTAAGCTGCCATCCACAAGGAGACTTCCTGTATCTACCGAGAAAGAACAGGAAGTAACGTTACACCTCCACGGCAAGCTCATTATGAATAATTTCTGTGGAAGGCCCTGGGGTTACATTTCAGGTCGATTTGTCCCTGTAACACAACCAGCACCTAACCCAAGTGTTATTTTCCCCCTGAAAGTATTCATGGGTTATAATTAATTTTACCAATCCAGTCTTGGAACTATGTTTAGGATTAAATATTGTTTCTAAAATCGGAGGGGGAGTTGCAGCTGAACGTGTTGCCATTTATATAATCGTCCAAATTCACCTAATGTTTTAAAGCAAATCTGACAATGAATGTGCTTTGCATCCACAAAAATATACCAACTTACTGAATATCTCAGTATATGCCAAGCACACTGTAATGTATGAAATACAGGCCTTCTGTGAAAGTGACTTCAAGCGTGGCTGTGTGAAGTTTCATCTTTGTTGCCTTTCAACAAACTCATAATTAATATACACTGTTTACAAAGATTTTTTTTTTTCTTGTAGCTAACTGGACAAACTCAGTTTGAGACCTCCCTAAGGCAAATAGCTATGTGCTGTTTTAGTATTGACTATATTGTATTTAGCAGGCACATGGTAGTTTTTCAGAATTGTAGATAAATAGGAAGTGCATTGAGCCTGGACCATTGAAGATGGCTAAAATACATCCCTGAGATAATATGAAGTCATTGGGCCACATGATTTTCACAACCTTATTCGGAGACACCTGGAATGGTAGACTTTCCAAGAAGGTACAGCTGTATACTGCCTGACTCACTGTGAAATAAACAGGGGCTTCTGGGAGAAAACCCACCCTATTCCAAAAGCTGTATAATAAAAACTTTTTCTAAATTGGGGGGGAGTGGGGTTGCATTGCCATTTCATTTTCTGAATGTGTTCATTTTCTGAATTTTGGGGTTTCCTGCATTGAGTAGCAATGGGGCCAAGAGAAGAGAGGGAACAAAAATTAACTTTGCGCACTTGCATCTGAGTATAGAGTGCATAGAGAATTGAGCCACAAGACGCATCGGAGCTACATGCCAGACAGATTTGAGAACTGGCCTTCTATATGATTTATAAGGTCTATAATAAAGCCGTATTTCTTAAAGCAGTAAAACCGTGCAGTAGTCCTTCTAAGGAAGGGCGCTGGGAGAGGGGTCTTATTAGGCCTATGCACGAATCCAATGCAGCGGCTGCAGTCCAAACATTGCAGGAAACTCTGCTGTTCTTTCTGCCACTGGCTCCGAGCTCTGGCTTTTATTTGAAGGGCACGGGAGGCTGAGTGGTGTTCACATGATACCATTGACAGCAACATAAATCTGCTTCTGACAGTGAGGCAAATTAGTATAGTGAGAGCTCAATATATTTGATTGCAGAGTGAATTTCAGAAGGGATCCTGCATGCCAGGGTTAGGAGAGGGCTCAATGCTACTGGCACCTGTACTTGCAAACAAAGAGCACTGACAGGTTTGAAGTTTTCCAATCGATTAAATATCCTGAATGACTAAACCCAGCCCATACAAATTGTACCTATGAAGGAAAAACTGGGATGTGTTCAGTGCCTGCAGAAATCCCCAGTCATCTTGTGCGAGTTATCTGGTGCTCACAAATGGAAAGTGGTTGCTGAAGACTTATTCCAGAGAGACCAACAGTCTGAGGCTCTCTCCTGCTTATTCACATTTTATTATGCTTGTTGCAGTTTAATCAAGGCAATACCATCCCCACATCTTAATCAAGAATCAGGGCCTCATTGCACATCATGCTAACAAGTCCCTGCTCAGGATACTCCCAAGCTAGGACCATGATGAGGATGTGACAGGCAGTTTAGGGGGTGAGAAAAAGACAGGAATGGTACAAACAACATATTGGGCAAAATGAGGGAGAGCTGCTGTTAAGTCCTGGACCATTCTCTGCTGCTTATCTTTTTAATTATTTCTCTAATAATTAGACATTAACATCTTTGGGACAGGGAAAGCTATGAATTACATGAACTGCACCCTCCTGGTGCATGCTGCCATATGGGGTTGTAGATGCAACCTGTAAAATATGAGCCCTTATTACAATCTTCAAGAAATCACCTTCCAAGTAGAGCGGCTAGAAATGTTTTGACTGAAAAGTTTTCATGATGAAACGGCTTATTTTATAGAAAAATGTTGTTTTTCTTAGAGCAGCAAGATGGCATTGGTCATTAAGCATGTGCATTGCTTCACGGGGAGGTTGGTTTTACATGTAATTATATAAACTATACTTATAACAGTTTCCTTACTTCTAGGCATCACTGGTGAAACTGCTTCCCACCTGCAACAGCCCCAGGTAAGCTGCAGACTGCTTTCCTGTTCTCATTTTTACTACTGTAGAGCCTGAACTGAATGGTTTCATGCTTTCTGTCCAGATCTTAGTTGAGCTGGCAACACCCTGACTGCCTGAAATAGTTGAACTGCCTGTAGTACCTCAAGAAGCAGTACACGAGATGTAGCATCCTGGCTAGATTCTGATTCAGAGGTTTCCATTCGTCCTCCCTAAATCTGTGCATGCGGTAGTCTGTGCTGTCTATGAGCAGCATTAAAATAACTGCCATCTCTCATCCAAAAGTGATGCAGTAAATGCATATATGTATATAATGTGCATGTGAGCTTGCTAACCTCTTTGGGATGTGGAGTGAAAAGTGCTATAGAAATGCTATAGAGGAGTGCCCCTATAATGTCTTTCTCTAGTCTTCTTAATCTTGGCTCCTTCTAACTCATACATGGGGTTCTCTTTACCTTGCACAAATCTTTCAGCCTTTTGGTAAAGAGCAAATTTACCTCCAAGAAGTGTGGTGTGTGTGTGTATTTCAAGAGGGCCAAGAAGCACGAATTCTGAGTTTGCAGCTACTCTTGTTGCTCAGGGAATGCAGCCACTAGCTGCATTAGCCTCCTCCACCTGTGTTTAAGCAAACGTTGTCTTACAGGCAGGTCACGGCAGGCAGGATTGCATTGGACGAGAAATTCAGAAGAGAGCTACTTTTCCTAATGTGCACATTGGCAGCAGTCAGTTCCTGAGATCCTCATCTGCAGTCATACATGCAGAGCCTGCTGTTGAGGTGGAGCCCTGTTACCTGCAGGTGCATTAGTTGACTCTGTGCTGGGAGAGCAGAAGGCAAAACAAGCGCATGTGGCATCTTGGTTCAGAAGTTTGTAGCCTGTCTCTTGACTTCCTCATGCCTTTTCTCATCTCTCTCTTCTGTTCCTCTCCTTAACCACCCACATGACTCTTCCTCATCATACAAACATCCTTTAGTCCTTATCTTTAAAAAAAAACCAAACCCACTCTTGATTCTTTCTTCTCCAGCTACCACCTTTTTTTCTTTTCATTGCATGTGCTGTGTCCAACTGGTCTGGAGTTCCCCTCCGGTTCCATCCAAGATGCAGTGCTCCCCACTCTGGCTTCTAGCTTTTGCGCTGCACTAAAATTGGTTTTGCCAAAGTCTATCGTGACCTCTCTTTAGCCGGTTCCCAGAACTGGGTGCATCTAGTTTCATGCTGCATCTAGTTTACTGCAATGCAGGACAAATGCCATCTTACCATGCTTGTACTTTTTTTGGATGCTGGTACGAAGATCATTTTCCCAGCCTGTTTCTTCCACCACATCACTGCTTTTTGCAGCCATCCACTGGCTCAGTTTTCTCTGTTACATCAAACATAAGCTCCTGGTCTTTGCTTTCCAGGGCCTGCAAAGTCTATCCCCACCCCCATCATCTGTCTTGCAGAATTAGGATGGCAGCTCCTGCCTCAGACCGACTATTGATGCCTGTCTCCACCACCTGTTTGTTCCATTTTTAAATAAGTATACTCAGGCTTTCTCTCATGCTGCCCTGAGGCTCAGGAGCTGCCTGTCAGCATCTCCACAGGCACTCAAAAATCCCTCCTTAAAACTGTCCTTTGCCATGAAGTCTGTCAAAAAGTTTGCAGCATTTTGTCTACTGTTGTGCTGATACAGCTGCCTACCGTGCTGACCAATACTGTGTCACAGGGGAGCATACAGAAGCAATCTGTGTGTCTATAGTCATTCAGGCTAGGGACAGATGTTATACATAAACTGGTTTTAGTGATCAGAAACTGGTTTAAATATGTAACAGAACAGAAATGCAATGCACATAAAACAGTTTTAAAAAGGCTGAAACGGGTTTAAGATGAACCTGGTTGAATGTGGCATCAGACTTAACTGATTTGGATCAACCTGGTTTATGAAACTTCTGTCCCAGACCCCTTCCTGGTTTAAGTTAAATCAGAGTCTCCTGTTTAGCTTTCCAGCCTTGGGCTGGGCTGTGTTGTTTGCTACAGCAGAAAAGGGGTTGGGGGAGGCAGGCACTGCCCCACCTCTCAAGCAAACCCCAAATGGGGCCTGGGGCCAGGGAAGGGGGTTAAACCCCTTTTCCCTGGTTAAATCCCACCTTCCCCTGAGTACAGAGCTGCCCTGCTCTTGCTCTGCTCTGCTCTACTAAACTTACTGAAAGTTACTACTGGCTGCAACTGTGGAATAGAAATCCCAGAGGCACCTGGAAGCAGGAAGAGGAAGTGATGCGCAATTGTAGAATTCTGTACACTTTTTACTGTTCCATTTTTTTGTGGGTTTTTCTTAATATACCTGTCATAGGGAGGTATGAACCCAGCTGACTGGATCCCTCTGTTTCTCTCCTGAAACCATGGAGGTGGGGGGGAAAACCTGCTCTTCTACAGATTATCATTGCATCTTTGAGAGTGTCATGTCCATTGGATGTTAATTATTAGTGGCGCTTGCTGAGGGAAAGAGGATTTTTCCCACTAATGACACAAACAATGTGTGTCCTATAACCAATGTCCCCTCAAAAGAAGGGGGTCACCGCTGAAAAACCACCATTGTTTCTGGTGGTAGGTAGAAGGGTTACAATCTAAGAATACTCTTTTTCTCATGTAGGACATGGTGGCAGAGGTCTTACTAGGGCAGGGGTAGGCAATTATTTTGGGCGGAGGGCCGCTTACTGAGTTTTGGCAAGCCATCAAGGGCTGCATGACAGGCAGCCAGGGGCAGATAAAAATTCATTTTCTAAATATTTTACGGGCCCTGTGGGCCGAACAGAATGACCTGGCGGGCCGCATCCAGCCCATGGGCCACATTTTGCCCACCCCTGTACTAGGGGATCCAGAAGCGTAAGTGAGCCTTTCTCTGACCTTCCCATGAAGGTGGTTCCACGCCAACCCAGATGTAAATGAGTATTGTGGTTATTTGGATTGGGGCATCAAAAAGTGACTGGGTAAGATGTTAGCCACATGTTCCCTTTGTGGGATACTAGCTGCAGAAATGGCATGCCTTCTCCACATCAGTCAGATGAAGCACTAGGCTTGGGCCCAGTCTGTGCCTTTTTGTTGCTTCTGTTTCATGTCAGTAATTGGTGGAAGCCCTGATGGAAAGGAAATGCAGCTGTTATCTAAGGAGAGAAGGAAATCCTCATTTTGGGATACTAAAGGGAAGGCAGAGCATACATGAAAAAGGGCCTGAAGATTGTGCTGGGTTTCTCAAGCTGGGGGGCTCCTGTGGCCAAAACACTTTTGTCTTGACATTGCACGTGCGCGCGCGCTGATGCTGCACAGCTTCTGCAGGATGGCACGGAGCTGCCTCAGCACAGGCTTGTATGGAAGAAAGGCACCAGCAATTGGGTTGGTGAGGTGGGCCTTTATAAACATAATTCCCCGCCTGTGTCTCGGAGTGAAGACGTGTTGAGCAGAATTCATTAAATACCTGCTATTTTTGCCCTCTTTCTAATAAGCTTCTCTTCTATAAGCTTGCTTCAAATGGGAACACCGATTAAGCTCACCGCTTATGTTCTTGCCTTTGTAGCCTGGGGCAGAAACAGATGATTGTGGTCTCTAAGGCTGTCAAACTAGTCCTGTTAGCCAAAGCTACATTTACTTTAAAAAACTGGGAGAACCTATTCCAAGTTGGCAGCATGCTGGCTCATTATTTCAGGTTTTTTGGTGCCAACACATCGTGATTTAAAAAAAAAAGGCCATCTCCAACCTCACGGGCATTTTTTACATTTCTCACTAACAGGGTTGATATTTGTGTGTTTGTTTTCTTTTAAGTTTAAACTTTTAACACCTTATGGCTGTCACCAGCTCCCCAGGAGATGCTATTTTGATTTTTTCTTTTTTTTCCCCCCTCATTAGCAGCTCTGAAAAAGAAAAACAACACATCTCTCATTTGGTATTAATTGGAACATATTTCTGCCTGTAGCCGTTTGCTGATCGTGGGGTGGATGTGCTGCTGGCTGAGGTGGCTTTGCAAATCCTCCCCTATAAATAGAAAAGAGTGTGCCTGTTCCTATGAAATGACCCGCTCGGAGAAAAAGAACCTCATTAATCAGGGGAACAGGTACAGACTGATGCTGTACTGCTGTATGGGAGGGAGAGAGCAGAACAAGGGATTGTACGCTCATGTTTTGTGCAAAGGAAAGTTGAGACAAGTGATTTAAAAGAAAATAATGTCAGGGACCTTTCTTTACCTCTGCTGCTGACTTAAGGTGAGCAAGCCACCTTGCTTCCCTGTCTTTTTTTAAGCATTGATAAAGGGGCCCAATCCTCTTTCCACTG
Source organism: Alligator mississippiensis (assembly GCF_030867095.1). Classification (NCBI taxonomy): domain Eukaryota; kingdom Metazoa; phylum Chordata; order Crocodylia; family Alligatoridae; genus Alligator; species Alligator mississippiensis. Next base: position 6,795,931 of record NC_081836.1, read on the forward strand.
AGGTCAAAGGGAGCAGAAATGTGAGTGTGAAAATACCTTCAAAATTTATGTTACCAGGGCAGCGATAGACTTAAGTTAATGTGTAAAACACACTGACCTTCTACATGAAAAAGCAAAGTATTGTCATACCGACAAACCAGCATTGCAGCTTGTTTTGGGATAAATCTTGTCACCTTTCTTCCTCTGCATGGTGCCTTGTTCTGCATTGATTTCAACAGAACTATGCATCGGGAAAGGCTGATGGGGAGTAGGACACAGAAATATCACCTTGTCTGCCAGTCACAGCATGTTTGAGAGGCCTGTGCGAAGTCGCTAGTATTAACTTCGGATTTGGCCGATTTGGGGGACTGATTCGATTCGAATCACTGTCCCAAATTGGTTCTGCCAAATCTCCGAATCAGCCAGGCCCATCCCCACCAGCCCAGCAATGGCTGCCCTGCCCACCCCAGCTCTGGGGTTTGTAGGGAAAAAAGCCCCAAATCAGCTTGTGCTGCCAGACGGGGCAATTCCTGCTGCCCCCCACTGCCCCATGCTGCATGGGGGGCTCGACACAAGCCCCCCGACTGCCCCCCTGCTGCCCCGGTCCCCCCATGGCTTCCCCTGCCTGCTGTGGCTCCAGCCCTTTAAGAAAAAAAAAACCCCCGAAAACCCCCAGACTCCCTGCTCTTGATGGCAGGGGGTGATCCCCGCTGCCCCCCCACTGCTCCATGTCACATGGGGGCTCTGCATAAGCCCTTCAAAGCCCTGAGGATGCTGCAGGAGCAGCGAGTCCCGGGGCTTTTCTCTGGGTGTTTTTTTGTTTTTTGTTTTTTTTCTTAAAGGCTCGGAGCTGCAGCAGGCAGGACACCCATGTCAGGGGCTGGGGGGCATTGGGGGGCTCGTGGCAGAGCCTCCCACACAGCATGGGGCAGATTGCCCCCCCCAGCCCAGCATCACCCAGTGAGCACTGGGGCTTTTCTGTAAAGGGCTGGGAGCTGGGGTGGGCAGGACACCCATAGGGGGGCTGGGGGAGCAGGTGGGAACTGGGGGGGGGGCTGGAGGAGCAGGGAGGGGCTGGGGCTGGCAGGGGTCCCCCCCCCATGGTCCCCCCCCAGTACTGACCAGCTCCAAGTCCAGCTGCAGCTCCCTGCTGCAGCCACCGGGGACTGCCCGAATCATCAAAGATCTCCAAATCTTTTCCAAAGATTCAGAGGGCTTTGAATCGATTCGGACCTTTTAATTGGTCCCCTGATTCGATTCGGATTTGGAGATTCCTCCAAATCGAATCACCACCCAAAGCTTCACACAGCCCTAATATTTGATATCTGTATTTTGTGCTTCCTGGGGTGGGGCTGGGGCTGAGACTGTTGTCTTTGCGGTGCAGAAAAATAACAGCATGCATAGAAAGGGCTTTGAGCCTTGATGAGAGCCCTTAGGCACTGTTGCAATAGGGAATACACAGAGCAGCAGCCTCTTTCCTCCCCATGGAGACTGAAGAAAGAAAGCTGCATCCAGCTGAAACTGCTGGGAGGATCTGGGTGATGCCTGTGCTGGCATTCAGCTACAAATCTGCAGGTAATTCATTCCCAGACTCATAGGAAGTGCAGTGGGAATTTCAGATCCACAAGAAATCAGGGCATCTCTGGCAAGAGCTGGCACCGCACACCGAAGTGGTGGATTCCAGCATGCCCCTTACCCTGGGTAGATGAGGTTGATGATTAGGTATAAAAAGAGGGACGAGCACCACCTTCTGACCCGCTGACATCCCTGCAAGTCACACAGCCTTTCTTTGAGGTTGCCTGTCCAAGGAAAGGTTACGCGTGGAGCAGTTGAGCTAATGAGACCTGTTCAGATCACAGCTCGCACTGCGATGGCTGTATTAAAACAGCACTGGGAAAGGGTAGGTTAAGGGATTACATCTGTTGGGACTGGTGGCGTAACTGGAGGCTTGGATTTTCTTATAGTAGAGCACACTTCAAGGTGCCTCCATGTGCTTATCAAAGCCGAATTAAATCTCGGACAGTGCGCGGATAAAATAGTCAGCAAGCTGGCTGTACTTGGCCATGGCTCCTGCGTGCTGTTGGGGATTCAAAACTGCTCTATTTTTGTGTTTAAAAAAAAATGAACATATGAAACCAACTGGTGGGTGCAAGCAGTCTCGCCGACCCGAAACCCATGATTCAAAGCACCGGGGGAAGACACAAGCTGACTGGTGAGCACAAGCACAGCGGTGTCTAGTGCGAACATTTACTAGTCTAATGAAGGGGAGCATTGGGAAAGAGGGGATCCTCCACCTTTACACTGGGCCCTAGACCTGCACTGGTGTGGGATGGGCATGCGGCGCCCTACTGTAAAGATGTCAGATTTGCCACGTGACGGTACAGTCCCTCCGAACTCCAGGCAAGCTCCAGCAAGCTTTCGGTGGGGCCCCTTCCATAGCTCCCAACACAAACATGGCAAAGGAGCAAAGCTGCAGCCTGCCACATGTTCTCTTTTAATCTAGTGCCTACTAAATTTAGTGAAAATCTGCCATGAAAATGTACAGCTTGTAATATTTACCTGACAGGCATCCAGACCCCACTTGGCCAAATAAGCAGCACCTTAAATTAGATGCAAAGCATGGTCAGAGATGGCAGCCTAAATTACATATTTACACCGGATAGGTACATATTTTTGCAGCTAGTCCACGTTTCTTATTTGAGACTGGCCAGGCTTGCCCAAATGTATATTTTTAAAACACTGTCAGTGTACTGAGCCAATCCTAGATGGGCCAGGGACTGGCTTTGCGCTGTTTGTGCTCATATAAAAAATAACTCGGTCCGAAAGAACAAACAGAAATGATAGGCAGCAGCTCCGCAGCGTGGTGAATGCCCCAGTCTTTTAGTATATTATCTGTATATCTAAGTATCTTATCTTCTAGTGTATTATCTGTATCTACATATAACAGTCCTTCTGTTTTCTGCCTCCTGTGCTGTTGGTGGGTCCAGCAGAGGAGCTGTTGTGGGTTTGCAGGAAGAGGGTAACTTCACTGATGAATGCAGCAAAGGAGAGGCAGGGAAGTGCAGTCAGCCCAAATGCAGAGCCCCTCAAAGCCCTTGCTTCTAACCGGAGCCAGCTGCATCCAACCAGCACGGTTACAAGCCTCTGGAAGAGCCACTGTCCCTCTTTGGCTCTGACCACAAGTGTCCTGCTTGGCTGGATGCAAACCCAGTTAGCGACCAGCTCTTGGAGCCCCCAGCCCTTCCCTTCCTCCTGCTGGGCATCCCCTAGACCCAGACTGCAACTGTGCAGCTCATCTGAAACCAGCAGCAATTGCTGCAAGCCCTTCTCCCGCTCAGCGCACAGGATTGGACGCGGGGGCAAAGCTCACCTCGATGTCAAGGTACAGCTGAGCCTGGTCTGGGGGGCTCGCACAGGCCCTGCTTCTGCAGAGCTTCAGCAGCACCGATCCCGACCTGGAGCCTTTCCAATGTCGATGTCTCACCTGGCCACTGCTGGGTCACAGCTTGGCCTGAGCCCCCAAATCGAAGCACCCTGCCCGTGGCACCAGTAGAGCACCCAGCACTGATGGTTTGCAGTGGGCTGAATGCTTGCAGCAGGGATTGGGGCTCCCGGCCTGCGGCACTGTGGCTGGCCCTGCACCCCTCACCCTCAGCAAGAGCAGGAGGCTTTCTGAGCCCAGCTGGAGGGGACTAGTAGCTGCCCACAGCCTTGGTGTTGGAGGGGCTGAGCTTGGGGGAGTCGTGAACTCTGCACTGGCAGAGACCCAGGCATCTCTAGGCCACTCCCTTGCCCCAATAGTCCTCAGTCCCAGTGGTCCTAAAAGGGGACACAGCACCCTGTTAAACTATCACTCCTTCAAAACCCCGTGCATCGTCCTGGGGAACATTGCAGAAGCAGTTTTTGAAGGTAACAGCACTGAACTGCTCCTTGCCTCAGTCCCTTCTTGTGCTTAAGGAAACAGCCCAAAAGTGCAAAAGCATCAAAGGCACAAGCTCATTACTGCATTAAAGCTCATGCAGCCAAAATTTGGCTAATACATGACTGATACTTAAAGGCAGGGAGATCATGCCCCAAGTGCGGGTCATACCTGTGGAGGATGCTGAGCCCTACACACCCCCAGTGCCTGCCTGGCAGCTGCGTCTCTGCTTTACCATCCTACGGCAGCACAATCCAAACCCAGCCAGTTAGTTGGTAGCTCAGGGAGAGCTTGGACCTCGTTCCTTAAGATGCATCCTCAGGCCCATTTTGTTTTGTATTAAAAAGCACCCACACCATGCCATTATGAATGCTTTGAGTACATGTCCTGCTATTTCTAGATTCATAGATGTTAGGGTCGGAAGGGACCTCAATAGATCATCAAGTCCGACCCCCTGCATAAGCAGGAAAGAGTGCTGGGTCTAGATGACCCCAGCTAGATGCCCATCTAACCTCCTCTTGAAGACCCCCAGGGTAGGGGAGAGCACCACCTCCCTTGGGAGCCCGTTCCAGACCGTGGCCACTCGAACTGTGAAGAAGTTCTTCCTAATGTCCAGTCTAAATCTGCTCTCTGCTAGCTTGTGGCCATTGTTTCTTGTAACCCCCGGGGGCGCCTTGGTGAATAAATCCTCACCAATTCCCTTCTGTGGCCCCGTGATGAACTTATAGGCAGCCACAAGGTCGCCTCTCAACCTTCTCTTGCGGAGGCTGAAAAGGTCCAGTTTCTCTAGTCTCTCCTCGTAGGGCTTGGTCTGCAGGCCCTTGACCATATGAGTTGCCCTTCTCTGTACTCTCTCCAGGTTATCCGCATCCTTCTTGAAGTGCGGCGCCCAAAACTGGACGCAGTACTCCAACTGCGGTCTGACCAGCGCCCGATAGAGGGGAAGTATCACCTCCTTGGACCTATTCGTCATGCATCTGCTGATGCACGATAAAGTGCCATTGGCTTTTCTGATGGCTTCGTCACTCTGCCGGCTCACGTTCATCTTGGAGTCCACTAGGACTCCAAGATCCCTTTCCACCTCCGTGCCACCCAGCAGGTCATTCCCTAGGCTGTAGGTGTGCTGGACATTTTTCCTCCCTAGGTGCAGCACTTTGCATTTCTCCTTGTTGAACTGCATCCTGTTGTTTTCTGCCCACTTGTCCAACCTATCCAGGTCCGCCTGCAGCTGTTCCCTGCCCTCCGGCGTGTCCACATCTCCCCATAGCTTTGTGTCATCTGCAAACTTGGACAGAGTACATTTCACTCCCACGTCCAAGTCACTGATGAAGACATTAAAGAGTATCAGTCCAAGGACCGAGCCCTGCGGGACCCCACTGCCCACACCCTTCCAGGTCGAGACCGACCCATCCACCACGACTCTCTGGGTGCGACCCTCTAGCCAATTCGCCACCCACCGGACTGTGCAGTCATCCAAGTCACAGCCTCTTAACTTGTTCACCAGTATGGGGTGGGATACTGTATTGAAGGCCTTCCTGAAGTCTAAGTATACGACATCCACCCCTCCTCCTGTGTCCAGGCATTTCGTAACCTAGTCATAAAAAGAGACCAGATTAGTCAGGCACGATCTGCCTGCCACGAACCCGTGCTGATTTCCCCTCAGCATAATTTGCCCTGCCGGGCTCTCACAAATGTGAGCCTTGATAATTTTTTCAAAGACTTTGCCAAGGATGGAGGTGAGACTGACTGGCCTATAGTTGCCTGGGTCCTCCTTCCTCCGCTTTTTGAAAAAGGGGACCACGTTGGCCCTTTTCCAGTCCTCTGGGACTTGGCCCGTGCGCCACAAGAGTTCAAATATTCCCGCCAGTGGCTCTGCAATGACGTCGGCCAGTGCCTGCAGCACCCTCGGATGGAGCTCATCCGGGCCTGCCGACTTAAAGGCATCCAGTTCCTCCAAGTACCTCTGCACCACCTCAGGGTCTACACATGGCAGTCTGGCGCCTTGCTGCTGCCTCTCTACAACCCCAGTGAGAGACTTGTCGTGCCCCTCACTTAGGAACACTGAGGCAAAGAACTCGTTGAGAAGTTCAGCCTTGTCCCCTCTATCTGTCACCAATTGCTTCTGCCCATTTAGCAGGGGTCCTATTCCTCCCTGGGCCTTCCTTTTACTCCCTATATATCTAAAAAACAATTTCTTGTTGTCCTTTACTTGGGTTGCCATCCTCAGCTCCATGGTAGCTTTGGCCCGCCTAACTGCCTCCCTACAAGCACGAGCAGAGGAGGTATATTCATCTTTAGTGATCTCACCCTGTTTCCACTTTTTATGTGCTCCCCTTTTGGCCCTTAAGCTGCCCTGGATTTCTCTGGTCAGCCAGGGAAGCCTCCTGGCTCCTTTCCCTCTTTTGCCTCGCTCGGGGATCGTCTTGCTTTGTGCCCAAAGGATCCTTTCCTTAAGGCACGGCCACCCTTCTTGGGCTTCCATTTCTTCAAATCTCCTACTCTGCAGTGCATCCTTGACTAATCGCCTGAGTTCATTGAAATCAGCTTTCCTAAAGTCTAGCACTTTCACCCTACTAGTTACCTTACCCCCTCGCCGTCTTATGGTGAATTCTATTATTAGGTGATCACTGTCCCCCAGATGGCTACCGATCTGTAGGTCCCCTACCATGTCATCCCCCGTTGCCAATACCAGATCCAGTATGGCATTCCCCCTAGTGGGACCGTGTACCTCCTGTGTCAGGTGGAGGTCCTGTACACAGGTTAGAAACCTGCGTGAGCGGTGGGACTTTGCCCTCTGTGACTCCCAGCAGATGTCTGGTTAGTTTAGGTCCCCCATGACTACCGCCTCTTTAGCTTTTATGGTCTCTGAGAGTTGCCTCAGGAGCCCCAAATCTTTCTTCCCCTTGGTGTGGGGGTCTGTAGCAGACCCCTACCACCAAATCCCTTTCCTCCTTGCCCCCCCCCCCCCCCCCGTGTAGCCTAACCCACAATCCTTCTACTTCCTCGTCCTTGGATTCCGTCTTGATGAGGGTCAATGTATATTGCTCATTGACATAGAGCGCCACCCCTCCACCTTTCTTCCCCGACCTGTCCTTTCTGTACAATCTATAGCCCTCAATATGTACTGCCCAGTCATGGGATGAATCCCACCAGGTTTCCGTTAGCCCCACTAAGGCATAGGTGTTTTGTGCAAGCAGGAGCGCTAGTTCATCCTGCTTGTTCCCCATGCTCCTAGCATTAGTATATAGGCACTTGAGCCCTGCGACTGGTGCCTTTGCTGCCCCCCCGCTCTGAGTCCCAAGGGGCCCTTTGATTCAGACAAGACAGTCTGAAACAACTGGACTAAAAAAACACCAAGAAGCTCACAAAGTTTCCTGAGCCTTTTCTTTTTATTGGGACCATTTTTTTCTTTTGAGACAAGGGACAGCTGAACTTCAACAGATTGCACCCAAGCACCACACCTTCACCGTACCTTCTTTTTTATTTTCTCAAATAAATCAGGACTGATTTCCTACAGTGCATTAACAGTTGCAAATTGGTGACTAGGCAGCACCTGCCACATTAAAAATATTTCCTGTTCCGATTTAAAAATGGTAAAATATTCAACAAGTACGACAGATCAGATCAGTAGACTAAATGAAAAAGTTTATTCCTCCAGCCAGCTCGCACCAGGAAAGGGTAAGGGCCAAGTCCTCTCAGTGTAGAAGAGCACCAGGCACAAGGTGAAAAGTTTTTTTACACTGTTTATTGTTCGATTGTGCACGTCCGGTTTGACGCTGAGCACGCCAACTACCGCTAGGATCATTTGGATACAGGAGATCTTCATGCGTGGAGATGGAGATTAACCCTTTCAAACGCCCATGGAGCTTCAATTTACAGACGCAACCAAATTGCACCACAAACAGCCTCAAACTGGCCCCACAACCTACGGCTAAAGCAAGCTACAGCCAAGCCACTGACCAAACTGAGCACAAACCTGCATTTCTACACCAACACTGACAACCCAACTCAGAAAACTCTACATGCTACCTTCAGTCACATCTATTTTGATCAACTCCTGAACTAGCAAAGCCAAACAACCTGCAAAAACCTAGACTGCCACATATCAATACGCACTAGCACAACACAACCTCACTGCCTACAAATCGGGGCCAACCCGATACGCACGCCTCAACCTCACTGCCTACAAATTAGGTCCAATGCAATACGCACAACTCCTCAACCTCACTGCCTACAAATTGGGTCCAACCCAATACGCGCACCTCAACCTCACTGCCTACAAATAGGGCCAAACCCAAGACCGAGTCCATGGTGCAACTTGAAGCGTGCAGCAGCTTGCTCCTACTGAGCGTTTGAAAGTGTAGAGATGCACATGACAGTCTCCACCATCTGTACTTATCTAAGCATACATTAAACATGTGCCTCTCTTCCTCCTGTCCACACCAACCCACACTTGTTGTTTCCGAGCTTTCTTGTCCTGCTTCTGCTCCTCCTCCTCCAGCTGCTCTTCAGGGACCTGCAAGAGTACACAAAACAGAAGTGGAGTTGGCTGGCAATGAACTGCACACACCACTAAAAATATACACGAATGTCGCTCACGCCGCCCATTATACTCACGAGCTTGGAGACCTTTTAAAAGAAGGGGGGTGTGACCGGCTTCCTGCTTGCAGGGAGGTCCCACTGCTCCAAGGCTCCCTCAGCCACGTTGGCTCTTACGTGACTGAGAGCCAAGGGCAGGGCGATCACTGTGTCCAGAGTCCCTTTCCTTCGCACCCACCTCACACCATCCCAGTCTTTGTTCTTGCAGTGCTGGAAAGACTCGGTGGTGCAGGGGTAAGTCAGCACAGCCTGAGTGCATCTCGAGCAGCTGCAGCTTCTCCCTTTTCAGCCCTGCCGTGAAGGGGTTCCTGCAGCCTCCCTGCAATCCCTAGGTAACCCCTCTGCCCAACCTCACAAAGTAGCCTAAGTGTCACAGAGCACTGGGGTGCCCTGGGCCTGAAGGGGGGAAACTGCCCACCTGGGGGTTGCCAAGGTAACCAAAGGTCAGCTGACCAGAGGGGCAGGGCCTGGCTCCTATATAAAGCACAGAGCAAATGGCTGAGGCAGTTCCCTGCCAGCAGCCAGAGAGGCAGGAGCTCCCTAAGCCAGGATATGGGAAGAAGCAAGACTGCAGGTACAGCTTATGGCAGCTCGAGGCTTGAGCAGTGTTGTTTTAGCCAGGCGGCTTCAATTTACGTTACAGCCCAGGGGCTTGTGTTTTGTTGTTACAAGACGGGTGGTTTGGGTGAGGCTATTAGGGGTTGGAGGAGGCCTCGTAGGGGACTCGCAGCGAAGCGCGAGGACCCCAGCGCCAGCGGGCGCAGCACACAGGGTGCATAGACCCCAGCCCTGGAGAGGGGCATTTGAGAGGCCCTAGCATGGGCGTGGCGAGCCCCAGAGCGGGGCACTATTGAGCAGCCCCAGTGCAGGTGGGGTGAGCCCCAGGAAGGTTGGCAACTATTGAGAAGCCCAAGTGTGGACACAGAGAGCCCCAAAAAGGGGGTACTATTATTGAGAAGCCCAAGTTGGGCACGGCAAGTCCCAGAGAGGGGGCTGCATGATTAAGAAGCCCAAGTGTGGGCACGGCAAGCCCTAGACAGGGGGCAACGTTATTGGGAAGCCCAAGTGGGACACGGCAAGCCCTAGACAGGAGGCAATGTCATTGGGAAGCCTCAGATAGGGGGCAGCAGTACAAGAAGTCCAAGTTGGGCAAGGTGAACCCCAGGCAGAGGGCAGCATAATTAGGAAGCCCAAGTGGGGCAAGGTGAACCCCAGACAAAGGGGTTCATCATCAGGAGGCCCAAAGGTGGGCACAGAGAAGGAGGGCCCAGGGAGGACAGGAAGGGGCCAAATAGGGACAGAATAGAGATAACAGCGATTCCATCTGCGAGGCTTGGGCTGCGGTATTGGGGAGGAAAGGAGCCGCAGACAGCGCCCCCTAGCGATGGGGCAGTATAAGGGCAGCCTCCCACCAATTAATTAATCAAGATCAAGGCATGGCAAGTGAGGAGGTGGGCAGTTGCCCAGAGACAGGTGCATGGGCCACATTAAGGGCGGCCCAGAGCGATGACCTGTCACACTAAGATTTGGAGAAAGCAGGGCGGGAGACCTGTGCCTTGCTTATAAGCCAACAGACCCAGGAGGTCCTGGCACTCCAAGCTTTCCACGGCTCTCATACCCCAAGTCTTTACCCATACTCTCTCACCTTTGTCTCCCAGTGGGCTGGCACTGTTTTCTGCCCTGGTTATAGGATAACTCCTATTTGTCTGTTGTCTTCTCTGCTTCTTCCTCTGGAGGCAAAAAGGACAAGACAGAAACGGGATGTGAGTCAGCACGATGGAAGATGGGTCTGCAGGCCCCAATTTCTCTCCCTCTTTTACCCTTACCTGGACCTGTAGCCACTGTCCTCTGTCTGCAGAAAGTGGGGAGGGCAGACATCTGTGGTCTGGGCTGCCGACATCTGGGCCAGCGAGGAACAGAGTGCGAAGGGCCAGGACTTTGGACAGAAGTGCTAGGACGGCACCGTGAAGGTGACCACAGACACCGGCAACCTTGCTTACAGGGCAGTGCTCCGCACACAGCTGGCTGCGGGGCATGAAGCCCAGAGAAAACCTGTAAAGCCTTGAATGCCAGCTGACGGGTGCCTCAGGCAGTCTCAATCAGGGCTCAAAGCAGCCCCGTGTCTGGGGACACAAAGGTTCAGCCTCCCATCACGACTGTCACAGAGCCCAAAGGGCTAAAGGAGGCCTCCTCCCCCAAGGTCAGAGGGGTTGGGGGGGCGCAGCCCTGTTTAGAGTGCGAGAAGAGACCATCTCAATGGTGCCAGGAGCAGCAGAGTAGAGGAGCAGAGGCCTGGACCTGAGTTACAGGAAGGTCACGAAGCCTCAGGGGTCCCAGCGCACCCCGTACCCTCCACAAGCCTGCAACCTTCCCTGTAGTCTGTGGGTATCATCTGTGGCCAACCTCACCGAGTGGGACGAGACCCGACCCGGAGAATCAAGGGGGCCTGGACCCTGCTTACAGGCTGCAGGCCGGGGGTGGGGGCGCAGAGCAACGGCTGGCCAAGTGCCAGGGCACTCGTCCCCAGGGACTCGGGTGGGGAATACGTGGCTGTCTCTCAAGGAGGGCAGGAACTGCACTCGAGCTACCAAGTGCCCAAAGGAACCCAAAAAGAGGGGGTCTAAGGCCTGTACCCTGGAATACAGGGAGGCCGTGTGCCCAAAAGTATTAGGGAGGGGGCCTAATGCTCCGAGACCAAAAGGCCTGGAAATCCGTCCCCCTAGGTATGGAGGTGGGAGGAGAAGGCTACGAGGACGCATCTCGCCCCTTTTCCAGCACTGGGAAGAAAATAAAGTACGCTGCAGCGATTTTTTTAACAACAAAAAGAAAATAACAAACGCTTTCACTCCCAGGCGCCCCTCTCTCTCGCTCTCCACACACTGACAAGGGAAAAAGTGTTCCCAGGCTGGAAAGGAGCTCGATGCTGCAAACTGCTTGACCTCGAACCTTACCCTGAAAATCCTCCTCCGCTCCCAGGGGGCAAGAAGAGAAGGCTGAGACCGGTGCCCTCGTTACAGGGCCCGGGCCGCCTGGGGAGTCAGGCTGCCTGCGGTGGGCAAAAGGGAGAGGCGCAGAGCCCTGCTTACAGGGGGCACCGCCAGGCCAGGGAAAGGACAGAGCTGTCCACAAAGGCACACTGTGACCTGGACCCTGCTTACAGGGCAGGCCACAGCTCTGCAGAAGCCAGCCCTCCACCAAGAGACACAGGACTTGCACCCTCCCTACAGGGCACGGTCCGTCTCACTCGCCACACTGCCCACGGGGGGGCAAAGGCAAAGAGCCCTGTTTGCAGTGGGGGCCGCCAGGCCAGGCAAAGGAAAGGGCTGTCCCCAAAGGCACACAGAAACCTGAACCATGCTTACAGGGCGGTCCACAGCTCTGCAGAACCTAGCTGTGCAACAGGATGCACAGGACTTCCACCCTTGTTACAGGGCACAGTCCGTCTGGCTAGCCACACTGCCCAAGAGGGGCAAAAGGGAAAGGCCCAGAGCCCTGCTTACAGGCAGGGCCGGTCACGACTGGCAAAGGACAGAGCTGCCCCCAAAGGCACATTGAGACCTGGACCCTGCTTACAGGGCGGTCCACTGCTCTGTGCAATCCAGCCCTGCACCGAGGGACGTGGGACTCACACCCTCCTTACAGGGTGGCCTAGCTGTCTGGATGTGGAGTGCCAGGCATAGATGCATGAAAAAGGAGCGGTGCCTGGACACAGGGATTGGAGAGGAGGCCACAGGCTTCAACCCAGACCACGGGAAGGTCATCAAGCTCTGGGGTCTAAGGAGTTAGCTGTCACCCCACGAGACTCGGCTCCGGTCTGCAAGGCTGCCCTGCGGCACAGCGCTGCAGACTGCTCCGGCTATCTACGCCAGTGGAAGGAGGCTACGTCCACCCTGCTTACAGGGGCTCCTCTCCGACTGGCTGGGAACAGCAGTGGACTTTGACTCCCAATTACAGGACGTCCAATGCTAGGAACATCAAACTGCCTGTCATTCTTACACGGTAAGACGCACCATGCACCCTGCTTACAGGAGGCTGCGCCCCTGGCAGTCATGTCTGGCAGCTGGCCCGGGACCCGCTTACAGGGCGGCCCCGCTGCACAAGACCACCAACTAGATCCACAGCCTTTACAAACGAGGTGGCGGTGACACACGCCTTGCTTACAGGGTTGTCCACCTTCCACCCGACTGCCGCAGAAGTGCAAAAGCATCAAAGGCACAAGCTCGTTACTGCGCTACAGGGAGCTCATGCAGCCAAAATTTGGCTAATACATGACTGATACTTAAAAGCAGGGGGATCACTCTGTCCAGAGTCCTTTTCCTTCGCGTCCTATTTTCCTGGCTTTTCTTCCTGGTGTGCTTCGCCCGCTGCTTGTCTGTCTGGCAGCTGCAAAAAGGAAAAACAAAAGAAATAAGGACCCTCCCCCGACAAAGAAAGAGAGACACAGTCTGGGTGTAAGGCATGGGGCCAGAGACTGAGACAGGGAGTGGTAATGTCTGTTTGGTCCTTCTCTGCCACCCCTGTTGATCCGTCGTCTTCTGTTTGACAGCGGGGCGAACAGGAATCTCCTTGTTCAGCTCCCAAAGACTGGGTCAGCTGGAAATGGAAAGCCATGGGCCACAAGCCTACAGGCCCAACTCGTACCACATCACAAGATACTGCAGCACGAGGCACCTGCAATTCTACTTACAGGATGGTGCCACCCCTGCAAACACCAGCTGCCACGGCACAAGGCTGACCAAACGCTGGTTGCTCAGGCGGTGCGGTTCAAGGAAACGAGCATCCGCACATGAGGAGGACAATGGGCAGAAACTACAACTTCCTCGACAGCAAAGTCAAACCCCTCAACGGACCAAAAAAACATTCAAAACACCTGCATTCCAGTTGGGGATGTAACCAAACCCCAGGTAACAGCAGTGAGTGGGGGAAGGAACGACCGCCTGCTTGCGGCTGCCAGACCGAACCCAAGTGACAGCAAGCTCACAACGCCCAGTGTCCTCAAGAGCTTGCTGCCTTGTAAAAACGAAGCGGACGAGACATGCCTCTGGTTTACAAGATCCTCAGTACTCCACCTAAAACATATCTGCGTATGACAACATCATGAACTAAGACACGAATCCTGCTCATAAGAAGGTGCCAACAAACCACTTCCAAGCCCCCCAATCCCAAGGTCTATGGCTTGGCAAAGGGACCGAAAATAAAAAAAGGGGCCGCATCCAAACTCCCTTACCTTTGCATGGTTTTCTTCCCTCCTTGTCAGCCGACTCCTGCTTGTGCACCACCTTTCCAGCTGCTCCCATCAGGGCCTACGATAAACGGAGACACACACTGCATTTAACCCACCATGTTGAAAAACAAGTCTATGGGCTGCAACTTCTCTCCCACTTTAAGCCATACCTGAATCTGCTGCCAATCTGTGCTCTATCCATGGAGATGGGGGAGGGCAGATGCCTGCGGGCTCGGCTGCCGACATCTGGGCCAGCCAGGAGCAGAGTGCGATGGGCCAGGACTCTGGACAGAAGTGCTAGGACGGCACCGTGAAGGTGACCACAGACACCAGCAACCTTGCTTATAGGACGGTGCTCCCTGCACACAGCTGGCTGCGGGGCATGAAGCCCAGAGAAAACCTGTAAAGCCCTGAATGCCAGCTGACGGGCGCCTCAGGCGGTCTCAATCAGGGCTCAAAGCAGCCCCGTGTCTGGGGACACAAAGGTTCAGCCTCCCATCACGACTGTCACAGAGCCCAAAGGGCTAAAGGAGGCCTCCTCCCCCAAGGTCAGAGGGGTTGGGGGGGCACAGCCCTGTTTACAGGGTGCGAGAAGAGACCATCTCAATGGTGCCAGGAGCAGAGACCTGGACCTGAGTTACAGGAAGGTCACGAAGCCTCAGGGGTCCCAGCGCACCCAGTATCCTCCAAAAGTCTACAACCTTCCCTGTAGTCTGTGGGTATCATCTGTGGCCAACCTCACCGAGTGGGACGAGACCCGACCCGGAGAATCAAGGGGGCCTGGACCCTGCTTACAGGCTGCAGGCCGGGGGTGGGGGCGCAGAGCAACGGCTGGCCAAGTGCCAGGGCACTCGTCCCCAGGGACTCGGGTGGGGAATACGTGGCTGTCTCTCAAGGAGGGCAGGAACTGCACTCGAGCTACCAAGTGCCCAAAGGAACCCAAAAAGAGGGGGTCTAAGGCCTGTACCCTGGAATACAGGGAGGCCGTGTGCCCAAAAGTATTAGAGAGGGGGCCTAATGCTCCGAGACCAAAAGGCCTGGAAGTCCGTCCCCCTAGGTATGGAGGTGAGAGGAGAAGGCTACAAGGACGCATCTCGCCCCTTTTCCAGCACTGGGAAGAAAATAAAGTACGCTGCAGCGATTTTAACAACAAAAAGAAGATAACAAATGCTTTCGCTCCCAGGCGCAGCACCACTCTCTCGCTCTCCACACACTGACAAGGGAAAAAGTGTTCCCAGGCTGGAAAGGAGCTCGATGCTGCAAACTGCTTGACCTCAAACCTTACCCTGAAAATCCTCCTCCGCTCCCAGGGGGCGAGAAGGCTGAGACCGGTGCCCGCGTTACAGGGCCCGGCCCGCCTGGGGAGTCAGGCTGCCCACGGTGGGGAAAAGGGAGAGGCGCAGAGCCCTGCTTACAGGGGGCGCCGCCAGGCCAGGGAAAGGACAGAGCTGTCCACAAAGGCACACTGTGACCTGGACCCTGCTTACAGGGCGGGCCACAGCTCTGCAGAAGCCAGCCCTCCATCAAGTGACACGGGACTCGCTCCCTTCGTTACAGGGCACAGTCCGTCTCACTCGCCACACTGCCCATAGGAGGCAAAAGGAAAAGGCCAAGCCCTGCTTATGGGGAGGGCTGTCAGACCAGGGAAAGGACAAAGCTGTCCACAAAAGCACATTGTGACCTGCACCCTGCTTACAGGGTGGTCCACTGCTCTGCAGAACCTAGTTCTCCACCAAGAGACGTGCGGTTCGCACCCTCGTTACAGGGCACGGTCCATCTGACTAGCCACACTGCCCACGGGGGGGGGGGCAAAAGGCAAAGGCCCAGAACCCTGTTTACAGGGAAGACGGCCAGGGCAAAGAACAGAGCTGTCCCCAAAGGCACAGAGACCTGGGCCCTGCTTACAGGGCGGTCCACTGCTCTGTGCTATTTAGCCCTCGACTGGGGCACGGGACTTGCACCCTTGTTACAGGGCGGTCCAGGGGTCCAGACATCTAGTGTCAGACACACATGCATGAAAAAGGACAGGTGCCTGCACACAGGGCTCAGAGAGGAGGCCACAGACTTCAACCCAGACCACAGGAAAGTCAAGCTCTGGTGTCTAAAGAGTTTGCTGTCATCCCATGAGACTCGGCTCTGGTCTGCAAGGCCGCCCTGCGGCACAATGCTGCAAACTGCTCCGGCTATCTAAGACCAGTGGAAGGAGTCCACCCTGCTTACAGGGGCTCCTCTCCGACCGGCCGGGAATAGCCACTGATTACAGGGTGGGGCTGTGCTGTGCAAGACCACCAACCAGATCCGTGGCCTTTACAAACATGATGGTGGTGACAACTTGATTACAGGGTTGTCCACCTTCCACCTGACTGCTGCAAAAGTGCAACAACATCAAGGGCAGAGACTCGTTTCTGAGTTACAGGGAGCTCGCCCAAAGGCTCACAAAGCTGAAATTTGGCTAAGACGTGATCGAGACCTAAAGGCAGAGATGCCACTGTCCAGAGTCCCTTTCCTTCACATCCCGTTTCTCTGACTGGCTTTTCTCCTACCTCGCCTCTTCCCCCATCTGCATCTCCTTCCGGTTCTTCCGAGGCCTGCAAGCACAGGGACCGAGATGGGCTGTAAGCGAACAGAGCCAGAGCATACATCTAGCGGCTTGAACTCTTAATGCACTTAGTATTCTCTGGAAACTTGCAGCCTCCCCCGTAACGCACAGGCAATACCTCTGGCCAGCCTCAGAAAGTAGCCTCAGACAAGCAATAAAGGCAGGGTACCTGAACCTTGCTCCCAGACTAGCGGCACGGGAAATCCCATCCCAAACCTTCCAAATCCCAGGGCGTGCAACTTAGCAATGAAACGCGTGGAAGGGACACTCCCTGTGTCCAATTTCTCTTACCTTTACCTCCTGTTTGGCTGGGCTGGCCTTCTTCCCTCCCGGTCAGCTCACTGCTGCTCGTCTGCTTGTCCTTCCTGGGGCGATGCACATTGACCCTCAGAGGGGACCGGTCTCGTGGGATTCAGGGCTGCAGCCTCAGGTGGCCGGTCCAGTCAAGCGATGTCTTTCATCAATCCCTTTCCAGCGAGGGATTCAGCATCCCGGGTGACCAGCTCGGACACTCAGCATGCAGTGGTTACAAGGGAACCACTGCAGAAACGAAAGCGGGCAGCGGGCGGGGAAACTTGGAGGTGAAATAACAGGAAAGGAGATGAGAGAAACAGCGCAGCGGGGAAGGATGAACTTGGAGGTGAAAGGCACCAGACACCAAGGAGGTGCCTGGCAGATCAACTTTATTTGTCCATTAAATAGCAGGCAAATTCACACCTGCTTTTCTCTGGTCTTCTCTGCTGGTTTTCTTTGGCGGCACCCCGTGTGCTCGTGCTTCCCCATGGGATGGCCTTGAGGGCATAAGCCCCCTCAAGTGACCACCAGTGCTTGACCGCCCACAGAGCTAGGCAGCACCACGCCTAGCTCGGGCTTGGGGGTGTGAAAGACTGTCAGTGCTTGACCCTTTTGCGAGCAGGGCAGCACCACACCGCAGCTCGGCAAGATGACCCCGAGCAGACAGCGGCGACCTCCAGGCCTTTGCCCGCTGCAGCCCCAAGTGACGCCTTAAAGAGGGACCGTGGGCCAAGCCCAAGGGGCCTGGCCCGTGGCCCCCCCCCAAAGGCCTTAAGTGAGAACTACAGGGGTTCAGACCAGACCCACTGCCGACCCGAACTGTACCTTAAGGGAGGACAGCGGGGGCCTACGGACCTTGCCGCTGCCCCCCACAAATGGCACCTTAGGGGATGGCTGCGGGGGCCCTCCGGCCCTCCCTGCTGCTGGCCCAAATGATGCCTTGAGAGGACCGCGGGCAGAGACAAACCGCCCCTGCCCACGGCCCCCCTAAATGACACCTTAAGGGGGCAGCAGAGCTGGCTACGGACCTGAGCCTCCGCCCCCCTGTGACACCTTAAGGGAAAGCTGCGGCCGAGGCCCAGGGACCTCGCCCACCGCCCCCAACGGTGCCCTCAGGGAAGGAACAGAAACGTGCAAGCCCGGCCACTGCCCACCCTGCAGGTCACCGGTGCTTGACCGAGAACAAGCCACGCAGCACCCACGTGGCTCGGGACGTCACTCCCCACAGCCTTTCACAGCCCCGGGCCTGCAGAGGGGCCGTAGGTCCCCAACTGCAGCCCACGTGCCCCACCCCGCCCCGCCCCGCCCACCCCGGCACAGAGCGGGCAGGGAGCTCCGCGGCTCCGCCTCACCTCCTCGGGGCGCCGCCGCCGCCTCTTCAGGGCTCTTCCGGGGTTACCGCTCCCCCCCGCTGGCCAGCTCCACCAGCTCTTCTCCGCCCGTCTCCTCCTCCTGCCGCGCGAGGCAGGCGCCGCTGCCGCTTCAGGGCGCTTCTGGGGTTACCGCTCCCCCCCGCTGGCCAGCTCCACCAGCTCTTCTCTGCCCCCCGCCGCCGTCCGTCACCGAGTCCGCCCGTGTGCGCGGCACGCGGCCCTTTATACTCTTGGCCCCCGATGGGGGACCAATAGGAACCCCCGGGGAGGGGCCAGTCCCCCTCAGCGCCCACTTTCTCACCTTGTCGCTAGGGCACGTGGGGGGAAACTTTCCTCTTGCCGTCTCCTGATTGGCGGGGAGGGAAACGCCCCAGCCAATCAGACCGCGCCGTTCTGCCCCAGCTCACGGGGCCGCGGCATGGCTGCCACGTGCGCGGTCTGGCTCTGCGCAGCGTCACGTGGTGCCTGTCCGCGCACCCTGGCTGCGCCGCCCGGCGCGAAGCGGGCTTTGCCGGCGTTGCCGTGCTTCCTGCCGGCCGCGTCGCAGCGCGGGGCGGGCAGCGCCCGGAAGGGTTTTTTTCTGGTTCTGTTTTGTTGGGGGGAGGGGTCTGCTCTGTGTGGCTGCGCAGCAAACCTGTGCTACCGGGCTTGAGGCGTGTTAACGTGCATGGGGACACAACGTTATCTGTAACTACCCGCATCGCTCCCCCTCTGCTTGCGGGGATGGCCGCGCTGCTCTAGTGCGTGTTGTGCACGCGCGCGCACACTTATTGGCACACATCGCCGCCGTTTCCAGTTTCCCGCCACTTCCGCCCCGCTCCTCTCCACACGCGGCGGTGCAAAACCGGGTGCCCCCGCGGCTTGTTCCCGCTCTTCCCGCCCCGCGGTTCTCGTTGCTTTCTTTCCCGCTTGCTTTTTATTGTGAAAGAAGGCGGGGGAGGGGGGGGATGCCGTGCAAACGCCGCGAGCGAGGAGAGCCCCGGCCCGGCCCGGCCCGGCCCGCGCTATGGGACCGCCAAGGATCGCAGGCGGACCAATCGGCGCACAGAACGGCATCCCTCCCAGCCAATCGCCGCACGACCTCCTGTGGGGACCAGGGCTGGGCTCCGGCTCCGCGCCCCGCGCAGGCGCGTGGTGGGCTGAGACTGGCGGGAAGGTGCGAGCATAGCGCTGGGACACTGCACCCAGGGACCAGGGCTCGGAGGCACAGCTGGCTCCCACTTCCCTCCCTCCCCTTCCCTTTCCTTAATCATGAAGGGGACTTCACTAACAAAGTGCTCTTGTTTCTGGAAGCTGGCTGCTCCACTGCACCCCCCGACGCTGCAGGAGACAGGCCCCCCAAAAGGTGGTAGGCAGCACTAATAACCCTTTCAAGCTGGCGGAGGTTTCCAGCTCCACTTTATTGAAAAGCAAAAGGTAATTTTTGAACACAGTGGCTCGCCCGAGAGCATTTCCCAGGTGCGATGCAGAGCAGACGAGGACTCGAGCTGGTGTCAGCGCTGAGCAATGCTCCTCCTCGCGCTGGTTTAGGGCCCCGCTTGCGTGCAACCACATGGAGCAAGGCTCCAAAGTCTGCAAAGGTGTTTGGGGAACGTTCCTGAATCTCCTTGATGGACTTGATGTCAAACCCAGCATTTTAATGGCTTCTTCCACTGACTCCTGGTCCAGGTCCAGGCAGGAGAAGCTGCGCTGGTCAACCACGTAGCAGGTTTCTTTCAACACGGTCACCATTACCAGGGGTCCCCCTGGCTTTAGCAGGGAGCTGATGTTCTTCAGAGCAGCGCGAAATGCGCCCAGGTCTTTGCAGGCAGCTTCCAAGCACAGCGCGGAGAGCAGCGTCCCGGGGGCCAGAGGGCCGGGCTTCCTCACATCGCGCTTCAGAGCCTGCTTCACTTTCTTCCTCAGTTTCTCTTCCTTCTCAGCCCACTTTTCCCTGGGAGGAAATATTGAGTGCATGAAACCGCTCAGTCACCTGCCTGCCTAGAGGCTTGTGTGGATAGAAAAGGGAGGGCGTTCAATGAAACTGAAAAGCAGTGCCTTGAAGAGGGGATGCTCCCCCCCCACCATTATACACAACGAGGCTGTAGACCTTACTGCCACAAGAAGCCATTGAGGCCATGGCCAGGCACCTGCACTTGTTCCCAGACAGAGAAAGGCCCCTAACTCTGAGCTCAGGGTCCCCAGAGGGAGACTCGGGGTGCACATGCACTGCACACTGGAGGAGCAAGGGCATCCTGTGAGAATGCCTGTGTCGATCCCCAGTCGCCTCCAGGTTTTCGCGAGTCCCTGAAGTCCAGCTGTGGTCCCCCCCCACCCCCATGCCTGTTCAATGTAATGGCTTTCAGCCATGTCTCCCGATTTTTCATCCCTGAGGGGCCACTGAGTTGTGAGGGAGCCAGACACATTTTCTCACTGCCATTATATTTTTAAAATATATAACTGTTTAATTCATTTTGAATTTATTTTCGGCCATATTATTTTAATTCTTGGGGAAACGGTGAGTCAGTGACGGTCAGCACATTTCCCAGCACATTTGGCTGGAGGGAGGGAATGAATATTTTTGAACTGTTGAAACAAAAATGCATTTGACTAAGTGGAGGCTTCTGACTGACATAAGATACAAAGCTACTCTTGCTTTTGGCTGATCCACATCCAAAAACAAAAAATGTACCGAAGGAAAAACCCTTGCTCAGTGCTGCCGTCCCGTGGCGCCGGGGAAAGCCAGCCCTGCTCGGGGCAGGGCTGAGCCAGGAGCCGCGGGGCTTGGCGGAGGTGGCGGGCCCGGCCTGCGGGACGCGGTGCTTGCAGGGCTGGAGAAGAGGTGCGGAGCGGCGTGAGCCGGCGCTGCTCCATGGGGCAGTGGGGCTTGCTGGGGGGTAGGGCTATGTTCTGAATGCTGGCGGGTTTAAGGGAGTTGGGCGCCTGGCTGCTGTTTGGGTAAGATTGGGAAACTTTTCCGCCTTCACTGAGACGCAGTTGTTGCCATCGGGGAAGCCTTAAGGTCCGAGATAGAGGTGGCTCTGATGTCTGGTCACCTCCAGGGTTGGGCAGCAGTCGAGTCGGGGTTTTCGGGTAACAGCATTGGATTCAGGCTCCCGGCTTGCAACCTGAGCCCCACTTTACCTGCCCAAGGTCCCTTTTTGTTGTGGCTCTGCCCCTGCATCTCAATCTGCACCCCACTTCCACGCACCAGGTGTTATGTAACAGGTCCCCCTTTCACGCAGGTGCAGTGATGCTCCCTTGGCTAAGTAAAGCAAGGGAAGTCTGAGAGGAGTCTAAGATGGTCCTAGGGTCTGCATTACTACAGGAACACAACCCCATATTTAACCAGCTCCCGGGGCCCAAGGCCTGTGGCGCACCCTTGGTCTCTCCAGCTGTCTCCCTCCTATGTCACAGTGATAGTGCAGGGTTTTTATTATCTCGATCTCTATATTGCGCGCTCGCTCTCTCTCTCTCTCTCTCTCTCTCCACCTGATTTGGCTGTACTTGCACCTCTGCCCGAGCCCTGGCACCCTGGCAGTGTGAGTACTACAATGTGGCCAACCTGCTGTCCCTTTAATTGCTGTGGCCAGAGGCACCGGGTCAAGAGGCATAGCCGACAAGCTGCTCACCAGGAGAGCTTGCTAGCCTGGTGGGGAGAGTGCTGGCTTAGGGCCTTGGTATCATGGGTTCAAATCCCACCCTGGCACTGTGAGAAAGTACCCTGAATAAACTGGTCTCTGGGAAAAGTTCTTTACTTCCAGGCCCCCAACTCTTTCATTGCTGGGCCCAGAGGCATCGAGATAAGAGGCGCACCCGACAAGTCCTTAACAAGAAGAGGTAGCTGGTGTTGTGGGTGAGGTGCTGGCTTGAGACTGGGAATTATGGGTTCAAATCCCACCCTGGCACTGTGAGTAAGTACCATTAATAAGATGGTCTCTGGGACAAGTTCTTTACTCCCAGGGCCCCTGACTCTTTCATTGCTGGGCCCAGAGGCATCGAGATAAGAGGCGCACCCGACAAATCCTTAACAAGAAGAGGTAGCTGGTGTTGTGGGTGAGGTGCTGGCTTGAGACTGGGAATTATGGGTTCAAATCCCACCCTGGCACTGAGAGTAAGTACCATTAATAAGATGGTCTCTGGGACAAATTCTTTACTCCCGGGGCCCCTGACTCTTTCATTGCTGCCGCCAGAGGCACCGAGATAAGAGGCGCACCCGACAGGTGTCTGAGAAGGAGAGCTTGCTGGCCTTGTGGGTGAGGCGCTGCCTTGAGACACTGGAGGCATGGGTTCTAGTCCCGTGCGTGTCTGGGCTGGTGAGTGATCCTATGTGAGCCCAAGACCCATGGCCTGGGTGCCCCCCTAGCTGTGCTGTTTGAGCGCACAGCAGCTGGGGTTGGCTCCATGCTGCTGCTCAGCGTGACTTAGGCTGCTGGTTACTGTTTGTCACCTGACCTTTTGGAGGTCACGGAGAGGTCGCCCGGGTCTGGGGGCGTCCGGTTTTGGCACTCCAAATGTACATGTACAGTGTACAGTTGTACGTCCAGTTTACAGTCGTCCAGGTGAACGTAAAACCAGACTAGTCATGTCCACGTGGACTTCTACATTCACCTGGACGACTGTACACTGGACGTATGACTGTACACTGTACATGTACATTTGGAGTGCCAAAACCGGACGCCCCCAGACCCGGGCGACCTCTCCGTGACCTCCAAAAGGTCAGGTGACAAACAGTAACCAGCAGCCTAAGTCACGCTGAGCAGCAGCATGGAGCCAACCCCAGCTGCTGTGCGCTCAAACAGCACAGCTAGGGGGGCACCCAGGCCATGGGTCTTGGGCTCACACAGGATCACTCACCAGCCCAGACACGCATGGGACTAGAACCCATGCCTCCAGCGTCTCAAGGCAGCGCCTCACCCACAAGGCCAGCAAGCTCTCCTTGCTGAGGACCTGTCGGGTGCGCCTCTTATCTCGGTGCCTCTGGCCACAGCAATGAAAGAGTCCAGGGCCCCAGGAGTAAAGAACTTGTCCCAGAGACCAGCTTATTAATGGTACTTACTCACAGTGCCAGGGTGGGATTTGAACCCATAATTCCCAGTCTCAATCCAGCACCTCACCCACAACACCAGCTACCTCTTCTTGTTAAGGATTTGTCGGGTGCGCCTCTTATCTCGATGCCTCTGGGCCCAGCAATGAAAGAGTCGGGGGCCTGGAAGTAAAGAACTTTTCCCACAGACCAGTTTATTCAGGGTACTTTCTCACAGTGCCAGGGTGGGATTTGAACCCATGATACCAAGGCCCTAAGCCAGCACCCTCCCCACCAGGCTAGCAAGCTCTCCTGGTGAGCAGGCTGTCGGCTACGCCTCTTGACCCGGTGCCTCTGGCCACAGCAATTAAAGGGACAGCAGGTTGGCCACATTGTAGTACTCAGACTGCCAGGGTGCCAGGGCTCGGGCAGAGGTGCAAGTACAGCCAAATCAGGTGGAGAGAGAGAGCGAGAGAGAGAGAGCGAGCGCGCAATATAGAGATCGAGATAATAAAAACCCTGCACTAGCACTGTGACATAGGAGGGAGACAGCTGGAGAGACCAAGGGTGCGCCACAGGCCTTGGGCCCCAGCCCTCCCCGGGAGCTGGTTAATATGGGGTTGTGTTCCTGTAGTAATGCAGACCCTAGGACCATCTTAGACTCCTCTCAGACTTCCCTTGCTTTACCGTCACTGACTCACCGTTTCCCCAAGAATTAAAATAATATGGCCGAAAATAAATTCAAAATGAATTAAAAAGTTATATATTTTAAAAATATAATGGCAGTGAGAAAATGTGTCTGGCTCCCTCACAACTCAGTGGCCCCTCAGGGATGAAAAATCGGGAGACATGGCTGAAAGCCATTACATTGAACAGGCATGGGGGTGGGGGGGGACCACAGCTGGACTTCAGGGACTCGCGAAAACCTGGAGGCGACTGGGGATCGACACAGGCATTCTCGTTCTCGCAAGGGGACAAGTGCATCTTCCCACTGCCGTGACCCAGCCCGGTACAGAAAGAGCACCCACCGTGCTAGTAGAAGAAGCAAGACTCGTACCAGAGGCATTCAGAGACTACGGTCTGAAACACTGCAACTAAAAAACACCAAGAAGCTGAGAAGTTAGTCCTAAATATTTTACTTTTATTGGGACCAGTTTCTCTTTTTAGACAGGGATCAGCTGGACTTCCACAGATCATACCAAAGCATCACTACTTCGCTGTACCTTATTTTCAGTTCCTCACAGAATCGGGACTGATTTCCTACCGGGCATTAACAATTGTGAACTGACGACTAGGAACCATCTGTTACACAGTCTCTTACCGCTTGTAAGTCACAACAGGAAATAGCTGCAGTAAACGAGCAGGAACACAGGTCGGATGGGTAGACAGAATGAAAAGGTTTATTCCTTCAGCCAGCCTCAGTAGGAAGGATAATGACCCAATCGTCTCAGTGCAGAAACGCACCAGCCACAAGGAGAAAAGTTTTTTATACCATTTATTATTCGACCGTGTACATCTTAGGCCCGCTTGTTCCTACCGCCTTCACAATGACCGCATCAACTAACTTTATGATCGTTTGGACACAGGACAAGATCTTTGTCCCAATTGGAGTTGGAGATTAACACTTTCAAGCACCCATGGAGACTTCACTTCCAGACACAAACAAACTGGACCACAAACAGCCTCAAATTGGCCCCGCAACCTCCAGCCAAAGCAGCTACAGCCAAGCCACGAACAGAACCGAGCACAAACCTGCGTTTCTACACTACCACCGAGACCCGCTCAACAAGAAAAACCTACACGCTGCCTTCAGTCGCATCTATTTGGATCAACCGCTTAACTAGCAAAGCCAAACAACCCGCAAAACCCTCAACTGCCGCATATCAGTACGCACAACCGGCACAATGCCTCAGCCTCGCCACGCACAATCGGCGCCAACCCAAGACCGAATGCACGGTGCAACTTGAAGCGTGGGGCTGCTTGCTCCTAATGGGCGTTTGAAAGTGGAGAGATGCACACCGTCTCCATCAGGACTCGTCTAAGCATGCATTAACAATTCCCCTCCCTCCCTCCCTCCCTCCCTCCCGCCCACCCCAACCCACACTATTTGTTCCCCAGTTTCTTTTCCTGCTTCCGTTCACTCTTGTCCAGCTGCCCTTCAGGGACCTGCAATAGTACACAAGACAGAAGTCCAGCTGACTGGCAATGAATTGCACACCCCCCATAACATATACAGTAATGTAGCTCACACCGCCTATTGTACTCTCAAGCTTGCTGTCCTTTCAAAACAAGGGGTGTGTGACATACGTCCGGTTTCCTAAATGAGGGGTACCCCGCTAGCACTCACCCGTGTATGACAACAGGAGGACCTAAGGCACGAATCTTGTGTATAAGGGGGTCCCACCGCTCCAAACCTTCCACGACATGTTCATCACAAGGTCAACAACTTGGGGATACAACTTGCAGAGAGGACAGACATTGTGTTCGAACTCCTTTACCTTCTCTCCGGGTGGGCTCACGTGGGTCTCCTCCCTCCTTAGTGACTAACTGCTGCTTGTCTGTCATTTCCCTGCTTCTCCTTCTGGGGCCTTAGAAAACAGACGGGCATTGGATTGAAGTCAGCACGTCAGAGGATGAGACTACAGGCCCTAACTTCTCTTCTCCTCTTACCTGTACACGAACCTGCTGCCACTCCATCATCAGTCCGTGCAAAGTGGGAAGAGCAGACGTCTGCAGGTTCGGCCTCTGACATCCAGCCAGAAGCAGAGTGCGATGGGCCAGGACTGCTCAGGCGGCACCATGAACAGTGACTGCAAGCACCGGCAACCCTGCTTACAGGGCGGTGCTCCCTCCACACAGCTGGCTGCTGGGGCGTGAAGCCCGGAGACAACCTGCAAAGACCTGAATGCCAGCTGACAGCTGCCTCATGCGGTCTCGATCAGGGGTCAATGCTGCCCCATGTCTGGGGACATAAGCCCCATGACTTTAGGCTCCCGTCACAGAAGCCAGAGCCCAAAGGACTAAGCAAGGCCTCCTCCCCCACGGCCAGAAGGGGTGGGGGTGCAGCCCTGCTTACAGGGTGCCGGGGGAGGCCGTCTCAATAGTGCCTGGAGCAGTAGAACAGAGGAGCAAAGACCTGGACCTGAGCTACAGGAAGGTCACTACGTCTCGGGGTGCCAACACATCCAGTAGGCTCCAGAAGCCTGAACCTTCCCTGTAGTCCGTGGCTATTCTCTCTGGCCAGCCTCTCCAAGTGGAACCAGACCCGGAGAATGAAGGGGACCTGGACCCTGCTTACAGGCTGCAGGCCAGGGGCGGGGGCACACAAGAACGGCTGGCCAAGTGCCAGGGCACTCGTTTCCAGGGTCTCAGGAAGGGAATACATAGCCTTCCCTCAAGGGTGGCAGTAACCCTTTGTGCAAGCTACCAAGTGGCCAAAATAACACTCTAGCCACCAAAAAGAGGGGGCATAAGACCCGTACCCTGAGGTACAAGGAGGTCACGTGCCCAAAAGTATTAGAGAGGGGGCCTAATGCTCCCCAAGGCTAGAAGGCATGGAAATCTGTAATGTTGCTTTATCCCCTAGATGAGGTGGGAGGAGAAGGCTACGAGGATGCATCTCACCCCTTTTCCAGCACTGGGAAGAAAAGAAAGTACGCTGCAGCGATTTTAAGAACAAAAAGAAAATAACAAACGCTTTCGCACCCAGGCACTCCTCTCTTGCGCCATCCACACATTCACAAGGGGAAAAAGACTGTTCCCAGGCTGGAAAGGAGCTCCATGCTGCAAACCGCTTGCCCTCCAGCCTTCCACAGGAAAATCCTCCTCCGCTCCCAGGGGGCAAGAAGGCTGAGACCGGCACCACAGAGGGCAAAAGGGAAAGGCGCAGAGCCTGCTTACAGGGGGGCCCCTCAGCCAGGCAAAGGACAGAGCTGTCCCCAAAGGCACAGTGAGAGAGCTGGACCCTGCTTACACGGTGGTCTACAGCTCTGCAGAACCTCGCCCTCCACCAGGGGCACGGGACTCGCACCCTCCTTACAGGGTGGCCCAGCCGTCCGGATGTGCCAGGCATAGATGCAGAGAGAAGGACCGATGCCTGCACACAGGGATCGGAGAGGAGGCCACAGACTTCAACCCAGCCACGGGAAGGTCATCCAGCTCTGGGGTCTAAGGAGTTTGCCATCACCCCACGAGACTCGGCTCCTGTTTGCAAGGCCGCCCTGCGGCACCGCGCTGCAGACTGCTCCGGCTCGCTCACGCCAGCGCAAGGAGGCTATGCCCACCCTGCTTACAGGGGCACCTCTCTGACTGGAGGGCTATGGCAGCGGACCTGGCCTCCCAGTTACAGGACGTCCAGCACTACGCACGTCCAAACCCACTCCCCCTCTTGTGTGGTAGGAGGCAGCACGCACCCCGCTTACGGGAGCCTGCGCCGTTGGCAGCTACATCTGGCAGCTGGCCTGGACCCTGACTACAGGGCGGCTGCGCTGCACAAGACCACCACCCAGATCCACAGCTTTACGAACGAGGCGGCGGCGACACACGCCTTGCTTACAGGGTTGCCCACCTGCCACCTGACTGCTGCACAAGTGCAACACCATCAAGGGCAGAGGCCCATTTCCGGGTCGCTCAACGGAGGCTCGGCCAAAGGAAGCGCGTGAAATTTGGAGCCGAGATTTGGCTAATACATAAGTTTCGTGGAGCTGAGATTTGGCCAATACATGATCGAGCCCTAGAGGCAGGGAGGCCGCTCTGTCCAGGGTCCCTTCCCTTCGCATCCTGTTTCTCCAGCTGGTTTTTCTCCGTCCTCGCCTCTCTCCCGCTGCTCCCCCATCCGTGTCTCCTGCCGATGCGTCCGAGGCCTGCAAGGACAGAGACCGAGCCCGGCTGTACGTGACCAGGGCCGGAGCACGTGTCCAGCAGCTGCAACTTCCCTCCTCTGCGCCCTTACGTTCGGGGGTTTCACACGCTCGGGCTCCTCTGCAAACCTGCAGCCTCCCCATAACCCACGGCAGCACCTCTGCTCGACCGCACAAAGTAACCCGAGGTGAGAAGATGTAAGGCAGAGGCCGGCAGGGTGCGGCCCGCCAGACCACTGTATCCAGCCTGCGGGCGCCCAGGAAATTTAGAAAATGAATATTGACGTGCCCCGAGTGCCTGCACGGCAGCCCTCAGCGGCTTCCCACAGCCAGTGAGCGGCCCGCCCCCCCCGAAGGGACCCGGTCCCGGCTGTCTGGGGCTGCGGCCGCACGGCCGGGCCCACCGCCCACACCTGCCTCCCAGAGCGCCAAGTCGGGCGACCGCTGCCCCACGCCCTGCTCAGCAGCGGGGCCAGCGTCGCTTCCCGAGCAGATAAATATTAATTTTCTGTGTTTTTTAGGGGCCCACAGGCCGCATCCAGCTCGCGGGCCGCATTTTGCTCACCCCGATCTAATGGCACTGTCCCATTTTTTCCAGATATGGTCTCTGCTCTTGAGAGAGGGGGAATCGGGGGAGAAAAGCAGCAATGTCTTCCCCAAACTCCTCCCAGCAGCTAAAGGGTGTGATAGGCAGGAAATACTGGGCAATTCTATGGACTTCTATGCAACTGAAAGACCACCTGTAGAGTTTAGTAGGATGCTCTAGTATCACTTGCTATGCCGGCGGGGTCACTGGGATGCCTTCGCACCTTGACATCCAAAGCACGTGGCCTCACCTGATGCCTTCGCAAAGTCATTGGAGGAGAATATCCTGGGGAAAGCGAATTCTGGTGGGAAGGGAAATGGCATAGTAGCAGGAACAAGCAGCAATGAGCTCCCTGTGCACCCTAGTCCAGCAATAAACAGACACAACCATCACTGAGTTCATGTCCATCCCATTATTCCAGATGTGTTGCATGCTTATATTAACCCACTGGTAAATAGAGCAGGCGATCGGGTAACAGGTGCAGCTAAGGAGGCTTTGTGCTGTCTTCAGCATCCGCAAAAAGCATCTAATCTACACTCTCAGCCCAGCTCCGCCATCACCGGTGCAGGGGTCTGGGCATGTAGCTGCCTTTGTTAGCAAAGAGGCGCAATACCGAAACACCTGGACTCAGGGAGAGAATGAAATGATCCTCCAAAATGGAGCGTAAATCTCCTTTCACCACCATTTCAGGCAAAAAGCCCTCCTTGGCCTCTATCCCTCCCTCCCTACCAGCAGAGGATGAGTGTGACCCCACAGGACCAGGCTCTCACAGTCCCCCAAAGACAAAACCCCCGAGCCTCGTGCAATTTGCACACGCAGCCTCCACCACCTGCTGCCTGCCTGGCTGGCTGCACAGGAGGTCTTGGGGACTGGCCACAGCACGAGATGGGAAGAAGCAGGGAGCCCAGCGCCCACGTGTCCATTGCTCTCATGGTCCCACCGTGGGCTCCAGGTACACAGATGTCAACTCTGCTCTTGGTAGAGCCCTGGGGCAGGTTCCTCCGGCTGAAACCCACTGCCCCTTGCTCCTGTCTCACTGCACCTCCTTCCACACGTCTCACCTGTGCAAGAGGGATTGCTGCACCTCTTCCCTCTCTCACCTGGCTACAGACCTTTGGTCCCTGCCCACCACCTCACCATCAACTAAAACACCACGAAGAGTGGGGCTCTCCCAGGAACCACTCACAATGAGTTACTTGACCCCAGCGTGATTTGCACACACAGCCATCTCAGGTGGAGTCAGACATGCTACCGTTGCATCATGGGGTCAGATGCTTTAATGCTTCCCTTTCCTTTTCATCCCCACTCTGCCAGAAGATCTCCCACCTGATGTACTTGGGGATTTTTTTCCTTCTCCTCTTCCATGTGCTTTGGGGTCCCACAGAGAAGTCGGGGGCACCGGAAGGGGTGCGCAAAATGGGCCCTATTCAATTCAGATTCAGCCTGAATTGGGGACAGTGATTCAATTAATTGATTGTCATCACTGTCCCATAGGTTCATAGATGTAGGGTCGGAAGGGACCTTGTAGATCTGTGTGTGTGTGTGTGTGTGTGTGTGTGTGTGTGTGTGTGTGTTCATTCCAGACACAAGTTTTCTGTGTGTGCTGGATTGTGACAACCCCACGGCCCAGCTCGATGGTGCTATGGCCTATATACTCCGTGTTACAATTGCATCCTAAAATATTAATAGCACAGGTGAGCAAATGCATTAATAGTTGTTGTGCTATATGGGGTGAATTTTTGCTAACATGTTCAAGTGATCCTAGACACAAAGGCAGCCTTGAGGATGGAAAGAGTGAAGCCACCTTGTCAGGCCACGGTTAGAAGATAACAGAGCAAGGGTGAAAAGGACCCTTGGCTTGGGGGACCAAGGAGACAGGGGCAAGAAGGTGCCTAAACCTCCCTGCTCTGGGACATGCACCAGCTGCACCAGGGAAATGGCGCCAGCTGCCTCTGGAGCTAGATAGAAGGGGATGCTCAGCACACCAGGCTGCCCAGGCACAGCACTAACCAGGGCTCATCTGGGAGTTAAACCCAGGATCTCTCACATCCTAAGTAGGAATCATGCCCCTAGACCAACAAGTCACATGCCTATCATTGCTCACCTTTACCCTGCAAGAGTCCATGTGACCCCTGAGCACCTGAGCAGCAGCTGCACCACAGGCAGGCCCTGCTGGCCTTGGCCTCATGCTGCAGAAGGGGGAGCAGACAGTGCAGGGGGAGCAGCAGCCACCCTCACTGCTGGGGCCTGGGGGTGGAGCAGCCCTCCCACGGTGGGCACAGGATCTGCAGACAGAGTCATAGAGGGCTGCACCAGCATGCTGCAGACTGCTGTGGGGCAGGAAAGCAGGTGGCCAGGGAGCATCATGTTGGACTACCTTTTAAAGAGTGATCCTAGGACGCACGCAGCTGTGGCTGGAGCCTCCACCTTCTGCTAGCTACGGCAGGGAGGCAGAGCAGGGCCACAGGAGGCCTGGAGCAGGCTGCTCCCATAAGGAGGAAATCTCTTCCAAATGGATGCATGCGTAGACAACATCCCAGGGCTGGCTCATTGCACAGTAAATTACTGAGCAGTAAACCCAAATAGCATTAATTGCATGTGTAGACAGACCCTGTGACTTATGAGGGACCTCTTGCGACTGAGTACAATGATCTGACTAGGTTTGAATAATGATTGGTTTTAGAGTCCAGAGCTCCAAAATTTATCCCATGATAAAGCAAGGAAATAGTGAGATTTAAACTCCCAAGCCCAGGCCTCTACAACCTGAGCTACAGGGCCATGCCAAATGCAAGAAGTAGGCCTTGCTGGGATTTGAACCCAGGATCTCCTGTTTACTAGACAGGTGCTTTAGCCAACTAAGCCACAAAGCCTTCTGTCTTTGGGTCAAAATCATGGGAATTTCAGCTGTGTCATTCAGGGTTTCTGTCAAGAAATCAGTTTAGCTCATTTGTGTCCCTACAGGAGCCTGATGATCAGGGCTTTCCATTTCCCTCGGAAAAAAATGGATTAAATCGTGGATTTTACCTTTAACCGGAGGCAAATGTGGATTTCTCATTTTACCGGGGAAGCCCGTGAATTTTGCAGTTTTGCCATGAACTCCCTGCAGGCTGGCACAGTTCAAATTTGCCAGGAGCTGGCAAGGAGCTGGAGGAGGGCGGTACATGCACATGGCCCCAGGCAGCCCAGAAAGCAGGTCCTGATGCGGGGTGTAGGAAGGGGCGCTATTGAGCCCCCATAGGGAGGGAAGGGGAGATAGGGGTAGTTGGGGAAGGCGGGGGCTGGGACTGCCCCACTGCTCCCTGCCATGCTGGGTCGTGCCCACTGGGCTGCAGCGGTCCCAGGGTAGGGGAGCAGGGTGGGAGCCTGAGCCCGCAGGCTGCGCCCACAATGTGGATAGATGTGGGGTGTGCAGGTCCCCCCTGCCTCCCGAGGAGTGCGTGCAGAGCCAGAGAGCTGCCACCCCCTCCGCCCAAGGACACATCCTGCCCTGCGCTCAGATCTGGCTGGCACGGCCCCCTGGGTGTGCATGCAGCAATGGAGAACCAGCCTCCGGTGCCCAAGTCCACAGTGGGCAGGCAGCAGCGGGGAGCCGGGCTGCAGAAGCTGTGACCTCCTGCCTCCTCGCCCAACTCACAAGTTTCTCCTCTTCACACACCACACCAGGTAACAAGGCCACACACCTTGCCAGAGGAAGGACTTCAATCAGGGAACTTCAAACTGAACAGTCAATGCTCTACCAGCTCAGTGACACAGCTTCTAGGAAAGAAAGAGCATCCCTCTCGGCTCAAGACCGTCAAGCAGGCCAGCGAGCAAGTGCCAAGCATTTCCTATCGGCTTCACCGCATGGTGGAGCTTGCACATGGCCCCTCCAACTGGGCTCCAGCCCCTGGCACAGGTACCACCTTCCACATCTCCACACCACAGGTTCTCAGGAGCTCCGGGGGCATGGAGTAGCACACAAGAAGGAGCACCTTTGCAATGAGGGACGGAAGAGGCACCGACCTAAATACCGGGTCATCAGGCACCAGCGAGCACACGTGGGGGAGCACCCCCGCCTCTGCTCTGAGAGTAGGAGGAACTTTGTTTCTCTACAAGACTTGCGAGTCCACCAGCACGTGCATACAGGAGAGAAGCCGTACCACTGCACCGAGTGCTGGCAGAGCTTCACCAGGCGGGATTACCTTCGAGCGCACCTGCGGGTACACACAGGGGAGAAGCCTTTCTTGTGCACCCAGTGTGGGAAGAGCTTCACTGAAAGCTCACTGCTTACAAAGCACCAGCGCATCCACGTGAGGGAGAAGCCCTTCTCCTGCACGCAGTGTGGGAAGAGATTCACCCGCTGCTCAACGCTCAGAAATCACCTGCGGGTGCACACGGGGGAGAACCTCTACCTCTGCCCCGAGTGCGAGAAGAGCTTCACCAAGTGGGATCACCTCCAAGCACACGTGTGCGTGCACACGGGAGAGAAGCCGTTCACTTGCACGCAGTGCAGGAAAAGTTTCACCAAGAGATCTACGCTCACGCAGCATCTGCGCGTGCACACCAGGGAGAAGCCCTTCTCCTGCAAGGGATGTGGGAAGAGCTTCACCCGGAGCTCGACACTCACTGCCCACCAGGGATGGTGCAGACCCAGCAAGGTGGTTTTACTCCAGCCCCTTGGTCCTGGCAGCATGTTCCTGTCTCCACCTCCTGCCCGGCTCTTGGCCCCTTACGGGAGCAAGCTCCACAACCTAATTGTGCATTGCATGGGCAAAAGCACACTCTTTTGTCCATTTTAATGCTCTGCCTTTTGGTTTCATTGAACATCCTCCTGTTTCTCTGTACACGAGCTCCCAGGCAGGCAGGTAACCCCACGGGATCACTCACTAGACATTTCCTCCCAGGGAAAAGTGGGCTGAGAAGGAAGAGAAACTGAGGAAGAAAGTGAAGCAGGTTCTGAAGCGCGATGTGAGGAAACCCAACCCTCTGGCCCCCGGGACGCTGCCCGCGGCCGAGTGCCTGCTCTCCGCGCTGTGCTTGGAAGCTGCCTGCAAAGACCTGGGCACCTTTCGTGCAGCCGTGAAGAACATCAGCTCCCTGGTGTTAAATACAGTCCTGAAAGGAACCTACTACTTGGTCGGGCAGCACAACTTCTCCTGCCCGGGCCTGGACTGGGAGCTGTAAGAGATGCTGGGTGTAGCATTGAGCACATCCAAGAGGCTCCAGAACCTGCTCCCGAATCCATCTCGGACTACACCGACCTGGTCAGTCTGGTGTCACGCAAGCAGCACACTGCGTGAGTCTGGTAAGAAATGAGCAGCAATGAGGTAGGGAGCAGGGGCAGAGGCTGTTTACAGCCTAGCTTGCAGGCCACTGGTAGCAGTGTGCCCCTTAATTAGTTCCCTGTCCAGAGGGTGGAGATGGGGTGACCCAGCTCCCCCAGTCAGCTGTGTTGTGCCCGGACCAGCTTCAAGGCCTCGACTGCGCAGCCCTTGCAGAGAGCGGGCAGCTGCCGTCACCCCTGCACCGTGGGGCAGATGGACCTGGAGACAAGGGGTGATGCAGGGCACTCCTCCTGGGATGCCTGCTGCTTAGGCTGAGCCAGGGCAGCAGCACGGCCGAGGGGACAGCCATGGGCACCATGCCAGGGCCACCCCATGCAGATGCATGCTCACAGCATCACGTGGCTGCTTGCGGCTCTGTTCAGTCCTGCTGACTTGCCCTGAGCCCAGACTATCCCGGGCCTGAGATGGTGCCGTGTGACTGCCCCGGTCTATGTTAAATACCCCTGCTACAAACCAAGGCCCCTGCTCATGCTGCTCTGGCAGGGGCCAGACAGAGGGTAAGCGAATAGGAGGGCGTCTGGCCTTGTCCTGCACTGCCTGGGGGTGGTCACGCTATTCCCTGCCCAGACCAAGGCCCCTGGGGCTGGTTGGCTGCATGTTATGCCTGGCAGGCAGGGGCACGCGAGTGCAGCAGAGACAATTTCTGTCTGATGTTGACCCAGCACCAGGTTCTCCGAGCTCCTGCCACCATCCTTTCTTGCAGGTCGCTGTATACAGGCACGGCCACGTGCACCCTCTGGAAGGTGCTTTCCGCTTTCCCCAAGATCTCCCACCCCCATCTTTCATACCATGAGGCCCAACGAGGATCATTGCCCAGAACGACTCGCAGCTGCTTGAACTCCACTGGTCTGCTCCGAATCAGGCCCAGAAAATACTCTTATTTGCTATCACGTGGAAATTGCTCCAGGAAAGTGGCATCCTCCAGCACTAAATCAAATGGAACTGGAAACCTTGGCTAGTTTGTGAGGATTTATTTCATGATTCCCCCAATTTTTTAACTTGTTTCAAGAGACGTCTTTGCTGTGAGCACACCTATCAATTCTGACACTCAGCAAGCGTCTGTTGTGTCGCAGGGGTTCACGGGCGAGCCGGACTTCACACAACCAAGGTTTCCTGACTGCTTTTGTGGCAAAATGTCTGTTTTACACTTGCAATCAGGACTTGTAGTAGAGCATCTCTACTACGTGTCCTGATCGCCTTTTCCTCTAGAGCAATACGGCTACAGCCTGGATACCCGACACATTTTACACTTGGAAATTTCAAGCCTGGGTTTGTCTCGCTTCTTCTGCTCATGAGCAATTCAACGTTTGTTTGAAAATAATAGTCCCGAGGACAGCTTCATTAAATCGGCACATTGATGGCAAATGATCCCAGGTTGCCAATACGGCATGTTTCAACAAAATGAAGTTTTACTGAAGATGTTCTACCAAGATATTCATGTTTTGCCATTAATTCATCCTCTTTTTTAGTGATTGCTATTCAAGTGTCTCAGGGTGCTCTCCAGATGTTAATGCATTAAGCCTCACAGCACCAGAGTGAGGTTAGTTTAATACCGGCAGTTCATCTTAACAGTGGTAGGTTCAAACTACAAAACTGGAGCCACAGTTCAGATCCCCAGTGTTTAGAGACATTTGACTTTTGGTTCCCATTTCAAGTCCGTCTCTCTCTCTGTGGACATTTCGTTTCTCACTCCTTTCTCCCTCCACAAATTGTGTTCTACAAGCCTCTCTTTCCTGCACCGTTCAAATCCTTTGGTGAAGGAGGTGGGAGTTTTTGGTGTGTATTTTTACTTAGATACCTCTGCAAATAAGGTATAATTCACTATGCTTGTATATTTGACTCCAGACAATAAACTACCAGGATATGGACTTGACCGTATACTTCTTACACAACTCTAGCTTCTGTTGAAATTATCTCACAGACAAACAGATCAGACCCTTGATTATGTGCAGGAAGCACTATTCAAGCCAGGCCAACTCCTTACTGCTAACATTGTCTAGTCTCTCCTGCCCATACACATCTAGAGTGGTAATCCCAAATCTGCTGAGTTCTGTGGTTTAGTCATTTAATTTTAAAAGGATAAGTAATTTTATCTGTTCACGCTTATGCTGCAAGGAGCCCAGCCAAGACTGCACAGTGTAGCCCAATATGTGAGGACACATTTTGCATTCTGTCTAATGGGACCTTACTTTGGTTCCTTCATGGGGTTTTCCTTTGGTCTGAAAGACACACAAATAAAAGCATGTCCAAGGAGCAACTAGATATTATGGAATTTCTTTTCAACAGTCAGGAATGAATTCTTCAAGCCAGCTTCACAGAGATATACTTGTCTTTTCATAATTCCCAGTGCACCAACCTGGGCATTTCTCCCCATGTGTGACCTTTGGTTTTAGACATGCTGCAGATAATCATGAATGTTTCATTTATCATAAATATTTAATATTTATAAAAGATTGAGGTCTAGCTTTCCAAGGAAACTGGTAGAGCAGGGTGTAATGAAGGCTATCCTTGCATGCGTGCCGAACCGGCATTTTAAATGCATGGAGTCAGTTTTGCTGTTGACTGGGTTATAAATCCCTTGTAATAGAAATCTGCAGTTATACGTCAGACTTTTCTTGTAGGTGCAGGAATGCCAGAAGGGTCCTTTTTGGATTCCTCATAAAGTAGATTTTCAAGGGATGTAATGGTGCAAAGTTGTGCTGGGTGTATGCCAGCAACTGTTTTTAGACTCTTACTTGCATGTGGTTTGCATTTATATAGATTGTGGAAGTCTGACTCTAGGATTCAGAAGTGAAGTAGGACATGTAAAACTTAATTGATTCGTCAATCCTCTTCCAAAAGAGAAGCTAGCACTGCTAGTTAGTTCCTAGAACAGACCTGTACTCAACTTGCTTCTCTTTTATACATTTTTATTTGATTAGCCTGGTATGCTTGCCTGGGCTGGGAATAGTCACTATACCACGAGATGTCACTGTTCTGCAATACACAAGGATCTTTGCTTCCAAAGGAGCATGATTGGCTCAAATTTGATTTCTGACATCAATCATATTTAACTTGGAAGAAACAAAGCTCTAATTACAATGTATAAAATTCATGCCTGTGCAGAGGCACCGTCCTGATCTATGCACCACTCAAGTGTTAAGGCCTCAGCTGTGCAAAGATTGAATTCAAATGCTTAAAAGATGCACATGTCTGTGAGCAGATCTAGTATTGCTAATCTCAAGCAGGGAAGATTTAAAACAGAAGCGAGCAAAGTCATTTTTAGTTACCACCACTGTATTAAAAGTATATTACTGCATAATAAACTTCACTGTTAGGCTGTTTATGATAGCAATGGCAAAAAACCCCAATAGAAATAAATGAGATCCTTCAGATAGTGGATCCTATTCTAAGGAAGGCTGGGAAAAGAACTGATTGGCAGCTCTAATGGGTGGATGTAAAATGAGTATTTGCCTGGCATTATTTTAACGTTTATTCTAGCAGTCAGCTAACTGCAAATGCATTGGCGAGCCTCGGGTAGCAGTTTGTACCCATCTTGAACCTCCTTGTGGGCTAAAATCTCCTCTTGGAGTCAGGTGTGCATAGATAAGCAATGTTTGCATTTAAATCAATTCCAGAGCTAGGACTTGCACCAGCAGTCTGTCAGCAGTTCATTCACGTGCTCGTGAACAATTGAAAACAGCAGCAAGGTGCCCCATACAGCAGCAGAAAGGTCACGCCTATGTTTTCTTCTAGGTTTACCTTGTCTGGTAGTGTACAGCCTGACCACAAAGCTCATTTTGCAGGTTGTCTCTCTTGTAACGTGGATGAAGTGAAGCCACAGACACCCACACCTACGTTCAACAAAGACGAGTGCAAAGTGCCGTGCTTGGGATGAAATAATGGGATGTACAAATACAGACTGGGGAATGAGTGGCTAGGCTGCAGTACTGCAGAGAAGGAGCTGGGGGTTACAGTAGACTATAAAAGGAATAGGAGCCAACAGTGTGCTCCTGTTACAAAAAAGCCAACGGTATACTGGGTTTCAACAGGAAGGTCACTTGCAAGCCAAGGGAAGTGATTCTTCTGTCCCATTCAGAACTGGTGAGGTCTCCCCTGGAGTACGGTGTCCAGTTTTGGTCCCTGCACTTCAAGAGGGATGTGGATGGATTGGAAAGAGTCTAGTGGAGAGCAACAAGAATGTGTAAAGGCCTGGGACATTTATCCTGGAGTGGAGGAAGTTTAGGCTGGAAATTAGGAGAAGCTTTCTGACTATGTGAGTGATCAAGCATTAGAACAGGCTACCTAAAGACGTTGTGGACTCTCCATCCTTGGGAAATTTCAAGAGCAGGTTGAACACATCCTTTACTCCAGGATGGTCCTGCCTTGAGCAGCAAGTCCCTGCCAGCCCTACTTCCCTATGATCCTAAGTTTTTTGCCTATTGCAATGGGAGAAATCCGGGTTCACCTTGTACCTGGACTTCCTTCTCTTTTGGCACACGAGTAGAAAGTCTGAGAGGTGCTGGATACGTTTCAAGGCAAAAACAAATTCCTTGTCCTCAGCTTCTCAAAAGAAAGATGTAGGAACCAGGGTAGAAAGGGAAGTTGGAGGACAGAGACAAGTCAAATGAGATGTACACACCTTCCAAGAGTAAGATATCCAAGCTGTACTGCAGCACCTTCAACCATTGGGCCGGAGCCCGTGGCAGCGTGTTTGTACACTGAACACACTTTCCTGGTGGAAGCTTAAATAATGACTCTGAACCAAGCCCTGGCTTTAAACACTTCCGCACTTTGGGGATCATCAAATCCAGAGTCGTACTTGGTTTGGACTAGCTCTAATACTGTACTTGAACTCTGCTTCTTTGCAAACTGAGATGGAGCTGCATAGATTTTTGACCGGCTTCCTTAGGTCCTTCAAAAGATAATAGAATAAGGGCTTTCCATCCAGGAATTTAGACCTTAAATGTCAGGTTTGATCAACCTGTTAATTCAGAGAGAATTGGGAATCAAAACCCAGACCCTGATCTTAATTTTGTTGCTAATCCCCTTTTCTGTAATGGTTGAATGAAAACCATTGATTCAAATACCTTTGAAATTTGAGGTGTTCTGAATTTTGCAGCAGGGGCTTATCTGTAAGTCAAGAGCAAAAATTCAATAGGAAAAAAATTACTCAGTAACACTGAAACAACTTGGCATTATTATAATGCATTATTTATTTCAAAGTCTGTGATAGCTGATCCTCTACTTCCAAGTGAACAATAATTGAAAATAGACATATTGTTTAAAATGAAATGTCAAGCCTGTAAAACCTACCATTGTAAAACCTCGCCAAGATACAGTTGTTGGATTTTTATAACTTGTATATACAGCTTTATAACTGGTGCTTGTATAATTTGTGTTTCTTATGACCTTATTGACTTTGAAACTTCCATGTAGCCTGTGACGACTGCCTACTTAAATCTATAGCTGTGGAAGAAATCGAGATAAGATTTTCTCTTGTTTACTCTTTCTGTTGATACCGTAAGTTATCTTTTACAAGCTGCATATAAAAAACTGAGCTGCATGCTTTGATTTTATTCCTTCTTTAAAAAGAAAACAGTGTAACCTTGTTTTAAACAAGCCAACAGGACAAATCTGCACACACCAGTTATATAAACTTTGCAAATCAATTTAGGAAAATCAAGGTAGTGTTTCTCTCTTGTTTAAATAATCAACTAATATCCGACTTTACTATTACTGTTAGAGAGGTCTTTTGTTCGTGGGACCTGAATACAGAATTTGGAAGAAGACTGATGACCACATTGTTGTAGCCTTTACTCTACTAGCGTAAAATCCTACTCTGCAGTGGAGCCTACGGCTGAGTCCTGTCCTGCTTCTTACAGAATATGATTGTTCACGTCTTTCTTGTACTGGCAAGCACTTCCACAAAAAGTTTCACAGAGGCAAATAGGGCTGGAAATCTCTTTCTGCCCCCACCCCAAATTAGGCTTAATACCTAGAGTAACTGGCTGCCCAAAATATAATCTACACAGGGATAACTGGAGTTAAATCCCATTCATCCTGAAAGATTATAATTCTACATAAAAACCATTAAACTCTGTCCTTGTTTTGAAGACATCCTGGTAAGCATGAGTTGGGCTCAAGTATAAACTGATACTTTCTCTGCTGAGCACCTTGGCTTCTTTCTAGCCTGACTGACACCCTGTTGATTCATTTCTTTTGAATATTTGGGGGGTATTATGCAACTCCCAAGCCAGTGACCTCCAAGTGCTAAGCCTCTCAACCCACTATGGAGGTGAGCAAAGATCCTGAAACCTGCTTTACACATAGTTGCCTGCAACAAAAACGTGAGAAACCCAAAGATACTCTTGACCCAGAGTGCCAGTCATATGGGCCCATGGATCCAGCCCACAGACACGGGTCATCTGGCCCATGAGTGTCTCTTGAGCAAGGTACAGGTATTCAAAAGCTTGAGGTAGACTCGACCTAAGTTGCACAGTTTTCTGTAAGTGGCGTAGTTTAGATCGGTAGTGAACAGAGCACACCTTTGCCCTAGGCAATCCTACACCAGGTTCTGCCATTTTTAAACCAGTCTATGTATGCTGAACTTCTGTTCTGTTATCGGTATACT
The DNA here is from genome assembly GCF_030867095.1 of Alligator mississippiensis. Lineage (NCBI taxonomy): Eukaryota > Metazoa > Chordata > Crocodylia > Alligatoridae > Alligator > Alligator mississippiensis. The sequence goes on from NC_081836.1 coordinate 6,836,305, forward strand.
TACTTATACTGGTAAAAGTGTAATGTCTGTACCTGGCCTTGGTCTGGACTACCCCCCTCCAGATCTGGCCAACATAGCTGCTTGCTGAGACAGCCAGCACTCAGGCGGGAGAGGGATTTAACACTTACTTACCTGCTGCCACATTTCTAGGTTTGGATGACCATTTGGTGTACAAAACCATGGAAAGGCAGCGAGCAGTGGTATTATTGCACCCTCTGTGCTAGCTGCAGTAATGCAGCGGCTCTGGCGTCTGCAGTGAAGAGCCTTGCAGGCCAGATCCAGAGATAAGATTGCCTGGCCTCGGAGAAGCCATGTGGTGTGGATTTGGCCCATTAGTTCACTCGAATTTAGCTCCACAGTATGCATCTGACCCACTAGCTCACTTGAGTTTGGCACCCCCGCTCCCGATTTTATCCACACTGCACTTATGGGGGTCTATCTTCACTCTAATGTGAAAGCATCCCATTTCAGATTTTACCATCGGTGTACAGTGTGCTGAGATAGCGGGAAATGCTGAGTTTTTTGTAAGCGGTAGGCAGAGCTGATGCCTGAACAAGAGATGTAGGTAACTGAAGTTCAGGTTCCTGGCATGAATCAAGGCCTTAAACCTAGGTTTTTTACATTCTCAGTGAGTCCCTGAACCACCAGGCTACTACCTGTCCTCAAGTATGGAAGATTTCCAAGAAGCTCTTGGTAGCACTATCATCCAGGCAGCCTCCACTCCATGCCCCGCTCTTAGAGGATACACATGGAGTGCTGTTATTCTCATTTCTGCCACATGGAACAAAATATTTTAGGTGTTTCAGCAACCTGCTGTATTTCAGTTGCAATTATATCACTATAAGCAGCCTACACTGAAGCATCAATTATTGTAGCATCTTCAGCCAGCTGCCCCATCATATTCCAGGCTGAGGTTATGGGGAAACACACTGCCCATTGCTGGAAGATAATTTTTGGGTTGAGGCCTGATGCCTGACTTGGTGAACGGGATAAGCAGAAACAGGTGGTTTTTCATAGGAAACGGTATAGACACTGTTCATTGGTCCACCTTCTTCTTTGGTCCATTTTTTCCACAGCAGCCCAGAAAGGCCGTAGTTGGTGGGTGGTTCTAGAAGAGAAAGTGCATTAATGTCAAAGATAATAGAAGGAACCTTTTGATCACTGGGGTCTTCGTTGCACAGTGAATATAAAGATCATTTGGAGCATCATGTCAATAGAGTACAACATTCAAAGACCCCCACCCCCAAAATAGATGAGTAAAAGGAGAGCCCCCTGCTACCTATTGAAAAACGAGGGACGCGGCACACCCGTGTAGAGTTCTGGTTCCCCTCGAATGCACAGTGTCCCCGGGACGTGGAGAATTTAGCAGCTTGTACATGTATTGCTGAAATCCATTGTTCACAGTGATGCTGGGCAACTACAACAGCTTATGGGACTGTCGGTGAAACTTTCAAAAGCACCTATGTGACTTAGGAGCCAAAGTGACTGAGTCATAAGATGAGATGTAGGCTTCTAAGTTTTCACATGTCTTTGGAAAATGAGATTTAGGATCTAAAGTTTTTGAAAAAAAAATTGTCCTAAGCTTGCAAGGGCATCAAACAGATGCCTAATCAACTCTGTGCAAACCTGGACTAGAACAACACCAATCTTGGGAATTCCCTGCTCTAATCACTGGATGGGACATTGATTGCATGGTTCCTATGCAGTAGGAACTGAATGGCCTGCGATGAATTTAATTTTCAAAGAAAAATATGAACAGGCTAAGTTCTCCCCCTACCACTTATACCCCATGTCAGCCACTGCCTTCAGTGGCAGTTGTGCTATTGCCTATGTAAGGAAAGGTTTTTACAAGCCTCCCTTGTCAATTGTGAAGTGTTAATTGTCGTGATTATGATTATTCCCCTTTTACAAATGGGAAGGAGAGCCATGAAGTGGGTAAGAGCTTTACACCCAGTGAAGCCTGTGCAGAATTGCAAGCGAGAGAGGCTCCTCTTGTTTCAGGTCTTAGGGACTGACCATTAACCCAAGCTGAATCTATCTCTGAACAGGTAATGCGGAAAACTACCGAGAGTCGGGAAATCTGATTTCTCGGGCAACCAGGTATTTTTGTGTTGACTCCATCTGCGGAAGGCAGGCAGCGCAGGATTGCCGTGTCTGTTGTAATGATCGTCATATTCTGAAACCAGATTCTGGATGTTCGGTCCTTCATCACGGGTAAAGAGAAACTTCTTGGGCAGGCCCTATAATGAGATATGAACAAAGCCAGTGGCTAGTACGTGCGCAGGACCTCCAAAAGGTGGAGGAGATTTGGGGGGTCAGATTATGCCACAGGTGATAAAGTAAGGAGTGCCTGGGTACCTGGGCCCAATAAAACCCTGCATTTGCACATGCAATCAGGTACATTCCCAATCAAGTCAAGTGCTCACATCTGGCGGTCATGTGCGTTTACCTACCTTGAACACTGACTCAGGCTTTTGCAGTTGAAAAGCTTACCCTTTTGTGTTACTTATGTCTTGACATGTCTCAGCATGTACATACACATGTGAACACACTCACCCTCTCTCATCCCATTCTGGAGGGAGCAATTAAGAAGGCTGGGATGGGGGATATTGCAGAAAGGACTTTATAAGGGGGTTATGGTTGGGTGATAGCTAACATTTTGCTGAATCTAGATCCCATTAATGGCACAGACCTTTCCTGTGTGGTGCAATGATGAAACAGAGAACAGTTTTTCACTAGTGCATCTCTGCTGTAGGAGGGCAGGACCCCTATCGGCACTCTGCCTTAGGGCCTGATGGCATGGTACTCCTCTCACCACCCCGCAGCCCCTTCTCCCGCTAGAGACGATGCTCCTTTCTGTCATTTGGGGTACTGTCGGCAGCAGGCACTGCAGAGCATGTGCTATCCCTTCTCTGCAAGCCATCGTCCTGCCCGAGGCACCCAGGGTGGTTCTGGGGTCCCCTTGCCTCTGTCTCTCTCTCCCTCCCCCTGGGCGTGTACGTATTTGAGGAGGTAGGGCAGAATTTGAAACCTTATTACTCTTAATTCATTCCTCTTTTCTGCACTGACTCATCCATCCTTCAATCTGAGACTGCTTTCACTTACTTCAAGTTTCTTCATCACGCTTCTCTTCACTGTTTGGTCTGGAGCGCAGAACGGGAAGCGAACAAAGTCTGTCCTGTAGGTGCTATTGCTGGGCTTTGTAAATTCTTGTGTCGGCTAGAAAAAGAGGTATGCACTGCATCTGGGTTATTCACACTCAGAACGGCTGAACCAAGAGACCAGGAGCCGTCATCAAAACAATTGCCTCTTGCGGGAGATTTTCACAGCGCAGAAACTGGGCATTGAAATTGGGCATTGAACTCATTTGTGCTTGTCCACCAAAGCAGAAATGAATCTGGTGTCTACAGAACCTCTGTCAATAAAAAGAACCACAAAGCCAATGGATGTGGCTTTAGAGTCACTTGGGGAAATACTTGCTGTTTGTTGAAGCCTTTCTTAACCCTCTGTCTCGGGTATTCAAATCAATTAGCGTAACCTCTCTTTGTGAAATCCTTTGCGTGTGAATGCACGATGGGCTTCAAATACAGGCCCTGCGGTGGCTTGTTGTCATAGCTTTTTTTGTGATCCAGGGATTAATTATTGGAGGGGGAAGCGGAGGGGGAAGAGCAGTTGATTTCACTCTTCTTGGTACTTTGCTCATCTCCCACCGGTTCAGGGTTGCTCCCTACCAATACACTTTCTACGATTTATCCAGCTTAATCTTAAGTCTCACAATTATTATAAATTCATGAGTCACTTCTTTTGAAAGGAATAGGTGTGTTTGGTAAAAAAAAAAATAAAATTCTGAAAATATTTTGCTCAGTTATCCTTACGACCAATATGGTATAGGAGGCTACCGGGCTCCTGGAAGTGCTGGTGTTTACCCGGCATAAACCCAGTATTCACAACAACCACGATCTTCACAGGTCCTCTGGTACCTTTGCTAAATAGGTGGGGTGTTGCAGGTATTAGTTTATGAAGCGGGAGAGGTAACCAGGCCTCTGTCCTGTAATGCATGTTCACTTCTCCCAGCACTGCCCTTCCTCCCTCCCTTCCTGCCCTCTGTATTCAGATCACTCTCTCCATTTTATACACTGCTCTACGCACATCCTGTCACAGCATCTGATGGAGTGAGCTTGTGCTCACAAAAGCTTATGCTAGATGTATTTCTGATTTAGTTAATCTATAAGGTGCAAATCTACCCTGCCTTCTGTGTATTAAATTGCCAATGCAGTATCACTCTGAGATGATTGGAGGTTAGTGGTGGGGGAAATATTATTTTTTTCCCATGGGAACCCGCTGAGGTAAGACCATATAGAAATAGGAAAGAGAAGGGCCTTGCCCCAAGAAGCATATATTCTAGGGTATTGTCCTCTATGCAATACATTGCACTTACTAGTTACAATTTTTTTGATTCTTGGAGATTAAAAACCCCCCCAACACAAATACAAACTGCATTAGACATGCAATTTGAGTGTGGAGAGGAAGAAAAGAGGTTGTCTAAAAAGACCTCAGTCTTGGGGTGTTGCCATTTTAAATAAAGCTCCAGTTATCAAACCATCTTACCCAGTAAAACTTAAATGTATTTATTTTCTTTTTGAAAACTAAGGGAATTGCACCCTTCCAGGAGAACTGTTTGTGACATACCATTATGAAACAAGCTGTTTTTGTTGCATTTTGTTTTGGGTTTTTTCCCAAAGCGGTGCTCACAAAGACAGATAGCATATGTTAAAAGAATGGAAAGTTGGCAAGGTGCATGAATCTCACAGCGAAACACAAAAGTATGCTACAGCATAATAGGAATGAAAAATAATGAAGTATTATTACAACACTTCTTTCACCTAAGGAACCCAGGATGCTTGAGAGATTTTTAGATGCAGGTGATAAAATGTCTGTTGGTATGGGGGTCACTTCAACAACCACTAAAAACCATTGAGAAGGAAGGACGATAGCTTATTAACAGTACAAGATACAGGGATAAACATCTATGCATTTGTGGTCATCTCAGGCAGACAGAAAGTAATTACCCAACTGGAATGGGGCTGAAACACTGGAAGTTAACATACCTAGTCCTGGGAAAAATACCATGGGAAAATACATGGCCAAAGGTCGTATGTTGTCTGTCAGCCACTGTGCCTTCATACTCGGGCATTGCTTCAGTCCTGGTTCAGTGGCAAGACTGCCAGCCCCTGCCCAGGATGCAGGCTGGTAAACCGATTTCTGCCATTCCTCCTTTGTTCGTTTTAAGATGGATCACAATCCCAACTTCCCCAATATTTGGTAGTTGATCATCTCCAGAGCATCCATTCCAACTTTCTCTATTCCTCTTTTCCCCCTTCCCCTCTATTGCTATTTCGCCGCTTTCCTTATTCCTCCTTTCCCCATCTTACCCTTTGCCTGTCTTCGAACCAGTTTCCAATGAGAACTTTACTGGAGTATTTTTGTTCCATTTTCCCCATGGGATGAAACAGGTCCTCTACGTCTCCTTGAGATGCAAACATGTTTCTTTGTCTCGCAAGCTCCACCTTCCCTCCTATAACGTAAGAGTGAATGGCTCCCCTACCCTTGTTCTTCTGCAACGTGAACGGTTGTCAGTATGTCAGGCAAAAGAGCTCAGGTAGAAAGGGGCTCAGACTTTCACCTGCCTGCATGTAAGGTGAGATAGTGACTGTGTGCAACTCATTAATTCAGATGCTTCAGAATCACCATTGTTTCCGTTTCCGTGGGGATTGGCAGTGTGTGTAAACACTCGCCAGGCAACGGCATAACCTATTGCTAATAAAGCAAGCTGTCACCCATGAAAGCTTATGGCTCTCTCAACCAGGCCATAAAGTGCCACCCTGTCTGATCTGAGACTAACAGTAGCTGATTACCTCTCTCTATTACTAAGATAGAGAGGGTCCTTTTCTACTGAAGTAAACTGAACGTTTTCCACTCACTGAACAACACTACATTTCTCCAAGTGTGCTCAAGAGTCCTGTAAATTGTAAAGGAAGAGCATCATTAAAGAGGTAATACTTGGACATGAGAATGGCACTAGCTTTAATAAATGGCTATAGAATTTAGGAGGGATACAGGCAATCAGTTATCTCAGAAATTAAGTATGCTTCTGTTGAAAATAGAATAAAATACCCAAAGTACAGTCAGGCCTTCATTTACACAGTGGTTACGTTCTTGAAACAACACGGTGCAAATAGAAATTGCGTAAAAAGACACCAAGAGTCTATGGGAAATAAGGGCTTAGGTTCCAGATGTGGCTGATAATTTGGCCGATAATTGCCCGTGCTGCATGCAGCCGCAGCACAGCACTCAGGCAGCAATTAAATGCAATTAAATTTTACAGTGTGGTCACTAAAAGTTCTAATTTTCTAATAGATTCTGTAAATTTGCTTTATATGGACTCTCAAAGGGAAAATCCAATAGAAGAAAGCGAAAGTAAATCTTTTAGCATGATTCACTGCAAGGGAAGATTTTAGTTTCCCAGTAGAAGTGGAATTCAACTAAACTTGAATTGAGCCCACAAGAGGCCGAGTGATAAAATATCACTAAATGGAAGAACAAACACCATGGGAACAAAGAAAATGACAACATTTAGAAGCCTTTTAGAATAGTTACAGTGTTGTCATAAGCCTCTTAGGAAATTTATGATTTTGTCCAGTGCCTTTTTTCCAGCTGGAAATGAAAGTATGCCATTATCAAACATGGAAATGACTCCATGGAATCCATCCTCAACATGGTACCAGGTCACTTGAACACCACTATCCTCCAGTCGCTTCTTATACAACAGCCCATCATCCCTAAGCACATCATACTCGCAGGTCAGGATGAAAGATTCAGGGAGCTGGCAGAAAATGGCATCTTCCGCTAAAAGTGGGGAAAAAGTTGGCTCACATATTTCCTTAACTTGCTCATAAACTTCCTTTTTGCATTCAATGAACAACTGTGGCTTATAGCCTCTGACCTTGAATTCTTCAGGGATGTTGTCAAGACTCAACCATTTCTTGTACTTCAGTTTTATGTCCGTGGGAATATGGGTGCCCTCCAAGACATCTTCCAAAACCGATACGTCCCCATTCAGGCACAGCAAAGCAAAGAAAGGAACACGTTCTCGGAACAAAAGTGGCACCTTACAGTTTTGTAGGTATGATGGCAAATTGAAGTCCAATCCCTGGACGAACGGATAGATCAAGACCTGAGCACGAGGTTTAGGAAGGCCTGGCCTACTCACGACTGCTTGGCTGACAAGAGCAGCAAGATGGCCTCCAGCACTGTCCCCAGCTATGATAATACGTGTGGGATCCACTCCATAGTCTTCTGTATTCCTCATAAAGTGTATGGCAGCTGTGAGACAGTCATCAAACTGTGCAGGATACTTGTGCTCAGGGGCTAAACGATACCTAGTATATCAAAGAAAGAGTTATTATAAAATTGAGAGACTTTATAATTGGCTCTTTATGTCTTACAATTGTCTTAATATTCAGCCCTCATGGGGGGGGGGTTGGTTTTCTGTTGGGTTTCTTTTTCTGTTCCTTTCCCACCTTAGCCCCAGACTCTCTCTGGGCTCTTGGCTAATTCGTTTAATCATTGTGTGCTTCAATGACATCTGTCCAATGGGAATGATAATACTTGTTCCTATATTATTTTTACTTCTTTGAATATTTGTGGGGTTTGTCTTGTCCACTTCAATTGCATGGCTTTTGGGCAAGTGCAGTATCTTACTATGCGATTATGCAGAGACTATAAAAGTACGGAGCCAACATAAATTGATGCCTGAAAGTTATTCCACAATATAGGATACAAGATGAAAGATTTCTTATTCAAGCCAAAATCTCAAGGGCAGTTCGTCTAGCCAAGAATTGATTAAGAGGAGGAGTAGTTAACTCGGTATCTAACAAGTTTATAATAATTATTAGGGGAAGACAAAGAGATTCATGTTGTAGTAAAATGATCTTTATTACATTTGCTTTCTCCCCCCCGCCACCTTTTATTTTTTTTTATTTTTAAGTTCCAGCAGATGTCCTTGCTGTGTTCTGATGCAAGAGCTTACTTTGGGCCTATTAGGACCATCTCAGCACAAGACGAAAGTAAAAAGCTTTAAAATTCACTCAGCCTCAGTCTTTCTGAGTTACTGGAATGTAGAAATAATGTCTGAGAAAGGGGGTCTCCAAAACCAGTGCATCCCTTCAAAGTGCCTATCACATAAATAGTGAACAACCTCCACATAATAGCACCGGGTGGGGTTCACTTACTCAACTGAAGCAACCACTGATTCACTTTCTCTGGCAATGTAACGGCACAGCTTTTCATGGGAATCTGAAAGAAAAATGTTTTTTTCTTGATGCTTTGCTAGTGTCTTAAGGATTTCCAATTCCATGACCTATTTTCCCCAAGATTACAGTTAAAGAAAGAAGAAATTCTCTCCTTCCCCCATTCACTCTTAAATGCTGCCTTCCTTCATGCCCTATTAGTTCTTCTAGGCTGTCCTGATGCTTGATACAGCCAGTAAAGTTTGCCAAGTGCTCTCCTACAAAAAACATCTGATACAGAATCAGTGCAGCTAACCAGAAAAGTTAAACATCAGAGCATCTCCCAAATCTCAGGTGAAAGCCAAGCTCTGTTTTTGATGTTGAGGTTGGTAAAAGCATAGAGAAATCTTTTTAGAAATATCCATCTCAATTTTTCTGTTAAACACATGCAAGGTTGCCAACCCAAGCCATTTTTATTGATAATCTACAATTTTTTTACTGACAGGCAATATTTTTACTGACATACATTTTACATAATGTAAATTTAACCATTCTGCAAGGCCTTGGCCAGGGGATGGTTTCAAACTTAGGTGGTTAACACCAACCATAGTAAATAATTTTGGTTGTCAGTAAACTTTGCAAATTGGGTAATTGCAAATTACCAATAACTTTTCCCCTTGGTTTGGCAACCCTGCTTGACTTCAGGAATGGTTTTACACTGTGCTGCCCCCCACCACAGAGGTCCCATTTTCACCCCCACACCTGATGCCCTGGATTGCATCCCGGACCATGTTGCCCTCCAAGGCTTACCCCCACTGGCCCCACCCCCTGTCCTAGCACAGACTCCCAAAGAAAGACTGCTGTCTGTTGACCTGTGACCATGCAGCAGAGGCATGGCAAGCTCATTGACTGCTTGGGGAAGGGAGGGGGCTGGAGCAGGGGCAGGAATGGGGAAGGGGGGTGACAGGTGTTGCCAGCACTGTGGACTGGAGGTTGGTGGGGGAAATGTGAGTGAAGGGAAGGGAAGGTTTACTTTTCCATGCTACTGCTGCCACTGCTATAGCAGCATCAGATCCACTTGGGTGGCAGCAGCCCCTTGGCTAGGCTCTCTAGCCAACCTGTGTCCCATTCGTTCCCTTCCTCACTCTTTCCTTTTCCCCTCTCCCCCCCCCCAACCCCAGTACATAAACATTAGTTGGCAATTCTGGTGCCCTCTCCTAGTTGGATCCCAGCGCTGGTGCCCCATTCCTCTACTGACCAGCCATGTTACAGGCCGGTACTGGAATGCAACAGCACATGTCTGGGGAGAGGGTGAGCTATATAGGCTACAAATCCCTGAGAAGATGCTTCCTACAGGGTGCTGCACTGCCACTCAGATATCTGGTGGCAGTGCTCTTCCCTGTCTAGCATTCAGCCTTGTTCAGAGACAGAGCTTCAATAAAGCTCCTGGTTGCTTAGGTTTTTTTTATGGATGGTTCCATTTTCTTCTTTTTCTATGGACTTTGTAGAGAGGGGTTTTTAGGTTTTTTTTTTTTTTTTTTGTTACAACTGACTGTACATAAATTTACTGACAGTTGGCAATCTTGAATACGTACCGAGGTCTCCAAATACCCAGCCACCACCATGAAAGAAAACAATTCCTCTTCTTTGGCCAGACGATGATGCTCTAGGCTGGTAAACCCTCACAGGCACCGTCTCAAAATTTAGGTCTTTAACGAAGAGTTTTGGGTCCATCCCTGGTTTCTTTCCATATCTTATACACCGGACAAAATTGAGTTGGCTGCAGAGACCCATCCTCTCCAAAATCTTCCCCTAGTTAAAGTGGGACAACCAACTGGTGAGTGCAGGAAGACTCCAGTCTTCTTAGCATATGGAAAACAGCTATACAGTATGCTCAGCTATGCTGTATTTTTTGAAACACAAAATAATTGGTGTTCTTGAAGCAAAAATAATGGACATGTATTAGGCACGAACATAATACCAATAAAATAATACTGACAACCATATACTAGGTGCCAAATGACCGTTCTGGAAGCTGTGGGGGCCTACCTGCAGCATAGGCAGTGTCTATAGAGGCACCTCCATGCACAGCTTTATCAAAGAGCTGTGGCACTTTCACCTCTGGTGAGTCAGACACCTTTGCAAGAGTGGAGCTAGATTCAGCCCTACCCTATTGCCTGGCTCTTAGAGAATTGAAGGCTTCTCCTGCTGTCCTGAGGCAGTATTGCCAAACGTGTTGGTTTCTCTCCTGTCTTCCAGTATGTATGGTTTTTCTTTAAGGTACGGCTTTTGATAGTTTATTGTTTTCAGAGATTCCTAGCAGTTACCTCCCTGGTTAGAGAAAGCTGGGAAAAAATGCCCCCCCCCCCCTTTTTTTTCCTTCTTATGTCTAGTGGTTTTTAAGCCAATACCATGATTCTTTTAGTGATCATTGGTTTCATTAAATATGGCCGTTCAATGAACAACTGACTTTAACTGTAGAGCTGTAGGCAACCCCTGCAGACCCTTTTGTCTCTAACTAACCAACTAGCTAGCTTCTCCATAACTGCGACACTATCTCCCGATTCACAAGTCCCTCAGCCTCCTGCTAGGTAGTATCTCTAAATGATAATGTCTCTCACAACAATTGGAAGGGGTTGTGCATGTAATATTTTTAAGCCAGGGGGTTGGCATTATTTCAGCAACACGCTGTCTGTACATAAAATCCAGGCAGTCTGGCTGAATCAACCTGATGAAAGCCAGTCTGGCAGAACATACTGTGCAGAAACTTTATGAACACAAAACAAAATGGCTAGAAGCATAAAAGCAGGTTCCTGCTTTTACATCAAAGGTAACGGATCTGTCATGGTTCCTGTTTCAGACATTTGCATTGTGTTTAACATTTATGAATTCAACTAATTCCCCACCTTTCTCAAACCCTTAAAAAAAGAGAGAGAGAAAAAAAGAAAAGAGAGAGAGAAAGGTCGAGGCAGGTTAAACTCACCAGGACAGCTGAACCCACTAGAAAACCGTGAATGATTCGGAGTTTTATAGGCTGATCCATTCCAGGGGGGATTTCTGTGTTGGAGATTTCAAACTGAATTGTCCCCAAAACCAGCAATATAAAAGAAGCAACGAACACTGCCAGTACCAACACAAGCAGTGTAAAAAGAAACTCCATTTTGCTTAGCAAGGGGCAAAGATCTGATTTTTCCTGAACTCTCCTGTGCCTCTCTGATGTATTGTTTCCTATTCCTGTTAGACTCATGCACGTGATCACTAGGAGGAATTTTTCTCCTCCCCTCTTACAGTTAATGTATGAACAAAGGCTCCTGGCTTCTATTACTAGAGAAACAGAATATTTGCTCCTGAACTTTAATAAATCAATATCTTAAAACAGCCAGTATCCAAGCAGCTCTACCCGTGACATGTTAGACACGGTTTGTGCTTCAAGCAAAAATAATGCTTTAATTTTTAATGTCAAAACACTAGGCAAGTTGCCACTAAACACCAGCTAGGAGAAAGTAGAAATCACATGTGTATATTTAAGCTGCATTTAATTTCATATTAGTTGTGGGAAGGAGAAGCGATACAGAGCTGCGTGATCTGTGTGAGCACTTCAGTCTTACATCCACCAGAAGAGAGACAAAAAGTTTAAGGCTAACGTTCATAGGATGGTGCAGATAACCTGAAATGAAAGTTAGTGGTAAAGCCATTTACAAGAAATTGGAGAAACGCTGAATGTGTTCTGCCTCCGTACTGTATTCAGGTCCGCTGCATTTGGATTACTGAGTGTTAGGGCATTGTTACACAGTAATTTTGGGTGGTTCCTAGAGATCATAATATGTAAAACTGGTTTTAAGCACTTATTAAGCAGCACCAAATTACACCACTTCAGAGCCAGCTTATCTCTGACCCCTGTTCCACTAAGGTGTGGTCACTCTAGGCTACATCTTGGTGTAAACACCCCACCCACCTTTCCTGCTGGACCATATTGGGCCCACTGCCCCCCCATGCCCTCACAAGCAACCCAGATCCCTGCTCACTGCCCACCCCCCCTTACTTACCTGTGGCTGCCTATGCTGTCTGTCCCAGGGGAACAGTCAGGGAAGGGTTAACCAGACTGCCTGGCCACTACCACCGCCACGGTCTGAGCCAGGCTCAGCCCAGAAAGAAGCAGCAGCCTGACAGTGGAAATGGCAGGAGCTAGCAAGGCAGGGTAACCTTTGCCTGCCTTTCTCCCCTGAGACAGACAGTATAGGCCAGGGGTGGGCAAAATGCGGCCCGGGGGCTGGATGTGGCCTGCCAGGCCATTCTATCCAGCCTGCAGGGCCTCTAAAATATTTAGAAAATTAATATTAATCTGCCCCTGGCTGACTGTCACGTGGTCCTTAATGGTTTGCCAAAACTCAGTAAGTGGCCCTCTGCCCAAAATAATTGCCCACCCCTGGTGTAGGCAGTCACAAGTAATGGTGGTGGGGAGCCAGGGTGGGATGGGGGGATTCTAACCTTTCATATTCAGATACCAGATGCCTTACTCAGTGAATTGTTTGCAATCCCATTCTTAGGAAACAACAAATAAAACCCCTTAGGATCTAGGAGAAGGGGAATAAAAGAAGAGGCTCGTGAAACCATGCAAAATGAAAATATGGGTCTGTCAGAATCTCCCAGCAGGAGACAAGGGCTAAATCAGATATATGACTTGCTGTTTGCACAAATGAAATGATTGGGTGCCTTCACCGTTACTGGAACCAAGAACTCTGTACTTTTGCAGGTGAGCGTTATCAGCCCCAGGCAACAGTGGATGTTTTCACTGGCTCTTTGCTTTCGAAACTGATGCCAAAAAACACCTTGCTTACCTGCTCCTACTCTGGATGTTCCAAAAACCCAGAACTAGGATGGTGAGGACCCTCTGAGCTGCCCCCTGATGCCACTCTTGAGATCCCGAGAGTAGCAGTGCGGGCATCTCCTGGAGTTCTCACCGTCTCTGTTCCAGGCTTGGAGTATATTTACATCAACAGGTGGGTGAAGATTATTTTTTGGCCCAAGTCTTGAGAACAGTGTAGAGCCAGTATAGACATGCCCAGAGTCAGGCTTCTCTCCTTGGCCCCAGGGATCTTGAATTGTTTTCTGAACAGTAAGACAGCTTCTGCAGGATATGGGGAGTCCTTCACCCACATTCACCTATAGTTTGGCGGCAAGAGCACTTATTTGTCTTGGGAATCATGGAGCAAGGATTTGACCCATTTCTGGCAGAGAAGGGAACTGAACCCAAATCTTCTACTTTCTGCAAGAATGCTGTAACTGCTGGACTATCATTTAAAAGGTGAGCAGAACTGCTGCCACCTCCTCCTCCTCCTCTATTAATAGTTTAAGAAAAAGCAGTAGCCAGCTGCCACTGTATTTTTTTTATTTTTTTAACAGAATCCAGTGCTGTTGCCAAATGTTTGCTGTGCTTTTGAGAGTGCTTACTGAATCAAACCTGTCAGAAGACACAGGTGAAGGAATATATAGGGATGTTGTGAAGCACAGGCAACTGGTTGGGATGCCAGAGGGGGCATGTGCCCCCCCATGATTGGCCCCCGACTCGACACTGCTCAGGACAGGGCAGCTTTTTTGCTGCGTGGGCCAGTAGCATGTTGGGGTGGGGGGGCACTAAGCCGTAGCACAAAAGTATAGGAGTGGATATGGGGTTTTTGGCCCATCCCTGGGCCCTCCCACAAATTGTGCCCGCCCTCCCAGACTCAGGAGGCACCAGTCACTCCTGTTGTGAAGAGCTCTGATCCTGATCAGGCTCAGATGGGAGGGTGGTAATCCCTATCAAGACTGAAATATGTGTCAATAGGCTACTGTAGGTGCCCTCATGTGTTGAAAGGATGTTGATTCAAGGGGCATTTTTACACGTGCTTTGGGATGTGGTACCAGGTGCTTTAATTAGCAAGCTGAACTAATTTAAATTGTCTGTGTGTCACATGTATCAGCATCCCCACACTGAAAAAAATGGTAGCGGGGTGCTTTCAACTAAAGCTCATTGAACATATTTTATTTCAAAGCGACCCGTCACCATCTTTTTAGCGTGGGGACACTGATACACGTAACATGGAAGGCTTCCAGAGCACATCAATTTCTGTGCTCCAGCAGACTCGATTAATCGAGGCTGCTCTGATTCACTGGATTTCCAGCACATCAGAGCAGGCTCCCCACGTGTATAAAAGTGAGAGCCATGGGATTAGGCACCTCCAGGGTCAAAACTGATTTACTAGCTATAACTTTTCCTATGGAGATGATGGGGATTTGCCCACTTTTATTCTTATTTCAGTAAATCTGAAAACTTCTCTGCAGTGCCTCATGTATATACAATGATAACCATTAAATATCCTACCTTTACCAGTAGTATAGGTATCATAAAACAGCATCTGAGCTGTCAAATATAGTTCCTATTCCAAATAGATGAGTTTATGACAATGTGCTGCATTGTGTGCATCCCAGAAGCAGAGGAAAAATTATTTGAAAACAGAAAGAAAACTTCCCTTTAGGAACTAACACTAAAGAAAAATGTACCATTTATTCTTATAGAGCACAAATTCAGAAAGTTTTAAAAGCAGTCAAGGGTTTGCTTTTTTTAATCTCACAACTGAAAATGTGAAAGGAGAAGACTGCAGTCCCCATCCTGTTAAAATTGTCTTTGATCCAGACTTCAAGAGACGAGGGAAAAATTCACACAAAGAAATATAACATGGAAGTGCATTTTTACATAAGCTTTTTAGGAAGCTTACAGTGTCCATCCTCTTTTCTCCAAAGGAGAATGATAGCATTCCATGATCAACTAGCCGTAGGTTATATGAATGCTAATGTCTTCTAATCATTTCTGGTAGAGCAGTCCATCCTCCCAAAGGACATCTTACTCTAAAGCTTGTGTAACTACCTCATAGACTTCCTACAAATATGAAGTGATCAAGTGAAGTTTGTAGCCTCTTGTCTTAAAAAGTTTAGGGATATTGTCTGCATTTATCTATTTTCCCAAGCTTTAGTTGCATGCCCACAGGAACAAGAGACACGGGAATGACCTTTTCTGGAGGAGTCCATTTCTAGATACTGCAAAGAACAGGCTATCACATATTGCTGGAACAAGATAAGCACAACAGCCTGGCACGCATGCCAATAAGTGGCAATGGAGACATTTTCCCTGGCATGCCAGGAGATGTGCAAGGAAATTTTTTTTTTTTTTAATTCTTTTTTTAAGTTGCTGCTCCAGGCTCTCCAGAGCAGCCACAGGTCCCAGTGCTACAGCAGGCACTGCAGGGGCAGAGTCAGGAGAACACAGGCAGGGACACTGTCTGTTTTGCTGTCCCCAGGGCTGCATCCCCCAGCCCGGCCTGGCCTAGGGTGGCCACCATAGAGGACATTCTGGTTTTCTGCTACTCTGTCCTCCATTGATACGAAATCCAACACTTTGATGTCCTCTGTTTTTCCCTTGAAGCCTGTAACAGGAGGGACGGCAGGGTCACCGTGCTAGCCCTTGCTACCTCCTCTACTGTGCTAAGTTTCGGACTTGCACCCTCGTATTCTCGCCCGCCACGACTTTGGTGATATGTGTTTTTATAGGGAGGCTACCTCTCCTCCACTTGGCCACAGTTCTCCTGCTCTGGGTGTCCTGAGTATCTAAGCCTTGCAGGCCTTCTCTGTACACCACCTTTCTCACTAGGGCCTTTTCCGTACTGCTGCCTTTCTCACTGGGGCTCTCCAGGCCCTCACTAGGGCCTTGTCTGCAAGGTTGCCCTCTCACCAGGCTGGGCTCTTCCCTCTGCAAGGATGCCCTCTCACCGGGCTGGGCTCTGGAGCTGGGGTCTGTACCCCCGAACTCCGTGCCCTCACTGGGGCTGGGGTCCTCACTTTGCCGTGAATCCCCTATGAGGCCTCCTCCATCCCCTTATAGCCTCACCCAAACCACTGGTGTTAAACAAACTGCAACATAAACTCAAGCCTCTTGGCTATAACTTAAACCTAAGCCACCTGGCAGTAATGACATTGCTTAGACATCTTGGAGCTGCTACCCTTTACCCTGCTAGCAGTACCTGCAGTCAGGCTTCTCCTCGCATCACTGCTCTAGGAGTCTCTCTCGCTCTCTGGCTGCTGGCAGGGAGCTCCTTCTGTCTTGGATACCAGTAGGAAAAACTGCCTATAGCCTCAACTCCCTCCCTCATAGAGCCAGGCCTTGCCCCTTATAGCTAGCTGATCACTGGCAGGTGTGGGTCATTTGCTGCCTCCCATTGCCCTGGCAACCAGCACCTGAGGAGCCCTCCAGGCTCTCTCAGTAGCAAATACCTTAGTGTCCTGCTACACAGCCCACCAGCCCCACTCTTGGGCTTATATGTTCTCAGGGCTCAGTCTTGGGCTTATATGTTCCCAGGGTGGTCAGCTGACCACCTGCAGGTGCCTGCTAATTACTCCATTAGCCTGTTGCCCTGGCAACCTGCAGCTGCTGCTTAGCCTGCACTGCTCCCTGGCTGAGCCGCTATTATCTTAAAGTAACAGGCAGCCCCAGGCTCTTTGTTACAGTATCCTTGCATTGAAATTGTCTGGCACTTTTCTTCATTGACCTGTCAGATAGATAATAGCAAAAATAGATTTGCTATTATTTAGTATTAATAGTTGCTATTGGTATAATAGCTAAACTAATTGCTAAGATTAAGGGAAGGGAGTGAATGAGTAAGAACTCAATATTAACCAGGAATACAATTCACTAGGCCATCACTCAATGTCTGGATAAGTGTTAATTAAGAGGAGATGGTTTAAATTACAGGAGCCGCAAGAAAAGTGAACGTTTGGGCAGGAATGAGACATAAGACCTACTTATCAGAAGTTAAGTGTAATAAAGAGAAAGCACGTAGGTAGAGAAGAGATCAGGTGTATATGTGGCAGTCCTTTCTTAATACCATCACGTGCTTCCAACCCAACAGCTGGTTTGCCTACAGTAGACTGGTTAGCTGCTGAACCAGAGCAATCAGAGTGATGAGCTTCCATGGCCACGTGCTTGTGAAAGGAAGCTCTTGTGGCAATGTACTGCCTGCTGCCTCTGGGACCGCTTACAGAAGTACATTTTTTTCTCTCAATAAGGCCCCTGAAAGTGCTCTACAGCCATCACATAACAAACATTCATGGCTGCAGAGCACTTTAAAAATGGCCAATCGTGTGAAAAATTAACCCTCATTAAACAGCTACTACTTGAAGAGGCCCTAGAGCAAAGCACCTTAGGAAACCTGTGTATAGGTTAATTTAGGTTAGGGTAAGGGTTAGGAAACCTGTGTAAGGGTTAATTTGGAGTGATTCTGCCCACATCCCGTGCGGCTTTGTAGGGCTGGGCTGGGCATGGGGAATGCAGTTTCTTCTATGGCTAGACCCTTTTCTAGGCAGTCTCCCACAGCCTGAGGAGCCTGCAGAGCATGCTGTGAAGTGTGCAACAGCACCCCCAACTCCTGGCCTCTGCCAGTGGAAAGAGGATCCAATAGACCTCCAAACCGCTGTCAAGGTCAATTGTAATGGATCTTTAAGCGCTTTGTGTAAAGTGCAAAAGTTACAGCATGATCGGAAGTGCCTGGAAGGCACTTGTGTAAGCGCCCTGTAACTTTTGGAGTTCGTGTCCCAGATGCAGCCAGCAGTATCCCACCACGTCCATTAACCTAAGAAGTCCTGCTGGACTTCTTAGACTTAGGTCCCCCACAATGGGACCCAGGTGCCAGGCTGGGCTTTCTTACACTAGGTGTAGGCCTGGCTCTTTGAACAAAGCAGGAATAAAAAGTGGTCACATTTTCCAAACCAAAAAAAGATTTCACTCTCACTACATGATGCAGACCCATGATCCTGTGTATCTTCTCTTCCATGCTCCTATTAGCAATGACAGCTTTGACAGGATTGGTATTTTAGTGAAAATAACTGAACAAACCAGCCAGGAATTTTCTTTGGGAAGCATTGCTTTGCCAAACCCAAAGCTTTTTAAGAGACTGTTCAATTTTTGAGGACATTTTGGATAGAAAACAGAGTGAAAGGTGCTCCCCATGTGCTCAAAGTGCCCCTGTGGAATGAGGGAGAACCAGAACCAAGGCTGTGCTCTGAAGGAAGCAAATCAGAAACCTGAATCTTGCATCCTACATCCCAAATGAGTCCCTGGGGATCAAGTGTCAATGACTTCCTAGTGTAATAAATATGAAATTAGATGTTCCAAGTCACGCTATGGGTTGGAACGCTGAGTCTGGCAATGAACGGTGTGTGGATCGACATCTTCAGTATGTCATAGTAAGGAATAGATATTTCATTTTATTTATAGATGTAGCACAGATGTAAGTATGTGCTATGTGAATATATTACATTCCTCAAAAGCTTTGATTACTCCTTTTTTTCTTTTTGAAGGAAAGCAACTTAAAATTGTGGACTGAAGTGTAAAACATTCCACCATCCATGATGAGTCTTTACAGATGTAGAAGAAAAGAGAGCGAGTACTTTAAAAAATATTTCACAACTATTGCTGTAAGTTGCAATCTTCGATTCTGATGCTACAAAGGTATACCATAGCACCTACATCATAATGTGATGATGTAGGTGGTTTTCACATTTTTAATGTCAAGCAAATGTAGATAGGCATACAATGGCAAACACACTCTATGTCTCAAGCCTTACTTACAACAAATGTGTTAAACTGGTCAAATACAGATTTTTAATATTTATGGATACAGATAAAGGCAAGTACTTGCAGCAAAGTGAAAAGTAATCATAAAATAGACAACTATATTATTGCATATGATAACCATCAGCAGAAAGGGTTTTCACACAATCCTCTAAACTTCAGCATCAATTGGTATCTTGCATGACATCTCGTCATAGAAACAGTGTATCTTACTGATATGGTTTAATTTCTGAGGCATAAATAAAGGCAACAGATAAGCAGTAGGTAAAGCCTCTGTAACCAGCCCACCTGGTTACACAACCATGCTCAATGAGGAGTCATTGATGATTCAATGTCTAACTGGGGGAGGTATCTAGTGGGGATCCCCAACCATCTGGCCCGTGCCCAGTCCTGTTTAATAGTGTCATGAATGATTTGGCAGATGGGATGGACTGCATAGTTAGTCATCTTACAAATGACTCCAAGCTGGCTGTAGTGGACACTTGGAAGGCTACTGATAGGGTTTGAAATGACCTGGATACTTTGGTATTACTCAGTAAGGACAATTGTAAAGCATTGCACTCCAGGCAAAACAAGTAGCTGCATAACTTCAATAAGGGAACAACTAGCTCTGCTGGCGTACTGCAGAAGAAGGACATAAGAAAATAAAAAGTGCCATACTTGTTCTGACCAATGGTCCATCTAGCCCAAAATCCAGTCTCCAACAAGGAAAATAGAATATGCTTTTGAGGGAGAGTACAGGGAGACCAGAACTGCTTGCCGTGTTCAACATGTCGGCATACGTAGTGACATACTGTTGTTTTCCATTTTGTTTTCAATTCTCTTCTGAAGGATGTCCAACATTTTATTGGCTATTTTGGTTAGCAATGCACATTGCACCAGTGTTTGTAGGGAGCTATCTACATTGACTCCAAGTTCTCCTCCTTCTGAGGTGTGACGCCTAGGTCAGAGCCCAGCAGTGGGTATGTAGAGCCGAGGTTATTTTTCCCTATGTGCACTACTTTACACTTATCACCATTGGGTCCTATGGTGAACCACAAGCTGAATATCAGTTGGCATAGCTGTATTGATTAAAAAAAAAAGGGTAACAGCATCCAGGGATGAATTAACAGGGAAGAGAAGACATATTAAGAAAGGACAAAAGCATTTGGATTATATAGTGTGGAGAGGAAAAGACTGGGAGTGGGGCAGAGGAATTTGAATGGTCTTTGATTAGAAAAAAACATTCTTCTAAAGAGGACAGTGGTCACATGTTCTGTATCTGGAGAGGGCAGGTAAAAATGGGCTTAGATAGCACCAAGGGAGATGTTAGGATGAATGTTACAAAAAACATTCCAAGTCGGTGGGATAGGTGGTTAAATATTGGAAGAGAAAAGGTGCATTGGTTGTGGAAGTCCAGGCACTGGACAAACATTTTGCTAATGGTTTTGACATGGAGAATCCTGCATTGAGCAGGAAGTGGGACTAGATGACCTCCTGAGATCCATTTTAGCCTTATTTCTATGCGTTCTGTGAGAGGGTAATAATCAAAGAAATGAAAGTTGTTTTTCATAAGCCTCTCAGGAAGCTTACAATGTTGTCCAGTGCCCTTTTTCCAGCTGGAAATGTCAGCACGCCACTATCAAACAGGTTAATAATTCCATGGAAAGCATTTTCACCGTGGTACCAAGTTACTGGGACACCACTGTCCTCCAGTCGTTTCTTATACAAGAGCCCGTCATCCCTAAGCACATCATATTCACAGGTCATAAGGAAAGTCTCAGGGAGCTGACAAACAATGGCTTCTTCAGCTAAAAGTGGGGATGTAAGTGGATCAAATGTTAGTTTAATTTGCTCATAGATATCTTTTCTATACTCAGTGGGAAAATGTGGCTTGTAGCCCTTAACCTTAAATTCCTTCGGGATGTTGTCAGGGCTCAGCCATTTCCTGTACTTCAATCTTATTTCTGGAGGAATATGGGCACCCTCTAGAGCAGGTTTCAAAATTGATGAGTTCCCTTTCAGCCACTGCAAAGCAAACAAAATAACTTCTTCTTGGGACAATAGCGGGATCCTACAGTATTGTTGATACGATGGTAAATTGAAGTCAAGGGCTTGGATAAATGGATACATCAAAACCTGAGCACGAAGTTTAGGAAGGTCTGGCCTACTTGAGAGTGTTTGAGTAACGGTAGCAGCAAGGTAGGCTCCAGCACTGTCCCCAGCTGTGATAATACGTGTCGGATCCACTCCGTAGTCCTCTGGTTTCCTCATGAAGTGTATGGCAGCTGTGAGACAGTCCTCGTACTGGGCTGGGGGCTTATGCTCAGGTGCCAAACGATACCTAA
Source organism: Alligator mississippiensis (assembly GCF_030867095.1). NCBI lineage: Eukaryota > Metazoa > Chordata > Crocodylia > Alligatoridae > Alligator > Alligator mississippiensis. Next base: position 6,857,580 of record NC_081836.1, read on the forward strand.
GGTATGAAAGAGAATGTGATTAGAAAGTGGGGAAACCTGATAGAAATGTGATGTTACCATCTCATCTTTTTGTGTCCTGCAAACCCACTTCCTCCCACCGCCCCCCCCCCCCCCCCCCCGGCCACTTCCACAGAAGACTTCTTAGTTAATACTTCATAAACAGGCACCCTCCTAAAAATGATGGCAGTGATGCCTAGAAATGCCACCGGGCATTTGCTTGTCAGACCACTCCAAGTAGAGTATTTGACAGAGTATGGCTGCTTGTATACCCGACAAGGGTTTCATTCGGTTTAGTTCTCTCTGTGTTGAAGCAGTGGGTTTTTAAAAACACCACTTCAATTCAGGGAGAATGAAACCGATCTAAACCCCTATGGCATGTACACAAGTGTGGGGGGCCTGATCCTTATCTGCCTCTCTGGTGGCAGGGGTGGAGGGTGAGCTGAGCAGTCCCTGAGCTGCGGGATGAACCGGTGCTTCCCTCCACGGCGGTGTCCCCCAGACAGCACCCGCCTGCTGGCACCTGGCCTGGGCAGTCTGGATGGGCACTGCAGCTGCAGAAGGTAGTACCAGCCTCCCCTGCAGCTGCGAAGTGAAGCATCAAGTGGGCAGGCACAGCTCAAGTGGGCAGGCAGTCTATTCCAGACCTTGGGGGCTCGGACAGTAAAGAAGTTTTTCCTTATGGCCAGCCTGAAACGGTCTTGCAGGAGTTTATAACTGTTCGACCTTGTCATCCCTTGGGGCGCGCTGGTGAACAGACGTTCCCCCAGGTCCTGGTGAACACCGCTGATAAACTTATAGGTGGCCATCAGGTCGCCCCTGAGCCTGCGCTTTTCCAGGCTGAAGAGTCCCATAGCTCTCAGCCTCTCGTCATTATGTCTGTTTTCCTGACCTCTGATCATGTGTGTGTCTCTCCAATGCACTTTCCCAAGCCACATCCCCTCTGAACTGTGGAGCCCAAAACTGGATGCAGTACTCCAGCTGCAGCCTCACCAAGGCCAAGTACAACGGGAGAACGATGTCCTGGGATTTGCTTGAGAAGCATCTCTGGATGCAGGCCAGCGTTTTGCTCGCTTTACTGGCTGCAGAATCACATTGCAGGCTCATGTTCAGAGCCTGCTTGCACGGGCTGCATGCACAGCCCCTGAGCTGCACAGGGCTCGGTGCTTCCCTCTGCGGCTGTTGCACTTTGTTAGGCAGAAAACTAAAACACCTTGGAGGTGTTTTATTTTGCCACATACCAAATTCATTTAAAGCGCAATACACTTCCGACAGTGTAAACAGCATCACCGTTAAAGCACAATACGCCGCTGGCAGTGTAACACCACCAACAGCAACACCATTAAAGCACTGCAAAAGGGCATTTAAGCCACTTTAAAGGCCAATTTCGTGGCATGTACAAAGGCCATATCTGACAAGATTTTGCTTATTACTGGATCAGGACAGAGCATTTTCAGTAATATGATTTTTTATAAACTCTAGCTCTGCTCCCTCTGCTTCCTGCCTTCCTCCCTTCCCTTTTTAATTGTATAAGATTTCCCTATTATGCTTAGATTCACTGTTTTATGCTGAGCCTAATCTACCTGGGTGCAAGAGCCAAATGAAAACTATGACATTTTCTCGGTAATGACTAGTCAAAGCAGTGCAAGCAACCTCCATATAACAGCACTGAGCAGAGTTCACTTACTCAACAGATGCAACCACAGCTTCACTTTCTCTGGCAATGTGTTGGCACACGTGTTCATAAGTATCTGAAAAACAAGTATTTTTATGGGTGCTAAGGACTGACAGTTCTAGTCCATCTTATCTTTGGGATATATACCCCATACTATTCATGAACATACTGCCCTTTCATACTCGGTGTTCTCTTTATTACACCTTTTCTAGGCTAACCTTTTGTTTCAAAGAGCCAGTGATGTTCAAGGAGGTGCCTCTTCTGCAGATCTGTCTGGCAGAGTATCAGCATGTGTCTCCTTTAAAAGGGCAACCATCAGAGATCGTCTTGAACGTGAGACCAAATGTGTCCCCCTTTCAGGTTTGTAAAATCTGGAGATAGCTTTTCCAAAATATTTACAACATGGTTTTTCCTCTAGCATCTTACCAACACTTCCAAATACCCCACCGCCTCCGTGGAAGAAGATGATCCCTTTTCTTAGGCCAGCAGATGGGGCTCGAGGCTCATAAACCCTCACTGGCACCTTCTCAAACTGCAGGTTCTTGATGAAGAGCTCGGGGTCTGCTTTGTGTTTCTTCTTATGGAGTACATAGCGCATATAGGTGTGAAAACGGCAGATCCCCATCTTCTCCAAGCCCTTCCCCTGTTCAAAATGAGAGAGCCCGCAGATTAGATTAAGAAGGATGCAATCTCCTCAGTGCCTGGGAACTGCATGGACTGTGTGCATTTGAAAATCTTACGCTCCAAAAGCAAAAATAAGGAATGTTTCCTTCCAAACAGGAGAGTGAGACAATTGAAATGAGAAGCGACAGCAGCCTGATGATTTGGGGTAATAGGTGCCAGACAGAGAGCCCTGAGTAGAGCTCAGCCTGCCCAGGTCCAAACACAGCCTTATTCATGGGCCTCTTTTCTAGCCTGGGACCTGAAGGGAGAATGAAGCCTACAGAGGATATCTGGTCCTATACTAAGCAATGCACAAAGAAAACCGCTTTAAATTGGCTTTTCCTGTGGATATTCATCTCAGTCCATCTTCCTGAAGATACTGAACAGCATTTGAATGCTAGTTGTTTGGGATTGTTATTTTTTTGTCTTTATGCCTAAAGAAACTGGATTTGAATGAAAGGATGCTTGATCAATTTGTCATCCAAGCATCTCTAGTGTCTCTAAACAGGGAAGGAAATTCATCTTGCCAATGTAAAAAAATCCTCCCTGAAAGTGTCTACCCTTACAAGCAGAAAAAGAAATCAGCTATCCCTATTGAAAGCCAGAGTCATTCTGCTGTTGCATTAGGATCTGACACAAAGAGTCCGCACTGATTCACTGACTCAGATTCTGCATGCAGACTGATTTTTTTCCCTCGTGTGGACTGAATTTCTAGTTAGTAACACCAATATAATAGTGTGCACACAACTAAGTTATGCATTTCTTAAATTGTCAGGTGGTTTTATTTTCTGAGACCACGAAGCACGCTGGCTACGCAGAGAATAATGAGGCACGTTGTGGAAGTGGACCACCTTCAACAATATACTAGACTGTTTATAGGGTAAAACAAGGCAGCCCCCTACCCCAAAGATCTTCCATTTTCATCTTAGTGGACTTCGGTGCACAAGTGCAATTCCATCCCCACTTTGCTCGAGTCCCAGAAAAGTATGTACTGCCAAAAGGGGTGTGGGCCCTCCTTTTCTTTTCTTCTTTTTATGACTCAGTCTTAAAGGTAAGAGGACAGTGTGTTTGAAGAGTAGATATATTAATAGCTTTTCAGGACTTGGGCCTGGTGGAATAGAATTGCACTTTGCTGCCTTTTAGCAAGACTAGTATCTGACCTGAAGTGGGAGCTATATGGGGTGTAGTGAATCAAATAGATAAGGTTATGAAGCTCTTTTTCATAGACTTAGTGAATAAGAACAAGATCCAAACTGAAGTGAATTAAATTATGCAGCAAGTCAGTCTGCCTTTGTTACATTTCAATTTAATCAATTCACTTCCATGTTCCTTAAGTTTGAGGTACCAAATATAGCTGTGGCTGTGCAGTGGTGATGAAAACTTATTACGACTCTGATAACACCTACTCCTAGAACCCTTTCTTATATGTAAAGATGGATACATTGGTTAGGAGAACTGTATTTTCTAGTTATCAAACTAAACTGAAATCTAATAAAACCAAAGATATAGTTTTGGCATAGTATACTCCATGTGTGTTTGTGTGTCATCTCTCACTCATTAATTTGTGTATCTAATTGTCTGCTGCACAATCAAACCAGTACTTTGGTATGTAGAGAGAACAGGATTTTCAAGTTGCTGATATCTTTGGGAGAATCCCACACACAGCTATGCAAATGAATGTATTCATATGAGTGCAATTCTAGCTCATTTGGAGGCAGGCAATGCCCGGAGTCAGAAGGGAAGGCTACTCGAGCTTTCATCAAGCAGTGACAGTAGATAGATTCCCTGAGAATTTCAAGGCTTAAATATTTTTAAAGTGTACTCTTTAAAGAGTAGTCTTTAAATATTTTTAAAGAATGCCCAGTCTCTTGTCTGTAGATAGCCACTTGAAATCAAACCCTGAATGCATCCTAAATACATTGCTCCATGAGTGGGAATAAAATCAACTCCATCTGTTTCTTAAAAACCCAGGCAGTAGTTCTGAAACTGTTCAGACCCAAGGTGCCCCTCGGAAAATGCCAGGTCTTTGTTTTCCCTCATTTTTGACTATACGCAAATAATAGAAATTTTCTGTTGCAAAGAACCTAAGACTACAACAGATCAGAAATGTTTTTAATACTATCGATTACTTTTTGAAAGCTCTGGGTTTATTATGAGAATCGTGTTTGCACGCCCAACTCTGCTAACGCTGCATGGCACTAGCCTACTGATTTTGAAGGTGATATGATGGCTGGGGAGCTTGATTCATGGTTTTTTGAGCCCCGGGGTTGCCAATATTCCCACAACAATATGTACCTACATGGGAGCCAGGCAAAATTTGACTTTGTAATATCATGCATGGTCTGACAGAGCTCACTGGGAAGCATAAAAGCAGCCTCTTATACTCACTTCAGAGATAACCCTAGTTCAACTAATTCCCCACCTCTCTTAGAAAGTACACAGGACCCGCAGGGGCCAGGTCAACTCACCACAGTATATATGGTTGTTATTAGAGCAGCAAACATTCGGTACCTTCCAGGCTGATCCACTCCAGGAGGGAATTCTAGTTTGGAGAGCTGGAAAAAAAGTGTCCTCAGGCCCCCCAGCATGACAGCAGTGAAAGCTGCTAGGGTTAATCCGAGTAGTAGGGTGCCCTGCATTTCACTGAGCTCAAGACAAAGGTACCCAGGGACTTGACTGTCTCCGATCTCTGATTTGTTGTTTCTGGTCCTGAGGATCCCTGGTAAAAGGTAATCCTTCAGGTTGTGGTAGGAAGAACATGCTTCCCCTCATCTGCATAAATAAAGGCCTCTTAATTATTTCAAAGGTGAAAGAGAGACAGCAATGTCCTAAATTATTTTAAGCCTCAATTATAGGCAGTGCAATTCATAGGATCAGATGTAGGTTGTTGCCTATGAAAGCTTATTCATTTCTGAACTAAGGTGCTGCCCTGCCCCGCCCTGCCCCGCCCTCTGCCTGTATTAAGTCTGTGAATTTTATAGGTGACAACAGAGATGTTTTTGTTAGTTGCTTGAAACTGGTCCTCTGATGTTTCACGGTCTTGAAGCTGGGAATTAATGAACTGATTTCCCAACAGTATCTTTGGTCATCTTGAAGACAGGAATCTGTGCTGGGTGTCGGCAGTGCGGGGCCTCAGGGCCTGATATCAGTGGGCAAAGGCAATGTAAGGGCCTGATCCTGGTAGGTGCTAGTGGCGTGATGCCTGATCCTATTCCACAACCCGTCCTCAGATTACTCTTCTGGCCCACGAGGCCAAAAGACCGAGTACCACTACTGATGAAAACTACTCAGTTCGAAAAGCATTGGAGTCTTGAGAGGTTAGAAGAAATGCCAGTTATATTATAATAAGTCATGAAAACTATCTTCTGTGTTTAATCCATGGTGTCTGGCATCTGACGGTGAAGTTCAATATGAGAAATATTCATCAATATTCCTCATGAACTCTTTGGACAGTACACAAATCAGTTCCCAAGGCCCAGAAATGTGTTGGAATACAAGGTGTGTTACCAGCAACCTCCAATGGAGCGCTCTACCACCAACGAAATAACAGCCATCCTGGTTTATACCTTTACAGCCTCTCTCTCTTTCCTTCCATGGGCAGAATAACTGGGGGAAGTAATTGGTGAAGAGATGGTAGGGTTTAGATTTCACTCTCTTTTCTTCAATCGAAGTAGCAGAGGAAAGATTCTGGTCTACCTCGGTGAGGCCTAGAAGGGGAACGTTAAACATTTGAACAGTTCTGTGTATATACAGGGTATGTCCAGAAATCTGGGCTTTGGGAGGACAAAGCAAGACAACTAGGCAGTTTTACTGGCACCTCTTGGTCCATGCTTATAAATACTGCTGGGGCTTTTGTCTGCATAAGCACTAAGCCAAAGAGGACTTGGTGTGGGACCTGACAGGTTTGTGTTCATTTTTGGAGCAACAATTTTCTTTTTACTAAAATGATCTCTTCTAAGCTCTCATTTCCACCACCACCCCCAACTCCTTTTTTTAAATATTCTATCAGGTTTTCCTCCTGTTCTTGTCTTGCACTGGGCCTATTTGACTAACTCAGCAGAGGAGCAGAATGAGAAAGTTTGAAGTTTTTGCAGTCAGCAAGAGCCTTTCTCTGACCTATGAAGGTGGAAACCAAAATCACACTGACAACAGAAGTCAAGAAGAATTAAAAAGTCCTTCTTCAGATGCATAAGAAATCAGAGAAAAAATAAGGGAAACATTGCATCCCTGCTGAACAAAATAGGACAGATGATAACTGACACTCAGGAGAAATCCAAATTCCTAAATGATTACTTTGCATCGGTAGTCCACCAGTCCAAGGGTACCACCCTGCTTGAGAGGATACAGGAAGATCAAGTTGAGGCCGATCACCCACCAGCAGTTGGCAAAGATCTCATGAGGGAACATCTAGAGAGGCTGGACTTCTACAAGTCAGTAAGCCCAGATGAACTGTACTCAAAAGTGCTGAAAAATTGGCTGATGTCATTGCACAACCCATGGCAAAACTATATGAGAACTTGTAGCGCTCAGGAGAGGCTCCAGAAGACTGGAAGAGGGCCAGTGTGGTGCTTTCTACAAGAAGGGAAGGAAGGAGGATCCAGGGAATTACACGCTAATCAGTTTGACCTCAATCCCTGGAAAAATCCTGGAAAAAATTATCAAAGAATCCATTAGCAATAGGCTAACGGAAGGCAACATCCTAATAGATAGCCAACATGGCTTTGTTGTGGGCAGGTCATGCCTAGCCAACCTCATTTCCTCCTATGATCAGGTAAGACGCTGCCTGGATAAGGGAGATGAGGTTGACGTCACCTATTTGGACTTCAACAAAGCCTTTGACTTGGTCTCCTACGATGTGCTCATGGTAAAATTGGAGAACTGCGGCCTCGATAACCCAATGGTCCGGTGGCTAGGAAACTGGCTCCGAGGAAGGACCCAGAGAGTAATAATAAATGGAACTGAGTCAACATGGCACTTGGTGACCAGTGGCGTCCTTCAGGGTTCAGTACTCGGACCAGTACTTTTTAACATATTCATTAATGATTTGGACTCAGGTGTTAAAAATGGACTGGCAAAGTTTGCAGGTGACACCAAATTATGGGACTGTGGTCATGCTGGAGGATAGGCTGGGGACACAAGCTGACCTGGACAGGCTTGCAAGGTGGGCAGATCAAAACATGATGATGTTCAACACTGAGAAGTATCGAGTGCTCCACCTGGGGAGAAACAACCCACAACATACTTACAGGCTTGGCAGTGCTACACTTACTAGCACTGCAACCAAAAGAGACCTGGGGGTCTTGATAGACCACAGAATGAACATGAGCCACCAATGTGATGCCATAGCTGGCAAAACAAACAAATCACTGGCATGCATCTACCAATGCATCTCAAACAAGACTCAAGATATCATCCTCATGCTTTACTTGCCCTTGGTGAGGCCGCAGCTGGAGTACTGCATCCAGTTCTGGGCACTGCACTTCTGGAAGCATGTGGAGAAGCGTGAGAGAGTCCAAAGGACAGCTACGCCTATGATTAAAGGTATGGAGAGCAGGCCATACGATGAGAGACTGAAAGACATGGGTCTGTTCAGCCTGGGGAAGAGAAGACTCAGAGGGGACTTGGTGGCAGCCTATCAATATATAAAGGGTGCATATCAGAGATGGGGAGATCATCTGTTCACCAGGGCTCCCCAGGTGAAGACTAGGACTAACGGCCATAAATTACAAGAAGACCACTTTAGATTAGACATAAGGAAAAACTTCTATACAACTTGAGTGTCCAGGGTCTGGAATAGACTTCCCCAACAAGTGGTACAATCATCTACTCTGGATATCTTCAAAAAACATCCGGACACCCACCTTGTTGGGATCATCTGACCCCAGCAGTCTTTCCTGCCCAAGTCCTACCTGATCTTGAGGGGTCCTTTCCAGCCCATAACATCTATGGATCTATTAATGAACCTATGAATCAGGGCAGGGGAGGGTTTGCGGGGTTTAAACATTTATTTTGATTATTACTGATTACAATTTTCAGGATTGTGCAAATTCAGGGTGTTGGGGGCAGACAATTTAGTAATGACAGTACACTGTTAAAAGCTTTATAAAATCACGTCAGGATATAACAAGTAAATATCCATAAATCCATGAATCACTCCTGCTTTATATCATTCTGTTCATTCTGCCGGAAGAAGCTGGGCAGTGGCACTCCCGGAGCTCTGGGAACATGGGGTGTGAGCAGTTCGTTACTTAATTGATGTGTCATTAGGATGGAATAGCAGCTAATTGCTTAACTAAGCAGTCATTAGGCTCCCCACTGTTTTCCTCTTCAACCCCTCTGCCCTCCAACTCTCTTTCTCCACTGTCCAGTAACAGGGCTAAGGTTTTCCTGTTACAGTCCCCTTTCTATAAATGTTGATTATTGTTGATGGAAATATTTTTCCATCCAGCTTTAAGTGTGAAATGAAATCAATGTTTATCAGTACATTTGAATCCTGCCAAGCCTACTTACGCTTCAGACACAGTAGCCTTCAGGAAGAACCCTCTTCCTTTGGACACTGTTAAGCAAAATATCAAGATGTCCGACTTGAAAGAGTCAAATTCTGACTTCCTCCCAAATCTGAAGCCACAATCATCCCCTCGAAGTGAGATCTGAGAAAATTTAGAGTTCCCTTTTCAGAAACATTTATCGTCTTCTCTTCCATCATCTTACCACACTTCCAAATATACCACTGTCCCCAGGGAAGAAGAGGGCGCCTCTTCTTAGGACAGACGATGATGCTCTAGGCTGGTAAACCCTCACTGGCACCTTCTCAAGCTCCAAGTTCCTGATTCAGAGCTTGGGGCTCATGCCATGTATCCTCATACCCAATACAAGCTACATAAAGCTGATATAACTGCAGATACCCATCTTCTCCAACACCAGGTCTGGGCGTTGCACTTCAGGAGGGATGTGGCCAGCATGGAGAGGGTCCAGAGGAGGGCCACCCGCATGATCGGGGGCAGCAGGGCAGGCCCTATGAGGAGAGGCTACAGGACCTGAACCTGTTCAGCCTCCACAAAAGAAGGCTGAGGGGGGATCTGGTGGCTGTCTATAAATTTATTGGGGGGACCAGCAGGGAACAGGAGAGACCCTGTTTCCCTGAGCACTACCAGGAGTAACAAGGAATAATGGCCACAAGTTGATTGAGAGAAGATTCAGACCAGACATCAGGAGGTGTAACTTCACAGTCAGGACAGCTAGGATCTGGAACCAGCTTCCAAGAGAAGTGGTGCTCGCTTCTGTCTTGGGGGTCTTCAAAAGGAGGCTAGATAATCACCTAGCTGGGGTCATATGACCCAAACATTCATTCCTGCCCATGGCAGGGGGTCTGACTCGATGATCTGCTCAGGTCCCTTCTGACCCTACCAACTATGAAACTCGGAAACCTTCCCCCATTCAAAATGAGAGAGCCCACTGATTGGAATAAGAATGCCCTAAACTCCTCTGTGCATGGAAACTGCATAGGTGGTATGCATTTGAAAATCACATGCAAAGCAAAAACAGGGGCAGATTAAAATTCAATGGGGCCCTGAGCCTGCCTCCCCCGCTTCACCCTGCCCTGCAGCCATGGCTCTGTTCCCAGCTGGTGCAGTGGGAGCAGTGGCCAGAGCGGGATGCACTGCCCTCCAGGCCCAGGGCAGGAGCCCTGGCCACCCCTCCACGCTGGTGCCCACTGGGCATGTGCAGCATGGACTGAGCTCCAGGGGCAGCCCCTCACCCCACCGCGGCTCAGTCTGGCTGCAGTGGCACCCAGCCAGTGCTCAGGATCGTGGCCGGGTCAGGCTGGGACCTGGCTGTTCTGGGGCCACCCCGTCATCAGCAATTCCCAGCTATGCACATGTCTGGCTCCACTCCCTGCCACTGGTGGCTCTGGCCACTCCCAGGGCTTTGGCACAGTCACCCCCCACCTGGTACCCAGCAGTCATGGCCCGCCGCATCACGCACGCTGGTTTTGTCTGTGCTGAGCTGGCCCAGGCATTAATCCGCCCGTGAGCAAAGAAAAGGAATGTCATGTTCCAGGAACCAGTGTGATACAACTAAAATAATAATCGCATCCTTACTATGACAAGATGATTGTGTTTAATAGGTGGCAAATTGAGAGCCCTAAAAACTGTGGAGTTCCACAGGATGAAAATTTGTATGCAAGCACCTCCAACACCGCCTCATCCCTAATCCTCTTTTCTATACTGAAGACTAAAAGGAGAACCAAGTCTTCAGGGGATATTCAGTCTTATACTAAGCAGTGCAGAAAGAAAACAGCTGGTTTTGTTTCTTCATGGGGACACTCATCTCAGTCCTTTTCTTTGCCAATGAGAGGCTGCTGAACTGAGCAGACAGCTGTTTTTTCTTTACTTCCTTTATTAAGCCTGCAGAGGCTGCTTTTGAATCAGAGGATACTACTGGGTGCGTCTACACATGCATTTGATCCGATATCAGTTTACCTGAGAGTAAACTATTCATGTGTAAATGATCTCGGGCAAGTGTCTATGCATGCAGGGACATGGGAGCTAGGAGCAGCAAATCTGCTCCCACTTCCTGTGGCTCTGTAACGCCAACACCAGGGGGGAGCTCGAGGCAGCAGCAGGTATTTCAGGTGAACCACATAGCAGTGCAGTCACTGCCGGCAGCGAGTCTGCTCAGCGGTTCCAGCACAGGGCTGTGTGAGTTCCCGAGGCTCCTTGCTGCGGCTGTCCACCAGAACCAGGAGCAGGGGCAGAGGTTGGGGGAAAGAGGCCCTGTACCACATAGTACCCCCCAACCCCAATGTGCTGGCTCGGGGCCAGCTCTGTGCACTTAGGGGCTCCATACCCACCCCCACCACCCCTGCCTACCCTCCTGACAGCTGCAGCCAGCACCCGTGAGTGGGGTGGGGCAGGAGTGGTTCTGGGTCTTCCCCTGCACCTGGAGCAGCCAGGCACAGTGGCAGGAAGGGGTTATCCTCACCACTGCACCCCCAGGATCCACCCCTGAATACTGCATAATCCATGCAGCAGTGCCTGGGGATGATAGTAGACCCTGGAGGGGGGTTGGCTTTTTTGGGGGTTGTTTAGGGTTTTTTTGCTTGCAGCCCAATGGGGCTTTTAGGAAGGCAGAGCTGAACAACAGGCTCCCTTTCCTGAAAAAATAAATGTGGCAATTTCCTTGCCAAGGCTGAGCTGAGAACAGCATTTCAACATGTCAGGAACTGAAGTAATAACTAAGGGAGCTCTAGCTGTTCCAGTTATTTTGAACCTTGTCACAATTTGCAGTAATACTAATACAGCTGTAGCTTTAACCCTATGACTTAGCATTCTCACCTCATGATTTTATTGCAGGTGCTTCATTGGCTGGCTTCTTTCAAAGGTGCATGACTACAAACCATGTGATTACCCCACTCTCAGCTTCTGTGTTAAAAAATAATGAGTTTTTCTTAGCTCCTTGATCGCAGAAAGAAGCTTCAGCACATGGCCCGTTTGCGAATTCAAAGGGCACAGGTGCCAGGTATCACAGGTAAAAAAACCCATCATCTGTTTATGCAACATCTCCTGGCTTTTCAAGTGCTTGGCATTGATAGTCCTGTATTGCTCCCTGCCCGCTTCAGCCAGAAGTCAAGATGTTTGTTGGAACTGTTTGCCATCAGATGCAAAGACAGAGGAGCAAACTGAATTCTTGAACAGATCTTGCATATATTCTGCAAATCATGGCAGTATATGAAGTCCCTTGTGTTTGGCAAATGCTTCTGGAATCAGGTCCAAATATTGGTTGTTCTTCCTCTGTGTGACATTTGCCAGCATTGTGTTTAGGGCCCAGTTCTGCATTGATCTACATCCTTTTCCCACTCCCGGCTGTTGGCTGGCTCTCTAAGCACACCACTAAAACAGGGGGCTTCCTGCCAGGCCCAGACAGACGGTGGGCATTCAGGGAAGTGGGCAGTCATGGATTCCTGGTTGAGTTAGAGCTGGATGAATATTTTTACTCAATATTTTTTCCAAATTATCCAGATGCTGGGGGCTGTTTGACCTGAGTGGACTCTGTACGCCACCGCCAGGCTTGCACTAAAGTGCCTGTGGCTTTTTCCTCCCTATATAGAATGTATCCCTATAATCTTATTAATTAATGTTAAATAAGGCGCTCTCATTGATCTGTGCAAGGGATGCACAGTTTAATCTATGGCATTTTTAGAGAAATGAATCCTGTTTAGAATTTACCCTGTCTGCTGAAGAAAAGACTGTGGTTTCCTGCTGTAGCCTACATATACTAGGCTAGTTATCAGCCCAAATACTCTCATGCTCTCACCCCAATAGAGTGGCCACTGATGCATCCCAAGAATATAGGACATCCCCTTGGTGAGGGGGGAGGAACCCCTGGCCCCTTCAGCCAATCAGTGGTGAGGGGTGGGATCACCTCAGCCAGTCAGCAGCAAAGGGTGGGGACACCAGGCCCCTTGGCCAATCATCAGCAAGGGGTGGGGCCACCACAAAACAGCCTATGTCCCTCCCTCCCTGGCTCAGAACCCTGCTCCTCCTGGTTGTGCACTGCCCTGCCTCTAGGCACAGCCAATAGAATCGCGAGGACAAGCGATTGACGTGTAGTTCCACCAATGAACTGGAAACCACGACTTTTTGCAGCCCGTTCCTCATTTAGAAATGGACAGGGGACAAGGGGTTTAGAAACAGGACAGTCTGGTATAAAACAGGACCAGGGGCCACCCTATACTGCGATGTCGGTCAGGTGAAAAGGTACTCAGCACAGCTGCTTCCTTTTCTAACCCTGTTTTAAATAAAAACAGCAGCCAGTTACTACTCTGCCTTTTAAGGAAGCCAATGCTGCTGGTGTGTTAGCCCAGAGGTTTCCAACCACCGGGCCACGGCCCAATACTGAGCTACAGAAGGTTGGCTGCCGGGTCGTGGCATGAGCCCCCCACTCAGACCCCCGTCTGTCTGCCCGGGCGAGCGGCTTCTGCTGCTGGCAGTCACGTGCAGGGTTAAAGCTGGGCGGTGGGGCAGCCCCAGGAGGGAGGCAGCCAGCTCCGTGTGCCCCATCTCGCTCCCATGCTGGTCTGCAGTATAAAATGTAAGTTTTGGGAACCACTGTGTTAGCCTACCCCCTTGAGAGTGCATGCCTGTCACCAGCCATAGGTGGAGAAGTATCTTGTTTGTGGGTTGTGAGTGGGCTTAGACATGAGGTAGGTGGCCATCCGCTCCACCCAGCCCAGAGCAGGACCCTTCAGGCTAGTGTGCAAACTTCCAGTCCAAAAGCAAGGCCCTTGTGGGGTTTAGGCATCTCCTGTATTAGGCAGCAGCTGAGCAGGACTTTTCAGCTTTGCAGTTTTGTAGATAGGCATGTCCATTCCACCTTCATTGTGGCCTCCTAAATACTTTTTGATCATGCTCTAAAGGTCCTTTGCCCACAAACTCTCCTCTGCAAGCAGAGGGCACTAGGGCAAGGGAATATAGTTGGTATATTCTTGCATGTACATCATGATAATAAGATGGGCATATTGTATGTTTCTATGTGCAGTTTTCATTATCAAGGCTGGTTTATTGCATTAGTCTCTCAGGAGCATCCCTCTGAAGCTGTGCAGGTTTTTAGATGTGGTCTGCATTGTAGAAGTTGCTTCCCTAGTCATCTTTTTTGCCATGAGGATGGGAATTTCCATAGTTCCTATAGAAGCCCTTTTTCAGTGTTGCACAGTCCTGGAAACAGGGCAAGATTTTTTTAAAAGGACAAAGACAGCTAGTCTTCCAATACGAGCATCAAAACTGAAGAAAAACTACTTGTAAGAATCCCTCCTCTAATACAGCATGCGCTCCGTGAGCCTTAACAGCAGGTAAAATATTTCAGATGGAAAGGTTGTTTGGGATCCTAGGATTCAGTTCCTTCTTTAGCTGCATTGATGTTGAAAGTATATTTTCTCTCTTTTGCCTCTGCTTGTTGGAGATCTAGGTAAAGCCACCATAAAATGGGTGACTACCTGGTTACATAATCATGCTCGGTGAGGATTTATGATTCCACGTCTAACTGGGAGGAGGTATCTAGTGGGGATCCCCAACCTTACGGCCTGTGCCCAGTGCTTCTTCAATAGTGTCATTAATGACTTGGTGGATGGAACTGACTGCCCAGTTAGTAACCTTACAGCTGACCCCAAGCTGGTTGTAGTGCGCACTTTGGAGGAGACGATTAGGATTAAAAATGACCTGGAGACTTTGGTATTACTCAGTAAGGACAAGTGTAAAGTATTGCATTTAGGGTAAAACAAATAGCTGTATAAATGCAATTAGGGAATGACTAGCTAAGCTGGAGCACTGCAGAAGATGGACATAAGAAGTGCCATACTTGGTCTGACCAATGGTCCATCTAGCCCAGCATCCTGTCTCCAACAGTGACAAATAGTATATGCTTCTGCGGGTGAGTATATGTACAAGAGTATATGTACAAGGCTTTTTGGGAGGGACCTCAACAGCTCGTCAACAGGCAGAAGAGGACAAGTGGAACAGGCGAAGAGCATCAGAACATCCGACGCAGCAACGCAGTGCCCATCCCTGCTGGAAACACCTGTCCTCACTGCGACAAGACAGGGCCCCCGAACCCCCCTGCACCAATCTCCTCGACAGCTGGCAGGTGTCGTGGCCGCAGCAGGGGCCACCATCCCTGCAGCTGTCACCCCGCTGCGCCTTAGCACACGCAGTGTCACCCATGGCACAAGTTTTGCTTGTCCGCAGCTTGAGGGTCAGTTCCCCCCAAGCCCCTGCACCGATCTTCTTGAAACCTGGCAGGCTTTGTGGCCTCAACAAGAGCTACCACCCCGGCAGTTTTGACCCCCCCTGTGTTGTAACACATAGACATGACAGGAGTTTTGTTTTCAAAAATATGGGGTGCAGTTCCCCCCAAGCCCCTGCACCCATCTTCTTGAAGCTTGGCAGGCTTCATGCTCTCTGCAGAGTCTACCACCTCTGAAAATTTCATCCAAATTGGACAAAACACAACAAAGTTATAGATATTTTATTGTTTCCCCACTATACCCTATGGTCGGATCTCCGAAGAGGCTCCGAAGCTTCGGGAAGCCAAACGAGGCCAGCACTTCGACCCCAAAGTGTCCAAAGCTTCTCTGGATCCGAAGCCTCGCACAGCCCTAGTGGAGAATCCTGCATCGAGCGGGCATTGGGACTAGGTGACCTCCTGAGACCCTTGGCTCCATGAGATGCTAATAATCAAAGAAATAAAGAGTTTTCATAAGCCTCTTAGGAAGCTTACAATATTGTCCAGTGCCTTTTTTCCAGCTGGAAATGTCAGCATGCCACTATCAAACAGGTTAATAATTCCATGGAAAGCATTTTCACCATGGTACCAAGTTACTGGGACACCGCAGTCCTCCAATCGTTTCTTGTACAAGAGCCCGTCATCCCTAAGCACATCATATTCACAGGTCATAAGGAAAGTCTCAGGGAGCTGACAAACAATGGCGTCTTCAGCTATAAGTGGGGTAGCAACTGGGTCACACACTTGTTTAATTTGCTCATAGATATCTTTTCTATACTCAGTAGGAAAATGTGGCTTGTAGCCCTTAACCTTAAATTCCTTCGGGATGTTGTCAGGGCTCAGCCATTTCCTGTACTTCAATCTTATTTCTGGAGGAATATGGGCACCCTCTAGAGCAGGTTTCAACAATGATGTGTCCCCTTTCAGCCACTGCAAAGCAAAGAAAGCAACTTCTTCTCGGGACAATATTGGAATCCTACAGTATTGTTGATATGATGGTAAATTGAAGTCAAGGGCTTGGATAAATGGACACATCAAAACCTGAGCACGGAGTTTAGGAAGGTCTGGCCTACTTGAGAGTGTTTGAGTAACGGTAGCAGCAAGGTAGGCTCCAGCACTGTCCCCAGCTGTGATAATACGTGTCGGATCCACTGCGTAGTCTTCTGAATTCCTCATGAAGTGTATGGCAGCTGTGAGACAGTCCTCGTACTGCGCTGGGGGCTTATTCTCAGGTGCCAAACGATACCTAAGGTATGAAAGAGAGCGTGATTAGAAAGCAGGGAAACCTGATAGAAATGTGATTGTTATCTCTGTGCCACTCCTACCCCCCAAAGAAGACTTCTCAGTTAATACTTCATAAACAGGCACCCTCCTAAAAATGATGGCAGTGATGCCTGGAAATGCCACTGGGCATTTGCTTATCAGACTGCTCTGAGCAGAGTATTTGGCAGAGTATCCAACAAGATTTTGCTTACCACTGAATCAGGACAGACCATTTTCAGTAACATGATTTTTTATGAACGGTCTCTCTCCTCCCTCTGCTTCCTGCCTTCCTCCCCTTCTTTTTCAATTGTACAAGGTTTCCCTATTATGCTTAGATTCAGCGTCTTATGCTGAGTCTATTCTGACTACCATGGGCACAAGACCCAAATGAAAACTGTGACATTTTCTCAGTAATGGCTAGTCAAAGCAGTGCAAGCAACCTCCATATAACAGCACTGAGCAGAGTTCACTTACTCAACAGATGCAACCACAGCTTCGCTTTCTCTGGCAATGTACCGGCACACATTATCGTGAGTGTCTGAAAAACAAGTATTTTTATGGGTGCTAAGGACTGACAGTTCTAGTCCATCTTATCTTTGGGATATATACCCCATACTATTCATGAACATACTGCCCTTTCATACTCGGTGTTCTCTTTATTACACCTTTTCTAGGCTAACCTTTTGTTTCAAAGAGCCAGTGATGTTCAAGGAGGTGCCTCTTCTGCAGATCTGTCTGGCAGAGTATCAGCATGTGTCTCCTTTAAAAGGGCAACCATCAGAGACCCTCTTGAACGTGAGGCCAAATGTGCCCCCCTTTCAGGTTTGTAAAATCTGGAGATAGCTTTTCCAAAATATTTACAACATGGTTTTTCCTCTAGCATCTTACCAACACTTCCAAATACCCCACCGCCTCCGTGGAAGAAGATGATCCCTTTTCTTAGGCCAGCAGATGGGGCTCGAGGCTCATAAACCCTCACTGGCACCTTCTCAAACTGCAGGTTCTTGATGAAGAGCTCGGGGTCTGCTTTGTGTTTCTTCTTATGGAGTACATAGCGCATATAGGTGTGAAAACGGCAGATCCCCATCTTCTCCAAGCCCTTCCCCTGTTCAAAATGAGAGAGCCCGCAGATTAGATTAAGAAGGATGCAATCTCCTCAGTGCCTGGGAACTGCATGGACTGTGTGCATTTGAAAATCTTACGCTCCAAAAGCAAAAATAAGGAATGTTTCCTTCCAAACAGGAGAGTGAGACAATTGAAATGAGAAGCGACAGCAGCCTGATGATTTGGGGTAATAGGTGCCAGACAGAGAGCCCTGAGTAGAGCTCAGCCTGCCCAGGTCCAAACACAGCCTTATTCATGGGCCTCTTTTCTAGCCTGGGACCTGAAGGGAGAATGAAGCCTACAGAGGATATCTGGTCCTATACTAAGCAATGCACAAAGAAAACCGCTTTAAATTGGCTTTTCCTGTGGATATTCATCTCAGTCCATCTTCCTGAAGATACTGAACAGCATTTGAACGCCAGTTGTTTGCAGTTTTTTTGTTTTTATGCCTGGAGGGACTGGATTTGAAGGGGAGGAGGTCAGTTCTATCATGTTTTCAGGTATCAATCATCTGAACCATCCAGTCCACCCAAAAGAGAAGCAGACTGAAAATCAAAGTTTGATTCAATTGTCTACTAGGCACCTTTCCCTGGTCTCTCTAAACAGGGAAGGAAATTCATCTTCCCAATGTAAAAAAATCCTCCCTGCACCAACAGTCACTTCTTACAAGGAAAAAAAAAGATATTGGCTATCCCTATTGAAATCCAGAGTCATTCTGCTGTTGCATTAAGAGCTGCCACAAACAGTCCACACTGATTGACTCTCTCAGGTTCTGCACTCAGATTGGTTTTTTCCTCCTCTGGTTTGAATTTCTAGTTGATAACACCAATAAAATCATGTGCACAGGACTTAGTTATGCATTTCTGAAGTTCTCAGGTGGTTTTATTTTCTGAGACCATGAAGCACTGTGAATAATGAGTCATGTTGTGGATGGTATGGACCACATTCAGCAATTTGCTAGACTGTTTGCATGGCAAGACAAGGCAGCACCCCCTACCCCCAAAACCTTCCATTTTCATCTTAGTGGACTTCCGTGCACAAGTGCAATTCCAGTCCCACTCTGCTCGAGTCCCAGAAAAGTATGTAATGCCAAAAGGGGTGTGGGCCCTCCTTCTCTTTTCTCCTTTTTATGACTCAGTCTTAAAAGTAAGAGGACAGTGTGTTTGAAGAGTAGATATATTAGTAGCTTTTCAGGACTTGGACCTGCCGAAGTAGAATTGCACTTAGATGCCTTTTAGCAAGACTAGTATCTGATCTGAAGTAGGAGCTGTATGGGCTATAGAGAATCAAATAGATAAGATTATGAAGCTCTTTTTCACAGACACAAGGCACTGACAGACATGTAGCTCCCTAGTCTAACTCATGGTGCTTCACAGAAAGCGTCAGAGGGTAAACCAGCTCTCCCAACCCAACAGACATTCACTGTTGGATCAGGAGAGTGAAGGATTGAGCTCTACTTCAGAGCTTATCCAGTGAGAGAAGCTGTGTGTCTGTAGCCTCTTTGCCTAGACCTGCTCTCCCCTTGCCCCGCACAGGTCTGGTGGTGTCTCAGGATGGGAGGGGGAGAAGGCAGGGGAGCGCGGTCTGTTCTGGGCTTTGCCCAGTCTGCGCTGGAGGGGTGGGAGAGGGTGGCTTGGAGCGCCCCCCCCCCGCCGCCCTTCCATCCTGAAGACAGCACCAGGAGCAACCCAGCACTTCTCCCAGCATGCACTAACAGAAGTCAATGAGGTTGCTCCACTTCAAAATCCCTTCATCTGAGCCCTCATCTCATGAGGGTTCATTTGTCACACGATCAGGCACTGTTTAAAGCACTCTGGAGCCATGCACTTCTGTCAGTACACGGCTGTGGAGCACTTTCATAGGCAAAACATCACTTCTGTCAGCACCCTTAGTGTATAAGAACCAAATCCAAACTGAAGTGAATGAGATCATGCAGCAACTTTGTTTGCCTTTGTTAAATGTCATTTGAATCAATCTACTTCCATATATCTTCAAGTTGAGGTACCCAAACATAGCTGGGGCTGTTTGGGGATGACAAAACATATTATGGCTCTGCTAAAAGCTACTCCTAGTACTCCTTCTTATATGTAAGCATGGATACATTGGTTAGGATAACTGTATTTTCCAATTATCAAATCAAACTGAAATCTAATAATACCAAAGTTATATTGTTGCCATAGTATACTCAGTGCTTGTTTGTCTGTCATTCCTCACTTACTGAGTTGTGCATCTAATTGTTTCCAGCACAATCAAACCAGTACTTCAGTAAGTAGAGAGAACAGGATTTTCAAGTTGCTGATATATTTGGGAGAATCACAAACCTAGCTATTCAAATGAATGTATTATTATATTGTTATTTGCATGTAGGCTTAGCGTGATGGTATCATGCTAGAATTTGCATATGAGATACAGGTATATATGTGTTTCCATCCAAAATGTTTTTTGTCCTGTCTGAAAGAGTTTACAAACCTAGGTTTGTACAGAGTTGTGTGGCCATTGTTGGAAACCTATCTGCACAAGCAGGGTCTCTTTTGCATGGAAATGATCTCCAATGCTTTCCCACCCCTAAAATGCATTGCTCCTTCTGGTGCCCAATGGCTAGTGCATGCTCCAGGAGAGATGGTCCCTTCAGATACAACCACATGGTAGGCAGGATGCTGCCCATGAGGTCATGTGCTTCTGAGAAGCAGGACACATGGCAAATCTCTAACACATACAAACGCACTTGCCTGCTATGGGATCGTTTTTAGGGTGCTATTATGCTTCTCCACCCAGCTGCTCAGCTCTACTGGTCATAGATAGACCAGGGCAGAGCCATGGCACTGACTCCAGCCTTTCTCCTTGGCCAGAGATTGCTGGATAGGACCCTGCACTTCCCAGGGTACACAGAGCAATTCTTGCTGACTAGGAGGCAGGAGAAGGGAAAGCTACTCAGTCCTTCTCCGGGCAATGACGGTAGGTGGATTTCCTGAGAATTTCAACTCTTAAATATTTTTAGAGTGCCCGGTCTCTTGTCTACAGGTAGCAACTTGAAACCATGCCCAGAATGCATCCTAAATACATTGCTCCATGAGTGGAAATAAAACCAACTCCATCTGTTTCTTAAAATCCCAGGCAGTAGTTCTGAAACTGTTCAGACCCAAGGTGCTCCTTGGAAAATGCCAGGTCTTCGTTTTTCCAAACTTTTTGACTATACACAAATAATAGAAATTTTCTTTTGCAAAGAACCCAAGACTACAACAGATCAGAAATGTTTTTAATACTATGGATTACTATTTGAAAGCTCTGGGTTTATTATGAGAATCAAGTTTGCACACCCAACTCTGCTAACGCTGCATGGCACTAGCCTACTGATTTTGAAGGTGATATGATGGCTGGGGAGCTTGATTCATGGTTTTTTGAGCCCCGGGGTTGCCAATATTCCCACAACAATATGTACCTACATGGGAGCCAGGCAAAGTTTGACTTTGTAATATCATGCATGGTCTGACAGAGCTCACTGGGAAGCATAAAAGCAGCCTCTTATACTCCCTTCAGAGATAACCCTAGTTCAACTAATTCCCCACCTCTCTTAGAAAGTACACAGGACCCGCAGGGGCCAGGTCAACTCACCACAGTATATATGGTTGTCATTAGAGCAGCAAACATTCGGTACCTTCCAGGCTGATCCACTCCAGGAGGGATTTGTAGCTTGGAGAGCTGGAAAAAAAGTATCCTCAGGCCCCCCAGCATGACAGCAGTGAAAGCTGCTAGGGTTAATCCCAGTAGTAGGGTGCCCTGCATTTCACTTGGCTCAAGACAAAGGTATCCAGGGACTTGACTGTCTCAGATCTCTGATTTGTTGTTTCTGGTCCTGAGGATCCCTGGTAAAGGTAATCCATCAGGTTTTGGTAGGAAAGATATTCCCTCCCTCCCCTCATCTGCATATGTAAATTCTTCAATGTCCTAAACCCTTAATTATAGGCAGTGGCATTCTGGCAAAGTAGGTTGTCAGTCGCCTATAAAACCTTATTCATTCCTGAACTAATGTATAACCCTGCCCTGCCTTCAGCCTATATAAAGTCTGTGAATTTTATAGGACTATGTAGCGAAGCAGTTCTGCCAAGAAGACGATAGATCCTGGATACACTTCTGAGCTTTGTGCAAGCTGTGATAAACCCCAGGTAGGAAACAGAGAAGTTGTTGGTAGTTTCTTGAAACTGGTCCTCCCAAGTTGCACAATCTTGAGGCTGGATATTAGTGAGCTCATTTCCCAACTGTGCCTTTGGTCATCTTGGAGATTAGGAATCTATGCCAGGTAGGGGCTACATGGGTCCTCGGGATCTGATCCCAATGGGCAGAGGCAATGCAAGGACCTGATCTTGGTGGGTGGGAGTGGCAAGAGATCCTGGGGCATAATCCTGCCCCACAACCAGACTCGGATCACTCATCTGGCCCGCAAGGCCAAACGACTGAGTACCACTGATGTGAAAGAACGAAACCACTTAGTAGAGAAAAGACTTGTTACTACCAGTGGGCTCCTGAGAGTTTAGAAGACATGCCAGCTGGATTATAATAAATCATGAAAACTATCTTTTGTGTTTAACCCAGGCTGTTTAGCCGGTCCACCTCCGTGACACCTAGAAGGGGAATATTAAACAGTTGAACAATTCTGTGTATATACAGGGTACATCCAGAAATCTGGGCTTTGGGAGCCAGACAACTAGGTATTTTGACTGCCACCTCCAATGAGTATTTTTCCTTTGTGTTTTTTTTTACCCGCTGGTAAACCTACCAAGGTGGATAACCATGTTCCTTAAAATGCTCCGACACCTACAGATGAGGATGCAGCTATACCTGTAGACGTGCCTTCGTCCTATAATATAATCCCACTTATTTTGTGCTAGAATGAATGTCTGCAATACATATATTTATGTGTTTCCACATTGAGTATTTATTATCCCTTTTGGAGGACTTGAGAAGATTATCACAGTGTGCATCTCAATCTTAAGTGTTCCTTCAGTTTGTGTCCTCACAGCATCAAAGCATACATTTGGGGGCTGGACCTGATCTTATAAGGTCCCTTCCAGCCCTAATGTGTAATGTCTGTGACAACTATGACATATGGCAAAGTGTGCTCTCCACAGTTTCCCTTGTAAGCTCCATCATTGGGACCATTTCTGGAAGCCTTTATGCAAAGGCAAGGATCTCTTTGGCATGGGGACAGCCTTTTCTTGTGCTTGCTACCTCTATATTTCATGGTTCTTTCAGGTGCCCGTGCAGGAGGAGGTAGTCCGTAACTGTCCCTTCAAATGCAACCATGCAGTGGGCAGGATGCTGCCCGTGACGTAATGCGACTCAGGTGTGCAGGACACATGGCAAAACTCCACAGGATCCAAAGGCTCAGCTTGCCTGCTAAAAGACCATTTTCAGGGGTGAGGGGAGGTGGGAGGTCCCTTATGCAATGCAGAAGACAACTGATATGGAGAAGGCTGAAGCCTTTAATTCATTTTTTTTACTTTGATCTTCACAAATAGAGGCAGCTACCAGAAGACAAGCACTGTTGGCAGCAAAGGTGAGGAAGGAGACAAGCAGCCTAGCAGACTAGGCTAGGCTTTACTTAAAGAAGCTAGGTGCTTTCGAGTTGGGAGGGCCAGATGCGAATAACTGTAGGGTGCTGAAGGAATTGGCCAAGATAATTTCAGAGCCACTAGCTATTCCCTTTAAGAAATCATGGCGGTCTGGTGAGGTCATGAATGACTGGAAAAGGGCAACTATAGTGCCCATCCTTAAGAAAGGGAAGGAGAGTCAGGAATTACAGAGATGTCAGCCTCCCTACTTGTGCATAGGCACCCGTGCATGTTAGTATATTGAAGTGACATTGTTCACTATGGAAGGGAGAAGAGATGCAGGGCTTGGGGATGTGTGCATGGGCATGTGTGAGTGTTGCACTGGTGATAGTATACATATATTAAGAAATAACATCTGTAGAGTTACGCAGTAAAATTCAAGGTCCTGGCATGTCTTACGGGTTGGTGCGTTTTAAAGGTGCAGGACTAGGAATTACATAACTACCTCTGAGTCTCAGCTTCTATCCAAAAAAACAATTGTTTTCGACTTCTTCATAGCAGAAACAAGCATGGAAACATGACCCAAGCATACTTCCACATGCACCAACTCCAGAAATCACAGATAAACAACCCAATATTCAATTTTTTTGTGTGATTTTCAAAGCTAGATAAATGATTTTGAGCATTTGGAACTGACAGTTCTGCATATCCCCACACTTTCCACCAAACACTCACTGGCCTGGCTGAACTTCAGCAAGAATGGACGATGTTTGTTAGAAGTGTTTGCAGTCAGGTGCAAAGATGGGAGAGGAAACTGAGCTGTTGAAAAGGTCCTGTATACATTTGGAAGGGAATTGCCCCGTGTTAAGTCTTTTGTGTTTGGAAAATATCAGTTCATATTTTCTGTTCCTGTGTGCTAAACTTACCAGCATACAGGCTTTTACAGCCCAGTTTTGCTGTGGTCTCTATTTTATTTGCACTAGTTACTGTAGAATAGCTCTCTCACCATATCACTGAAGCCAGGGACCTTTCTGCTATGCTCAGAGATACAGCAGGCATTTTGGGGGTGGTCCTAGTTGAGCTATGTCTCCAGGAACATTTTACAGCATATTTTTTTCCCACTGTAGCATATGTTTCAAACAAGTGTCTCTGGACCACGGTAAGCCCTGCAAACCACCTCTGGCCCTGCACTAGTGTGTGTGTGTGTTGCCTTTGCTACGCACAACCCCTACTGAATTCCTTCCTCAAGGTCTTCATCTAATGCAGGTCTTTTGCAAGTGATTGCTATTACTCTTTGCTTCCTTTTTCTTTTTATCAGCTGCTATATACTGCCATGAATTCCTGTGTTTTTCTGGGTTTTTCTCTTCTTCATTTCTAAAGAGAAGTTTTTTTTCTTGCACAAAGACACATACACTCACAAGTTGGTAAAATTCCCAGCCAGCGTACATTTAAGTTGTTTCCACAAATGGTTTTTTCTTCATCTTACCAACACTTCCACCTGTCCTACCACCTCCATGGAAGAAGATGACCCCGTTTCTTGGGCCAGCAGATGGTGCTCTAGGCTGATAAATCCTCACTGCTATTTTCTCAAACTCCAATTCTTGATGGATTGCTCCAGGTCTACTCCTCGTTTCTTTACAGGTAGGATGAACTAGATAAACCTAACTGGTCCAAAACTGCCCCCTGTTCAAGAAGAGAGAGCCCACAGGTTAGAATAGGAATGGTCTGATCTCTTCAGTGTGCCGAGACTGCGTAGGCAGTAGGCTCAGCATGCTCCAGTTGTGCTATATTTAGGGAAACATGAAAATCTCATGCTATCAAATCAAAGATAAGGAATGCCGTGCTTCAGGCAGCAGCATGGTACAACTAAAATAATACACAAGGGCATAATGGTTTGGCTTAGTAGGTGCCAAACTGCGAATCCTGAAGACTGTGGGGCACTGCCCACGGGATGGAAATGTGTATGCAGGTGCCTACAAACACAACCTTGTCACTGGGCCTTTATTTTGGGCTGGAGATGAAAGGGAGAGTTAAGTCTTCAGAGGATACTCAGCCTTATGCTAAGGGTAAAGTTACATGTTACACTTAGGCCATGCGAAAGGCAATTAAAATGCAAATGCCTGCACATTAAAGCTTGTTAACTAGTGCTGAGTGTCCTCTGAGCATCTCAATAATGCCACTTCGGGTTAGGGTTAACTCTGGGCCGTGCTACCTAGCTTGCATTAGGGTTACTTCAGGGTGAGATTGTACATTAGAGTTAGCAGGCTATAGTTGTGAGGTATGTTAGACAGTGGTAAGGTTAGCGCGCGCTAGTGATCAGTCGCACGTAAGGGTTAATACCCTCTCTAACATGCACAGCTCAGAGATGTCACTAGAGCAGGTGAGTGGCTAGGAGCTGCAGGTGTGCCTTGTGCCTGCCCCACTTGCCAGCTCTCTAGCCACAATATAGGTGAGGATGGAGGAAGGAGGTCCTCCCTCTGCCAATTGGATCACTGCCCCACCCCCTAAATTGTCTCTTGCTTCCTATTGGCCCCCAAATTAGCCCCCACCTCCCAATCGGCCCCTCCGTCGTGAGATCACCACCCTGTGCCACTCCGATTAGCCTGAGAGCAGTGACAGTAACAGCAGTGAAGGAGGAGGGTTCCCCCTCTCTGCCTGCTGTCTGGTTCAGCGTAGCCCATGTTGCCTCCACAAGCCTGGATCCAGGCCCCGCAGCTGCCCAGAAAATCCCTGTCCCCTCCTTCTTGGCCCCCTTCAGCTGCAAAGCTTGGCAGGGGCTGGGTCCGGGCATGCGGGGTGGCACAGGCTGCAGAAAGCCCAGGAGAAAGCAAGGAGGTGGAAGACCCCCTCATGCCACCACTGCTCTCAGATTGATTGGGGCTGCAGGTGGTGATCCAGGGGTGGAGGAGCTGATAGGGGGCAGAGCAGGCAATCAGTGGGGTGTGGGGGTAATCAGGGGGGCAAGGTGGTGATTTGGGAAGTGGGTGGGTGATCAGGGGGCAGCGGGGGTGATCGGAGTGGTGGGCAGTGATCCGGGATTGGAGGGAGTGATTCAGATATTTCTTGTAACTAATTTCAAGCACATGCAAAGGTGGCCAAGCAAACTGAGCTGTTGAAATGCTTCTGCGTGCAGTCTGAAATATTCTGCTAAGTCCCCAGCATTTGGAAAGTGGTTGTGAAAGAACAGAAATACTGGTTCATACTCTCTACCTTTGTATGCTACATATGCCATCCAACTGGCATTTAGGGCCCAGTTCTACATAGCTTATTGGTGTTGAGTAACCCCTACAAGCCACCTCAAGCCCTGCCCTAGCACCTTCCTTTTTGCATGTGGCTTTCTCTCACCAGCAACCTAGACTTAATCCCGTCATTCATGTCTTCATCTTCTCCTTCCTTGGTGATTGCAACTCCATTCTCTATACTTTCCACTAATACCTTCTCTCCACATTTGTTTTCATGGATGGAGGACGGGAGGCAGGATTTAGACAGTTTGGCTGCTCCACGTGCTGCCAACCTATCCCCAAATGATTTAAAATGCCATTTTTCATGGAGCCTGCCTGAATTCATGGTGTCCATGAAAATGGTGCAATGATAAATTCAGTAGATCCCTACATATATGATTAAACATTTTCCTGGACTACAGGTATCACCCAGAAGTGTTCGAGCTACCAGAAAATAGCTCCCATTCCATGTATGCTCATTCAGTGTTGCTTTGAACATGTGACTGAGGTCAGGGTGGTCTTGGTTTTGGCTTGGAGTTGGCTGAGATTTAACAGCTGTTTAACAGATTTAACATTCATTTGGTAGTTTAGTCCACTCCGACTCGAAGCTTGTTGGTGGCCAGATGTAGCATCGCGGTAAGGAATATCGAGAAGAGTACCGGAGCAATGACACGGTTTAATTCCCGTCTTAACCTCAAAGCCCATGTCCACACCAGTGTGGATGTTTGTTTCCCATCGTGGCTCCGGCTGGCCAGGCTCCTGTTTTGGGTGACGCACGCTACCCCTACCTGGAATGCTCCACTTTTTTGGGAGACAGGCTTTTTTGATCCCGGGATACATTGTGGTGTGACAAAAGATATGGACATCTATTTGCTGTCACTTTGTGCCTGCATAAAAATGTCTATGGGTGGCACAACGATGATGAAAGGTGACATCTTTCCCCCACCCCAGCAGCTATCTGGCTCACCTCAGGTTTGTCAATCTGGATCAGTAGAGTTTTAAATAATAGATTGTCCACATGGGAAGGGGGGGTGGAAGTGATGCATCCTGGGATACTGGAGGGCTGCAAATTGCTGGTATTGGCCCCATGGAGCGGACTGACATTACTGGAACATCAGCGGCCTAATGTCAGCTGGAGATAATCTTTGCCAAAACGGGTGCAACTTTGAGACGCTCAGAGGGCACTTAGCTTGTCTTTTCTTGCCTTAGTGTGCAAGCACTCCTATCTTAAGAGGATTTAACATGTGGGGAAAACAATGCCCAACAACACCCTATGCAACCACTGACAGGCTCTAATAGGGAAAACTGGTTCATCTAGGCTTTATGCTTTCAGCCGCACCAATGTTGATCAGTGTTAGTGCTAGCTTGGAGTTTGAAGCAGTCACAGCCTTAATCTACAAACCTTCTCTGTCTGTCCCCCCACCTGCACAGCTATGACTTGCCACCAGAGGCCTGGTGAGATGGGGCAGGACTAGGAACAGTAGCTGTGAGTTGCTGCTAGTGGGCTGGTAAGCCAGGGCAGGCTTGTATCTTTGCTCTATAGGCAGGGGTTTAAGAGATCCTGGGACACTGGAGGACTTCAATTTGGGTGGCACATCTGTAGGGAATGGCCTTAATGGAACAGGAGCTGGGTAGTGTGGAGCAGAGACCATCCTGCCCTGAAGTGGCATAACTCTGAGCTGCATAATGAGTACTTAAAGCCACTTAAAGGTATTAATGTGTGGATAATCCAGGGGTTAACAGCTTCAGGGTCCACCCAAAATCACTGTGTAACCAGGCCATGTAGAAATTTAGCAAGTGTTAAATTTCTACATGGGAGATTTAGCTTGGCTATTAGGAAGAACCTTCTAACCCAAGGTGGTGACCTGAACAACGTACCTGAAGGGGTAGAATCTCCATCATTGGTAATTTTTAAGTACAAATTAGACAAACACTTGACTTGAATGGTTTTGACAGGAATGTTCCTGCCTTGAGCAGTGTTTGGCCCCTATGCATACATTTAGAAATGGAAAATGCTGTCATCGTGAATGCATGTAGTAGGAAGGGAGGGAGGGAGGGTAGGGTTGGAAGGGACCTGAGCAGATCATCAAGTGCGACCCCCTGCCATGGCAGGAAAGAGTGCTGGGGTCAAACGACCCCAGCAATATCGTGTAAGAAACTTCTCAATGGAGCTAGGACTGAATGATACATTTCTTCGGACATTTGGAAATGAATCTCGATTATTTCATAGTCAATCTCCTCTACAAAGCATCTTTTTTAGTCTTGTAATAATATTCTGTGACACGCTGTAAAACCACATAATCCTTCCTGTTTTCCTCTTTACCGGTGCAGTCAGCTTTTATTGACATTTTTCAGTCAACATTTTGCATCTACCTACTAGAAGTCCCAGTCAAGAAACAGGAATCCACTGTATTATTTTCAGGACACATGTGTAGCTAAAGATAATCCCTTCCTCATAGAGCAAGCAATCTAAGTGCAAAGGACTAATGCACAGCATGGAGAACTGGTTTCTTCTCCATAGTTTCATAGTTGTTAGGGGCTGGAAGGGACCTTACAGATCATTGGGTTGGCTGTTGCTTAGGCATTGCCAACTCTATGGCCATTGAGGGCCATTTGGCAGAGATGAGATTGTAACTCCTGTAAATTTGGCATTCCGGCTTGTTAGAAGAGGCATGGTTCCAGAAGTTAGAAGTCAGCTGCCAAATCCATATATCCAATGCCGAGATTGCACTTGGATAAGTGTAGGGTACTGCACTTCTACTGCAATTAATCCATCGTGTAAATAAAGAGATTTCAATTCCCGTGGTAGATTGTGCCGTATTTGGATGCTAAGATCCCATCTCTCAATGGAACGATCATTGCTGTCTACAGGTTGTTAGCCTTATAACTCACTGCACTTACTTACACAGTACATCACTTCAGTACTCGACTACTACTATCAAGCACTTTTAAATATGTTACCCATGAAAGATACAGTATATAAAACCAAATTATATTCCTTATCAAAGGAGAAATCTGCTCGTTTCTTTGTGATGTTTCAAACCCTCCCCACCCCTTGACATTGAAGGTTTTGACTTAACAGAGCCAACTTTTAGGACCCCGATTTGGAGAGGAGACCTAAGAACAGAATAATAGAAAATTTAACTGAGTATTGAGTAGTTTGTTTGTCCAAGTGCTTTGACCAATAATGCACCTGCACATAAGCCAAAGATAGCAGAGTGGTCAAGCCACTGGCACAAGGAGCCATCTGCTATCTTCTTATCATGATAGAAAATAAGTTGTAAGAGATTTTTTTCCAAGGCTGGGGGAAATGGTCTCCTAAAGCAAGCCCTACCAAACAAGCAGTGTTTGGTTTTGACATCAGAGAAGATAATCTTAGCATTTCTGATTGTAACTGGGAGCACAGTAAAGTCTATAAAAGTCCTCAGTTAATGGACCAAAGCCAAGAGATTTTAGTCACTCAAAGTTTCCTTGGAAATCAATGGGAGTTTAATGTAAGGAGCACAGAGCTTGGCTCAACATAATAAAAAGCCCTTGCAAAGATTATGTCACTGCCTGTTGCTTATTATTTATTTGTAATGGTTCCTTGCTTAATCATTATTTCTCTCTAATCTCCCATTTTTTTTGTAGTTAACCATTTGTGTAGTAAAAGCATCTATGTTAAGTTTTGCAACACTAACACTGAGAAATTACACACACAGAAGTTAAATACCAGAAATTAAAGTTGCTAATTAAACATCCACACTCAGGTTCGCGATTAAACACTCTTTGGTCTTTAGCTGTGAAATTATGAGACCAGCAATTCAAATGCCATGTTGGTATTCAATAGTTGAGTTAGACTTACAGGAAATATTTTACTACTACTCGAAGGCCCCTTTGTACTACAAGAGAGATGCAATCGTCTATGAAATGACAAATAGGCTCTTTCCCTTTTAGAATTTCCTGCTTTCCGATTGCTTAATTCCCATTCGTAAAATGAGATTTTTGCTGTGAAGATATCGATATGTATGGACTTTTCATTTAACTTCTTGTTAGTACTGCAGTGCTATCACAGTGATAGGAAAATGAGCTGCACTGTCTTGAACCCCGGGCATCATTTATGTCCCAATCCAGAAAAGCGTGTGATCATGGGATTAACTTGGATCTTGAGTCGTCCCATTGATTTTAATGAGTCTGTTTACATGTTTGAAGGCAGGTCCGTGCATAGGTGCTTTGTTGATTGGAATGAATAAAATGAACAAGTAAGTTCCAGGTTCGTTCATTTTGTTACCTGGTGCGATGCAGGATCCAGAAACAGAATTTCTGGGAAGGAGTTCAGTAAAATTAGTTCTTTCCTTTCAGACCTGCATCAACGTAATGTGCCTCTTACAATAAATACAGAACCCAATGCTGCCATTTTGAGAACTCAAATTTGGAGCACATAAACTGGTTTTAAAATGGCAGATCCCGGTCTAAGATAGACCTACATCGATGTGGTATGACACTTAATCAATCGAGGTTAAACCAGTGAATCAAACTTCAATACCAGGTCCACTCACAAATCAACGTAGGTCACTGTTCACCAGCATCCCAGGTGCCTTTGTGGTCCCCCACTAGCCGTCCCGCTCAGGGAGTCTCTAACACTGACTGCTAACAACAGGAGGGGAGAAGGGGGACTTGGCCATGCCTTGGTCCCTGGCACTGTGCAGTTTGCAGGGGGCATGGGAGTCTTGATTCACTTCCACACACCCACTGAAGGACCCCCATACCCTCCACAAGCCAGGTTTTTGGGGCTAGGGATGGTCAAGCATTCTTCCCCTGCCCCCTCCCCTACATCAGCAGTCAGCATCAGTGACGGGCATCTGCAGCCCACGCAGCTCCCCGGCACTGTGCTGGCTCCCAGGGGACATGGGCATGCAGGAGCCCCCCAAGAGACCCCTGTGAGCAGGTGCAGTGACAGAGAACAAACCAGGTTGGAGATGCTTGGCACTGACTTGGCAGCACTCAGCAATCTCCAGCAGCCCCGAAAGCCAGCAGGTTATTCTGAGAGGCCTGCTCAAGAGCCCCCAACCTGCTGGCCTCAGCCAAGGCAGGAAGCCTATGTGCCCCCCCACCCCATGGCGAAGGGTGATCTTTTGTTCTGTTCATTCCTGACAAACTAGGGTGGCTTTCAGAAACCTGCGTAGTTTTGAGCAATTCCATCTTGGGCTTTTTGAAGGGGCTTCCAAGGGAGGTGGTGCTCTCTCCTACCTTGGGGGTCTTTAAGAGAAGGCTGGATAGGCATCTGGCTGGGGTCATCTGACCCCAGCGCTCTTTCCTGCCCAGGCAGGGGGTCAGACTTGATGATCTGTTGAGGTCCCTTCTGGCCCTAGCATCTATGAATGTCTGTACCTAACCTTAAACTGGTTTGTATGGAGCTCTGCTATTTTAAATCCTTGATAAATCCTCAGGATATTCCTTCAAAAAACCTATTCATTCTTGCAGCAGTCATGTGACGTTCCTTTCTGTTCATATCACTTGAAGTGTCCAGAGAGACTTTTTTCAAATACTCATTGACTACAGAATGTGCTCATTTTCTTTTATTTATGGTCTAGCTCTTTAAGGAAATCTTCCAATATTTCTGTTTTTGTGGCTGCAAATAGTATAGTCAGGTTTGGTTTGGTTTTTTCTTTCTGTGGTTTTCAAATGTGATCTTTTCTAGATTTATGTAATATTTTTTTCATCACAAAAATTAAATTTCTATTTTCTCAGGGGAGCTATTTAAAGTATCTTAACACTGAGAGAAATTGAAAATGTTTCAAAAATGCCAGTCCATGTGCATGAGTGGGTAACAAGAAATTATCACAGTTCAATTTTGATCAGGTTTAAAGAAGCTTGGAATAGGCAAGTGTCCCTTGGGGTAAAGTACTGCAAAAATTGGGATGGCGTGCAGGGTTTTCAGATTCTTCTTAAATACGAGCGTTAGTCTTAATCTCAGATGGGCTATTGGATTAAGTGAATCATGTGTCCGTTCCACTCTAATAGCTCTTATGTTCAGTTTTAAATGAAGAACCAATTATCACCGTACAAGATTTAGAAAATTATTTGGACTAAATCAGTTCATTAGAAAATATATATGACAGCAAACCTGATTCCTGTATATTAGGGGTCAGCCAAATACTACTGCAGAAAAAAAAGTTGCTGATACTTGAGAACTGAACGTTTTGCCTTTCTACTCACTCATCCTTCATATCATATCGTTGTCCTTTTCTTCCCTCTGGTCATTATAATCAGCTCTGTTTTCTCTAACTAGGTTAACCTATGGGCTGTTTATAGCAGATAGGCTTAGTCTGCCTGTTGCCTGCTGGCAGCTAGGAATGAATGAGTGAGAGCTTTGAAGTTTTTAAGGTGGTAATGTAATATATCACTGCTACCCAAATGAATGGGAAAACACTAACCATACTTTTTCTTAAGAATATGAAGAAAGCAAATACAAAGTCTGTCCGACTGCTGGAACTGGTATGCATTGGCTTTCCAAAAACAAGTTACTTCCCTGTTCTCTCTACACGTACATCGACCAATGACGTTAGAACAAATTGTATTTGATGCTGTGTTGTATTCATGAAAAGTGTAATAACACAAAGAGAGTCTATCTTGCTTTTCAAAACACTTCTGCTATATTGCTATAAGTATATGTTGCACATATATAAATGCTTCATAGCTCGTGCAAGCGAGGCTTGTTGTAACAAGCACAGGTTATGAACAAAATTGTGCGATGGGATTACATTTCACCTTGCAGAAGCAGTAATCTGTTGATCCACGTGCCAAATTCAGTGGTGATCGATAGGCCGAATTCAGCCTTTCAGCCCATTCTTTACAAAAAGGCAGATACGAATATAAAGGTCTGCATAGATATGGAAGTTCATACATGCACAATGTAGACACATGCTCATAGACAAAGCTGTAATTCAGGATACAGCCACGTGGCACACTGGATCTTGTTGATAAATTATTAATCACAGCGCATAATGAGGCTTCCATTTTGAGATCTAATTTTCGAAGCATCCATTCCTATAAGTGTTCTTAGTCATTCATTTCATATACTTAATCCCTCACCATATTCATTGCTCCATGTCTTGCATGGCATTCTCGTGCCTCGCTTGGTGCCGTTCCACCAGTGGTGTAACGAGTGTGGGGTAACGGGCAGACACTCCAGGCGCCAACTGGGGGGACTGGGGAGGAACCACAGAAATGGGATGGAAAACAAACAGCTGCCATGAAGCAACCATGCCAGCAGCAACCAGATGTCATCACTTCTCCTGTGCGTGGCCGATGCCCCAGGCTCTCAGCCATGTTGTTATACCTCTGCCTCCCATAAAAACGTGACCTCAACCTCTCCACCATTATGCAGCCTAAGCCTCAGACTTGTAATACCCGTTTATGTCATGTTGTATACTTCCTCAGCTGCCATGCCACGTTTTGCCCCTCATACAATCTAGGCAGCATCCTCGTGGCAGCGGTGTGATTAGAAATGCCCGTGCCAGACCACCACACGTACATTTTTGGGAATATCATTATTTTTCCCCATTCTGAATGATGATCAGAGCCCCTTGCTAACACCTGTGCCACTACACACCTACACAACCTGGCATGGTGAAGACATTGGTTATAGCTGAAACTAGGTTGGGACAGGTAGACTTTGATCGTTTTTCTGTTAGTCCGGCATTTCCACAAGAGGTAAGTGTTTGCTAATCAAGTGCGCTTTGGAGTAGTTTGCAGGGGGTGAAGGGAAGGACCATGAGAAACAATCTGATTAAACTGCCAGTTTACATGACTTTTATTGAGAACATATGCAAAATTGATTCCACATTACCATTTTTTATTAAAATAGTATAACGCCACAGTCTTATAGGTCCTTCCACCGGTGAATCTCATAACAGTTTATATCAATGTTAAAAGAATCCTTACAACAAGATATAACCTCAAAAACAGAAATAAAAAGTGCAAAGAGGCGAAGAGCAAATCATGGCTGGCACCATTCATGTTTCTCTAATGTGCTTGCAATGAAGTTTGGGGGGTCCAGTTTAAGAATCCAGGTCTAAAACAGTCCTCAATTTTTAGTTTCCAACAAAAACCAAACCGCAGGCATTCTCATGCACAATTTCTGGTTGAGAGAGAGACCTAAACTGCTCTTCTTGTTGTCATGTTGTAAAGCTGCAATTGCTGTCATTAATCAATAAAATATATGATCAGAATCGTGTCATCTGATAGACAACTGCACTGCATCAAAGGTCCTATGGCTTGTGGTTCCTCCAACTTATCATTTGTTGCAGACAGGTAACCACAATACTGCTTTTCGCATTTGTTTGACACCCAAACCACCTACTTTTTGCCTTAAAGTGCCTTGCCGGTAAAAAAAAAAATAGAGATGCCCATGGTATTTAAAAAGGATATTTTCATAACGCATTTATATAGCTCACAATAGTATCCATCATCTTTTTGGCAGCTGGAAAGGCAAAAATCCCATAGCCAAAAGCAGGTAAAACTCCATGGAAACCATCCTCAGAATGGTACCAGGTGACTCGAATCCCATTGTCCTCTAATCTCTTCTTGTACAACAGTCCATCGTCTCGCAGGACATCAAATTCACAGGTCAAAATAAAAGTTTCGGGGAGCTGACAGATGATGGCATCTTCAGCTAAAAGGGGGGAAAATCTTGTTTCCAAAACCGGCTTCATTATTTCATGAACTTCCGGTTTAAATTTATGCAAAGTGAGATCCTGGGGTTTATAGCCTCTGGTCTTAAATTCCTTGGGTATGTGTTCTGCACTTACCCATTTCCTGTATTTCAGCAGCATATCCCTAGTAACATGGCAGTTTTCGAGGACATCTTCCACTATCGATGTGTCCTTATTAAGGTAGCGCAAACAAAAATAGACCACGCGGTCCCTGAACAAGATAGGGATTGAATGATTTTGTTGATAGGATGGCAGGTAGAAGTCCAGCCCCTGGAAGCCTGGATATATCAAGACTTGTGCGCGTATTTTTACTTTGGGAAGGTCCTTCCTGCTCACCAGCATTTGGCAAATAACAGTAGTAAAATTAGCTCCACAACTGTCCCCAGAAATGATAATGTGCGCTGGATCTATGTTATAGCTTTCTAAATTCTTCAAAAAGTAGACAGTAGCATTGAGACAATCCCAGTACTGACCCGGATATGGGTGCTCGGGAGCCAAACGATAACTAAAACATGAAAAAAAGAAATGCTTATTTTTAAACTGGAAAAATGATGTCTTTTAATTTAAAAGTATGGACTTTTTAAAATTTACGTTGGGTTTCTTCTGGATGTGTGGGGATAATGTGACTGTACAAAATTACTTTGGCATAGCTTTCCTAAAAATGTGCTCCTAAAATATGCAAAAGACTACAACTAGTAAAGACCAAGCGATCATATCTTCAGCTTTCAGTACATATTCCAGAATCTTTCTAAATGCAAGGTTTCTTACTGGAAATAAAGTAAAGGACTGGCTTTACTTACTCGACCGACACAACCACAGAATTAGTTTCTCTGGAAAGATAGCGACACACCCGTTCAAATGAATCTGCAAACACAATATATTGAGTGATGTATTCAAGTTCTCATTTTCTTTAGAAATTAAAATTCCAACCTGAAACTCGCATGAAAAATTATTTAAGAGTCTAAGTATTAAATCCTGTCTTCTGCATCCCTAGTTTCTTTGTGCCAAATTCTTACCTGATATCTCTGTACTGAAGTCATAATAGAGCATAAGCATCAATCTCAATTATTATTTACTTTCTGTCTTGGGGATAAAAGTATATATTCTGTAAAAACTGCTGCAACCCTGAGACCTGTAGTGGACTTTCTTCACATAATGCAATCTTTACGTACAATCAGATCTTTCCTTTAATGAATAAGGACGGATTTCAACATGTTTTGAATACCCCAAACCTCCAGAACGGCTTAATCCGGATCATTTTACTCATTACTGGTATACCTTCATTGACTTCAGAGGTCTTATGATTTTTTTTTTTTTTACTTTGGTAGACAGAATAGCATTGTACTCTACAACCCCTATATGCCTAGAAGGTGTATTCAATTCAACAGAAATGAAAAGCAAGAACAGTGGAAATATAGTGTTCCCAATCTATAATGAAATTGGTATCATACAGCCATTCTGTGCTTTCAAAAATAATCCAAATTAGCATGAATTGGAGTTTGACTTTTATCCAGAAGCCAACGGTTTATTCAGATCCTCTGTACTCTTAACTCGATACCTGTGGACACAAACTCCTGTTTGTGGCGCATTTCAAATTCAAGCTTTGAAATCTTGGAAAAATCAGGTGGGGCAAACATCAGACACTTTTCAGTTCAAATTACGTGATAACATTTTTCCGAAAGATGGGCATCAGAGCTGGTAGCCGAGGCTCAGGTTTGTTCATGAGCAGGAGCTCAGTCGCTAAGGATTTTGATACTGTCTTTTCCTAAAACTGAAGAGGGTGATGACACTGAGGAATCGCAAAGAAGAGTTCCAGGAGCTAAACGGGTGGCCAGATTTGGGTCCACCGCTTTCTGTGATCTCCTATAGCATTCAACGGATACTGCAGATCTGCAGTTTTTCAAAAAGAAAATGAAGGCGACCAGACTTGTAGTTTTTTTCCAGTGGTAAACTGGGCCTCCTACTGAAGGGATCACATTTGACAGAAAAGCTTAGAGGAGTGTGCGTCATGCATCCTAAAAGGCAGAGCAAGAAAGGCTTCTCCTAAAGCCACCGGTTTCCATAAACAGTGTTGTTCAGTGCCTGCAACGTAGCTTCTCACTTATGCAATGCTGCACAATACATCATCATAGTGAAATTAAGTCTCCTTTAGATAAGGTTTTAAAGTCTTAAAAGGTTCTGTCCTGGCTGATGGCCAAAATTCCTGTATGTACACACACCCATGATTTGTTATCTGTATTAGAAACACACAACTAGATACAGTAAAGGCTTTAGTCACTTGTGCTAAATGCCTGGCCCCTAGTGTAGTCTCTAAAACTTTCTGTTAGGTGCCAATTTCCATGTAAAAATGTGCTGTAAGATCGGTGCTTCAGAGTGGCATCTGGACCACTAGCACACGGATCAGGGAGCTGTCTAGAGTCAGCCAGTAGGAAAATATGGAGACAAAAGCCATCTGAAAGCCTGCTCTTCTTTGGAGTTTAGGGACGTGTGTAGACGAAACGAAGTGCCTCACACCAGCTGGGCTCTATAACCCAGACCGTTCTCCAGAGGGTGGATGTCTACTAAGAGATAAGAAGCACACACACTTTTGAAACAACAGTGGAAGCAGTACTTGCCTTTAAAAGAGTAATTTGGTGGTTGGTTAGCTCAGCGGTCAGAGGATTGTCCAAGAAGGGGAAGACCTATATCGAGTTCCTCCTCACTCTGATGAGGTTTAATTGAATTATTTCAACTTCCGGAAGAGGGTATGATACTCACCGAGGAGTGGGGAGAGTTCCCATTTTCAGGACTCTTCCTGTATTTTACATTAAGCAGTTATTAAATCAAAGACAAAAGTTGTCCTATAAACAAGGACCCATCTCAGCTGAGTGCCTTAATCCCTTGGTACAGACTCAAGCTGAATCTTAACTTCTTGCTTAAACAGGGGCCAAGGCTCACCAAGGAAGATGGAGGGTATCTCCTCCCAGCCTAACCTCTGGCCGGATGGGTAGAGGACTCTTGTCCAACTGAGGAGGGAGTATAACCCAGATCTCCCATTTCCTGGGAGGGTGCTGGAACTACTGAGGCATAGCGACTGGACACAGTAGAGTACATTTTTGGATTGTAATTTTGGATTTGGGCACCTATGTCTTCTCATTGCTTTCTTTGGGCGTGACAGCCCTTCATTGGATATAACCCAAAGAAAGAACATTTATCTGCATGTCATTGTGGACAAAGGTGGCACCAATATGAACTATTTCCAATGCTGATTAAATCACATGCTAATTTGGGACAGACAATACAAATTGATGAACACCTTGAAATTCATGTCTGATATGAACCTCTTTGGATGTACAAAATGTAAAAAAAAACTCAAACCTATCAATCGTTACATGAAGCTTGGTATTTCTTACTAATGCTGGCTGTCGTGCCGGCGCCTCCATGAAAATACAGGATTCCCTTCCTTTTGCTGGCAGATATTGGTTTTGGCTGGTAAATCCGCACTGGCACCTCATCCCACTGTACGTCTTTGATGAGGAGATTTGAATCCTTCCATGCTGGTAGTCCCTCTAGAAGCAATCTGAGTACTCTCAAATCGCTGCAGATATTCAGCTTCTCCAAAATCTTTCCCTGTTAACATGAATAAAAAAGGTCAGAAATTGATTCGTATAAGCCAGGAGTTCTCTGTCTTTTTAGATTCAAAGAAGAAATGCACAACTCTACAACTCTTGGGTCAGAGATGTTACCGTTTATTAGACCAACTAAGAAATTGCAAAAAAAAGTTCTTTTCTGCAAGCTTTCGGGCACACGCGCCCCTCCCCAGGCTCAGGGAAAATCATTTTTAGAATCTAGCTTTAGGAAATCATTTTTAGATTCAAGGCACCCTTCCATATCTTTTGTGAATTAAATGGTACCCCATTTCAGAAACTAACTTATTTATTACAGTGCCTACTATCTTGCAGAGCAGCCAGGTAGCAGGGGTTGGAGAATGGCCAAGCAGGGACTGAGTCTAAGCCTGCACTTATCTTTTCACACCTGACTTTTCACACCTCCTCACACCTCAGGGCACCCTTCAAAGGAACTTAAGGCATCCTGGGTGTCATAGTTTCATAGTTGGTCGGTCGGGTCGGAAGGGACCTGAGCAGATCATCAAATCTGACCCCCTGCCATGGCAGGAAAGTGTACTGGGGTCAAATGACCCCAGCAAGGTGTTCATTTAACCTCCTCTTGAAGACCCCCAGGATAGGAGCCAGCACCACTTCGCTTGGAAATTGGTTCCAGATCCTAGCCGCCCTGACAGTGAAGTAGCGCCTCCTGATATGTAGCCTGAATCTACCCTCGGCCAGCTTGTGACCGCTATTTCTTGTCACTCCTGGTAGTGCTCGGGGGAACAGGGATGCCTGCAATGCCTGCTGGTCCCCCCTGACTAGTTTGTAACAGGCCGCTAGATCCCCCCTCAGCCTTCTCTTGTGGAGGCTGAACAGGTTCAGGTCCTGTAGCCTCTCCTCGTGTGCCCTGCTGCCCCCTGACCATGTGGGTGGCCTCCTCTGGACCCTCTCCATGCTG
This sequence comes from Alligator mississippiensis, assembly GCF_030867095.1. Taxonomy (NCBI): domain Eukaryota; kingdom Metazoa; phylum Chordata; order Crocodylia; family Alligatoridae; genus Alligator; species Alligator mississippiensis. Next base: position 6,897,073 of record NC_081836.1, read on the forward strand.
GCCACATCCCTCCTGAAGTGCGGCGCCCAGACCTGGATGCTGTACTCCAACTGCGGCCTGACCAGCAACGCGTAGAGGGGGAGGATCACCTCCCTGGACCTGCTCGAGATGCATCTGTGGATGCACGACAAGGTGTGGTTGGCCTTCCTGCCCGCATCTCCACACTGTCCGTCCATGTTAATTTTGGCATCAATGATGACTCCAAGATCCTTTTCTGTCTCAACACTGACGAGAAGGGAGATCCCCAGCCTGTCGGTCTGCTGCTGGTTCTTCCTCCCCAGGTGCAGCACCTTGCACTTCTCAGTGTTGAACCCCATCCTGTTCTCATCCCCCCCACCCCTGTAACCTGTCCAGATCCTATTGCAGCCTGTTCCTTCCTACTAGCATACCCACTTCTCCCCACATATCCCAACACCCTGGTTGAGAATTACTGGTATAAAACTGGTATGAAATCCAGATCTCTCCAAATTATAGAAAGTTATGAGAGCCTAGAGCTTGTTGTGTTGTGCTGTATTTCAGGAAAGATAGGTGGTATTTCATGGCAGACACAGTAACAACCCGAGAAACAATACAGCTTTACAATGTGAATGTAATGTTGCTGACAATTGCCAGTCTGACATTGCTGGAGACGACTTATCTTTATCCACTGAAAAGAAGCAGCACCAATGTGAACAATACAGAGTCCCTCGCTCATCCCCATTTCCAATAGAAAAGTGCCTTTTTGTTGTTGTTCAGTTTTACAAATCAATTTAAATAATCACATAAATGTTTGAACATAAAAAAAATGAGAAGAAAAAGAAAAATACCCATTGATTGGAAATGAGGTTAAAGGCAAGAGACATCTCATGGTGTGAGGGTCAAGGGGGCAGCAGAGATTTTGGAAACCAAACTAATTGTTGGAACGGAGGAAGCAGGTTTTGCAAAAATCCATCTCTTCTTTTATTTTACCTTACTTTATTTTCTATGTACATGGACAATAAAACAATGTGTAAATATGAGCAGGGATTCTGTTACCGTGCTATTATGGATTCCTTCTAAACTAAACTAAACTAAAACTACATATGTCTTTAGTTTTAAGAGTTAATTTAACCTCGTATGGTTCATGTTCCAACGGTTTGCACTATCTTTAAGAGGCTAAATCTACCTTCCCGCTTCTTTCAAAAATAAAAGTGGAATCCCCCACCTTTTAAGCATAATAAACTTACCAGAATAAATGCTGTAACGACCAGTGAGTGAAGTACACGAAGCTTTAGAGGCTGACCTAGTCCAGGAGGTAATTCTGATCTGTAGAGATCGTAACAAATCCCACAGACAAACAGCATTGGTAACATAAAGGGAGAAATTAAAATGACTCCTACTAATTTCAAATGAACCCAAGCAGATGCCATAATGATATAGTCAAAGAAGTGATTCTGATTTGACTCTCAGCTCTTGTTTCACCAGTGTCTTTGCAGACAATTAAATGATAAAGAGCATGGTGCTGACTTCCAGGTCATGGTAAATATTATATTAATGTTGCAATATTGCGAACTCTCCACCCTTGCATAGCTAATGATCCTGCTGGCTCCACCCCCCAAAAAATGTAACAATTAATTGAGAGCCAAAAACTTTATAATGTTCCAGGGATCAGCGTCAAGTGTAATTTGGTGCATAGTATTTGTTCTTCAGTAAGACAAAAGGACAGTGTGGTGTTATTATACCTGCATATTAACATGTAGCTGATAAGAGATTTGGGGCAGAAGTTTGCAATCCTAGTCTTGCAGGGTGGTTGCATAAACATCCACATTCACAGGGCTGCTGGACCTGCACCACGCGCCATGTTCTGGGTGATATGCGGTATTACATATAGACCAGAGTGTGAGTCCTGAAACTGGCCTAGCAAAAACGAGGAGGAGGAGAATCCTCCCATGTTTGAACTAATTAGCCAAATTTGGGCATTTTCCCAGGAAGCAGGAAAGCCCGGTTGTATAGCTCCTCAATCGGAAGGGACCAGAACCTGCATCTCTCCATCTTCCCAACCTAGTCCTCTTAGTAATCAGCCCACAAGCAAGGTAGTATCAAGTCCCCTCTCCAAATTTCCTGTTCAAGCTGAGCTGTTGCACTTTACACTTAATAGTCATTGGATAAAATGTTTGGAGAACAGTGGGAAAGTTTCTTCCCCACTGGCAGCAAGGATCCAGGTTAGACGGCACGGCCTAGAATGTGGGTTCCCTATTTCCCAGGAGAGTGCCCTAACCACTTGGCTATCAGGCTAAAACGAGGAAGAGCTCCCTTCTCCATATAATCGTGGATGTTTGCTGGGTACAGTTTTGTAATATATGCTTGCTCTGTGTAGGTGAGTATGGTGTCACGTATCTGCTTGGCCTGCAAATGCTCAGTAATTATGTGGACGCAAGCTGCATAAGTGCCCAAACTAGCACAAGGTAACTGCTATTTGGGCATTTTAAGTGAAAAAGGATTCTACCTCTTATGTTGGAGGTGCTGGCTTTGCACTGAGAGAGGAAAAGTAGGAGGCCTTTGCAATATATGGTTTAGATTGTGCAAACCTTATTTATATCAATGAGCACTTACTCATCAACTTAGACTTGTCAGCTTCAAATACATACTTATATGATTAAGTGATTGTCCAGATATATAATGATTGCGCAGTTAATCTTACTTGAATAATAGACTGAAATGTTTCTAGATTTATTATGGTATGTTTTTTGTCTTGGATAAAGCAAACCACTGCTTAGGGCCCAATGCCTTTAATATTGGTTCTGAGATGGAATGATTTTTAGTTACGATAATTACTAGAAGTTATGATAATTTCTAGCAGTAGGGCTAGAATCTATCAGAAAGAGCAAGCCTAAATTTCTAATGAATTGCTTTGCCGGCTTTACATCTCATTTGATCTAATTTTCTTGAGTAACAGAGAAGACCAATGGATTTCACGGGACCATCAGACACCTGTAATTCCTTCATACTCCTACAAGCTTCTTCCCTTTGTCTAGATTCGGACAAGTATCAGTGTTACTTTGGGGTTGGCTAATGTAATGTACTGGCAAGTACAATTTATAACTTTCTCCCTTTGTACTGCTGCACACTGGATGAGACTATGTCATAGGTCTCCCCAAAAGAGCCTGGCTCTTTAACACAAGCTGTTAAGATTCATCCTTTTAGCTAGGGAGAGCCCATTTTAATTACTAGCTATGGCCAAAATAGTGATACTCTCATTAGAAATGTCCTGGGTGTCAGTTTTCTATGACGGCATTTCCTCTATCTACAGGAAGTATGACACTTACTGTGTTGTTCACCCACTGCTGGGCCTGATCTACAGCTGACCTCGTTTTGTTAAAGCTCTCAGCTTGCATGTCCAGCTCTGTACTTCTAATTATACAAAATCATCCTCCCCCCTGGAGGTCCCATTTCAATCCCCAGTGTCAACCCATACTAAACCCATGTCTTCTGCATCGCTACAGAGGATGACCTGGTAGGAGATGTGCAGATACAGGGTAACCTAGGGGACAGTGACCACCAATTGTTGGAATTCACTATCCGGCAAAAAGTGGCAAAGATAACCAGTAGGGAAGAAGTGCTAGACTTCAGAAAGGCTAATTTCAATGAGCTCAGGAGATTAGTAAGTGAGGCACTGAAGGACAAGAGCATTGGTGAGATGGGAAACCAGGAAGGGTGCTCGTTCTCCTGCGGGCATGGAAGGGAACTATCCCACTGCACATAAAGTGGGGCAAGGGGGCCAAGAAACCCTCTTGGCTGAACAGGGAAATGCAGGAAAGTCTAGAGGTGAAAAAAGAGGCATACAGACTGTGGAAGCAGAGGGGAGCCACCAAGGAGGAGTATACCTACTTGGCTCGTACTGGCAAGGAGTCAGTTAGAAAGGCCAAAGCAGCAATGGAGCTCAGGCTGGCAACAAAAATTAAAGACAACAAAAAGTCTTTCTTTAGATATATAGGGAGCAAAATGAAGGCACATGGCAACATAGGAACCATACAGGACAGACTAGGGCAATTGGTGACAGATAGGAGGGACAAAGCTGAGCTCTTCAATCAGTTTTTTGCAGATAAAGACACAGATAAAGACAGATCTCCCAGTTGGATTATAGACAGGCACAAGAGGGACACCAGCCCACCAATAGTTAGTGCCAACCTAGTGATGGGGCACTTGGAGGGGCTGGACATGTTTAAGTCAGCTGGCCCAGACGATTTTCATCCAAGGGTGCTGGGGGAATTAGCCAGTGTCATAGCAGTACCACTGGCAAAACTGTTTGAGCCCTCATGGTGCTCAGGACAGGTCCCAGAGGACTGGAAAAGGACCAGTGTGGCCCCTATTTTCAAGAAGGGGAGGAAGGAAGATCTGGGTAACTGTAGGCTGCTTAGTCTCACCTCTATCCTCAGGAAAACCTTTAAAAAAATTATTAAGGATCACATTTCTGGGAGTCCAGCAGGAAAATTAATGCCGAAGGGCAGTCAGCATGGGTTCATAGCAGGTAGATCCTGCCTGACTAACCTTGTTTCTTTTTATGACCAGGTCACAAAATGCTTAGATGCAGGAGTCGAGGTAGATGTCATCTACTTGGATTTTAAAAAGGCCTTCAATATGGTGTCTCATCCCATTCTTATAACTAAGCAGACGTAGGTGGTGAATTGGATTATGGGATGCACCCAGTGAGTGGTAGTGGATGGGTCGGTATTGACCTGGAAAGATGTGGGCAGTGGGGTCCCACAAGGTTCGGTCCTCGGACCAGTGCTGTTCAGTATCTTCATCAGTGACTTGGATGAGGGCGTGGAGAGCACACTGTCCAAATTTGTGGACAACACCAAATTATTAGGCAAAGTAAACACACCGGTGAGCAGGGAATGAATCCAGGTGGATCTGGACAGGTTGGAAAAGTGGGCAGAACAGAATAGGTTGCAGTTTAACAAAGATAAGTGCAAAGTGCTGCATCTAGAGAGAAAGAATCACCAACACACATACAGATTGGGAGATGACTTTCTAAATAGCACAGTGGCAGAAAGGGATCTTGGAGTCATAGCAGACTCCAAGATGAACGTGAGTCATCAATGTGATGAAGCAATAAGTAAAACTAACCGCACTCTATTATGCATTAGCAGGTGCATCATGAACAGGTCTAAGGAAGTGATACTTCCCCTTGTGATACTTGGTCAGGTTGCAGCTGAAGTACTGTGTCCAGTTTTGGATGCCACACTTCAGGAGGGATGTGGATAACCTTGAGAGGGCCCAGAGGAGGGCTACTTGTATGGTTAGGGGCCTGCAGGTAAGATCCTACAAGGGGAGACTGAGGGACCTGGATCTCTTCAGCTCCACAAAAGAAGGTTGAAGAGAGGTGATCTTGTGGCCACCTACAAACTCATTGTGGGGGGAAAGCAAGGAATAGGAGATGCTCTGCTTACCAGGGCAGCCCTTGGGGTAACTAGGAACAATGGCCACAAACTGACAGAGAGCAGATTTAGATTGGACATCAGGAAGAACTTCTTTATGGTGAGGGTTGCCAGAATCTGGAACAGGCTTCCAAGGGAGGTGGTGATCTCCCCTACCTTGGGGGTCTTTAAGAGGAGACTGGACAAGCACCTGGCTGGGGTCGTCTGACCCCAGCGCTCTTCCCTGCCCAGGGCAGGGGGTTGGACTCCATGACCTACTGAAGTCCCTTCTGACTCTCAAAATCTATTAAATCTATTTCCCTCATCTGAACCCCAGAATGAATTACATTTTACATGTATTTTTTTGTATTTCCATTTCTTGAAAATACATTAACAGGCACATTAAAGAAACATGAAACAGGTTATAGAAATTACTACTTGAACGACAAGAATTAATTCTATGTCATTTGATCTTGCCTACATGCATGTCTTTTTTTGTTCCTCATTTTAGATCTTAGTCTTTTTATGTGCGTTATATTTGGCCTTCAACAATTTTATGAGTCTGGTAGTCATGCAGTCATACCAAATATAAGCTACTTTTTCACTTTCAAGACTATTTCCAAACTTTCTATCATTTCTTATTCATCAGGATGTTGACTCCTGTCTGATTGGCTAATAATTTTCTACTACTACAAATCTACTTGTGAAGTTTTCAAATGAGCGCCTTTGTGTGATCTCCCACAGTGCCCCTTCAAACTTGAGAGAAGCACTTTATAAACATCCAGAAATCTCTCTCATCATCCTCCTGAGTTTTTCCTTGTCTGCTGATAAGTTGATATCACTGTTCATCTGTTCATCATGCCGTGCCAACCAGTATTATCTCATTGTTTACTCATGCTCTTCCTGTGTCTGTGCCTCCATCTGTTGTCCTTTGCTTTATACTTAGTTTGAAAGCTCTTTAGAGGAGGGACTATCTTTTAGTTCTGTGATTGCATGATACATCGTGGATACTGGTCCAAAGTGAGAGATCACAGGCACTACACAAAAAATAATTAGAACTGATCATAATAACCCATGCAAAAATTCCTACCACTGGGAAAGTGGACGCCAAATGATAGTTAAGCTGTAGAACTGGAAAATGTGCCCGAATTATGGTATCTCTTCAGCGGGATTTACCAGTACACAAAGTTTTTTAAGAGCGATGAGACAATCCAAACGTTCTTACTCCTACTCATTTCTTCAAGCCTTTCATTATTTCAGCAAATCAATTTCCTCTGTCCCTTCAACATAATAATTAACTTGACTGGTGACAATTAGCATGGAAGTGGTGGCAATTCACGAATCACAAAAGCTTTCTGACTCCCGAGGTAAATTATACCTTGTTGGGGAGAAAATAATAATAAAAAAAGATGATTTCACAGACCCTCTACCATTATTGGAGTTTCTCCTAGATTTCATGCTTCCTACCACAGAACTCTGAAATGTTCTCCTACGGGGAAATGAACTGTGAATACCATGGTAGATGTCGTACTTCCTGTAGAGAGAGGAAATGCAAGCTAAGCCTCCAGAAGAGAAGCTGACACAAAAGTTTTAAACCTGTAACCATCCTCACAGCACAAATCTCAACTTTTTTTTTTCAAGGTGATTTAGTAATGTGAGGTAAGTGTCTTCTATTTTCATTGCATTTATATCTGCAATAGAAAACATATCCTAACCTGCATATTAGGCTTGCACGAGTAGGCAGCTATTTGATCTGGCTTCAGATCCAGCCGCTTCGGATGCTAGGGATCTGATCTGGAGCTCCAGACTGGGTTCCTGCTTCAATCCAGCCGAAGCTTCGGAGCCACCTCGGAGATCCGGCCAGAGGCTATAATGGGGAATCAATGAAATATCTATAACTTTATTGTTTTTTGTCTTATTTGGGTGGTAGCCTCTGTGGAGAGCATGAAGCCTGCCAAGTTTCAAGAAAATCGGTGCAGGGGTTCAGGGAGAACTGCACCCTAAATTCTTGAAAGCAAAACTCATGTCATGTGTATGTGTTACACCGCAGGGGGGTGAAAACTGCAGGGATGGTGGCCCCTGGTGAGGCCACAAAGCCTGCCAAGTTTCCAGAAGATCGGTGCAGAGGTTTGGGGGGAACTGCCCCTCAAGCTGCTGACAGGCAAAACTCAGGACATAGATGACCCTGTGTGTGTTAAGGCGCAGCGGGATGAAAACTGCAGGGGTGCTGGGCATTCTTGACACAGCGCTGGTGGGAGCCACGCCCCCCCCCGAGCATTACGGACAGACAGACACACAGACAGACGGACCAGGCCATTTATATGGAGAGATTATTGGATAATTATTCTAAAGAATGTTATTGTACCTGGGAAGGGGGAAACTTTTTGGTGTAACAGGAGTTTACAGTGGCTGCATACACATGTTGAAATAATCTGGGAGAATTCTCCCAGGTTTGTTCTCCTGGTAGAAAAATTTATCCAGAGGTGCCTGAACAGACACTCGAGTGCTGAGCCTTTGAAGAGCAGCGAGCTGGCAGCACTGACACTGCACAGCCAAGGAGCGCCTCTGCACACATCAAAGCATACTCTGAAGCGCCTTCAGGCTGTGGCAGCGATGCACAGGGCGGAGAGGGGAAGTAATGTGCAGGGATCTGGGGTGCTGAGGACGATGGGGAGGGCAGCGAACCCAAGTGGGTGGGGGGGTGTTTATGGTAAGGTGTAGCCTACAGTATAAGCCTACACACCTTACTGTAACACGAGCTGGGTAACACAGATCAGAGATAATCCTGTCCTAGAGTGGCGTAACTTTGAGCATTAGAAGTGCTTAAAATCAGTTTTGGGTGTGTTATTGTGTGGACAATCCAGCTATTACAAGCTCCAGGAGCCGCCCAAAGTTACCATGTAACAAGGCCCTTATATGAGTCAGGCATAAAGGGTCCGGAGAATTTTAAACTAGGAGCAAACAAAAGAGTGGCAATCAAGTGGGGTTTTTTTTCTAAACTCTTTAATTCTAAATTATATTGTTTAATTGAAAACATGCCAAAAATGTGTTTCTCTGGCAACAAATATAAGCATGCTAGATTTGGATGGTGGGTTTTTCCCCCCAGAATATAAGGAAAGGATTCAGGGGATAGGAGCTATAGAACTGACTATGCTGCATCTACCTTTGCTCCATATCATACAGATTAATTTCAAATGCTCTGGTAACTAGGAAGTATAATAGATACAAATCTTGTCTCGGAATAATTTGCATTGCAAGAGGGGCTAAATCGTCATTCCACGTGTAGGAATCCTTCCAATGGGCAACAAAATTCTGCAGTAGTTTAGAGTAGAGCTACATTTGCTTTTCTTTTTAAATTTGAGAGCAAAATAAGCTGCTTCTTTGTAAAGCTGTTTGCATTTTGTGTCCAGAACTCCCATCCATATACTGGATTTATAACAGTGCTTTTTCAGACATGGAATCATAATGTCATTCCTTCCATCTGAGAATATGTAATATCAGGGAGAGGTGATAAGGTTTGAGTGATTTATGTAATGGGTTTGAAGAGGGAGGTGAAAAAGCAGGTGGCAGAGTGTTTGATGAGGTCCCTGTAAGTAATTTTTGTTAGCCGATACAATATGCTTGTTTGGGCATAAAGTGTCTCATATGAACGCATTGCAAATTTTTTCAGTTCTGATTATAGTCAGTATAAGGAAATAGAGCTGACTCATTTAGAGACCATTACAAGCACTTCTAGTAGGAATAGGCAGATGTATCTATGGTGGGGGAGGGAGAATTACATTATAAATCTTTTATAAAATGTATGGTGTGGTTCAATACTTTTTCCCCTGATGGAAATGAAAAAAGGCGATAACCAAAAAAACCGTATACTTCCGTGGATCCATTCTCGATGTGATACCAGGTCACTTTAATACCATTGTCTTCTAAACGTTTCTTGTACAAGAGCCCATCATCCCGAAAAACATCGTATTCACAGGTTATAATACAAGGCTTAGGGAGCAGGCAAATGGTACCTTCATCAGCTGTAAGTGGGGAAAAAGCTGGGCTTAAAAGTGTCCTAGTTATTCCATAGCTTTCCAATGAGAATGAAGAAGGCGACTTTGGTGTGTGGCCTCTGACTTTAAATTCTTTAGGAATATTGTCTGCGTGTATCCATTTCCTATATTTCAGTTTCATATCCATGGGTACATGAGGTCCTTCCAGGAGACAGTCCTTGAATGACATGCTGTATCCAAAACCCCGCAAACCAAGCATGGCAACCGTTTCCTGGAATAAAAAAGGGACTGACTGGTTCTGCTGATACGATGGCAAGTTCAAGTCCAGTCCTTGGAGACCTGGATAGATCAAGCCCTGAGCTCGCAACTTAGAAATATCTCTTCTATGTGCTAATGCTTGGCAAGCAGTAGCAGCAAGATTGCCTCCAGCACTGTCTCCACCAATGACAACATGAGCTGGATCCATACCATAGTCTTCAGCAGTCTTCATAAAATATATGGCAGCAGTGACACAGTCTAAGAGTTGGATAGGATACCTATTTTCAGGAGCCAAGCAATACCTAAAAAATCAGATAAGTGGACTTAATATGAAATCATACATGAATGACAGCTTTGCTTAGCTATACTAAAGTGACAAAATTACAACATAGAAGGTAAAAACCCACAGAGTGTATAAGATGCCCTTCTATGAAACTGTCACCTTTTAATTGCCTCCGATTCCACCTGACTTAATTTTAGCAACATTATCCCACAGCTTCAAATATACCTAGTGGAAAATAACACTGAGGAACTGTAACACCATAGAAACAAAAGCCTCTACCTTAGATGACAATACAGTTCTTAAATTGGAATTATCTTCATTTTTCCATACTGACCTATCAGTTAATGGTCTGGAAATTTGGTGGCGGAGGAGCATTGGCAGAGCCATGGCAATTAACATTGCCACCGCTCCCTCACTGCCATATTTCCAGACCCATGGGCAGCCCTGCGGGCCGGGCGATGTGGCCCCATGCATCCGATTGTGCCAGTGCATGGGGTCATTCTGCAGCTGGATCCAGTGGGTGACGCCAAGTTGGAGCACCGCATTGCACCCGTAGACCAACCCCACGCAATAACCCCATGCTGGATCCAGTCTGTGGACTGACCCTGCCCACAGACCAGCCTTGCACCACTCATCCAGTCTGTGGGGCTGGGAAGTTAAGCACCACTTCTTTAAAGGAGAGCATATGAACAGGATTTATCTAGAGATATCTATCCCCTGCTCATTATTCCCCCTGGCATCCACCACCATTGGCTCAGAGATGCCAGAGGATACTCCATGAATTTGTCTAGTCCCTTTTTGCGCCTTGCCATACTAACATTTAAATTAAAATTTTTTTTCTCAAGAATTCTTACTGATGCTTCCAAACTGGCCAGCGCCGCCATGAATGAAGATCAGTCCTTTCCTTGGACAAATTGACTGGCTCCTTGGCTGGTAAACCCGCACTGGCACCTCCCCAAACTGTAGATCTTTGATGACGAGGGTTGGATCTTTCCTTGGTTTTATGCCATCCATTTCATACCGTATGAAGTCAAGCTCACTGCAGATACCAAGCTTCTCCAGAAATTTTCCCTGTTTATTGTTAGAATGAAGTTAATGCAAAGAGTGTCTCAGATCTCATCATTTTTCAGAAACTATAGAGGTTTTTATATCCATGCTACAATACATCCATGGTACAATACATAGGGAAATAGAGGTGTCATTTCATTTCTGGAGCTATATCAAAACCTCACAGGTCAGAAACCCACAAACAAGAGGGAGAAGCCAGTTCTAGGCCCTCCTCCAGCCTGAGGGAGATTAACACCTACATTTCCCTCTTCCCAGAAGGGTGACCTAATAGCAAGGTAACCGAATATTTTAGGAGTAAGGTATACTCCACCCTTCCTTTTGAACCTGGGTAGGTGCTACATTTTAAATGTAGCAGTTTTGCTACATGTGTGCTGTTCCTGACTTGTCCACATGTAATGGTTAGAAGAAACAGGTGCTGACCTTCTGAAATGTTCCTCTTCTGAAACAGCTCCAAATGTACATATGTCCATACCCTAAAGTCACATTACAACTGGGATTTCTGTCTATACCCGTTAAGCATAAAATCAAAAGTCCTATTGCCTTAGGCGTGACTTTTAGTTTTGCTTCACAGCTACTCACAGGAGGTAGCACGAGAAAGTAGTCACTAAAAATCTCCACACCGTACTTAGCAATGCACCGAGACTCATAACAGTCTGCACAACTTACACACACGCACACAGATGTACTCCTTGTACACTCGGGCATTAGACCAAGTGACGTAAGCAGACAGACCCCTCACATCATTACCAGCAAGAGACACAAGAGATGACAAAAATCACCTGCTCCATTGACTGTTAACCGAAGACCCAAACAGATGGACGTGTAAGAGGCTTAAAAGTCATAAACTGTTTGTATGTGAAGCCCACAAGCTCCTAGAAGGGATTGAGGAGGCTGAACCAAACCTATGGGCAGTAACAGAGTGGGCTGACCGCTAAGAAAGATCAGACTTATTCCTACAGCGCTTTATACCAACACCAAATGAGTCCCCCATTGAGCACAACTTTGACAGAGAAATGTGGGTCAAGCTGAACAGACTGAGATATGGCTACGGACGCTTCAAAATAACCCTTCATCAGAGAAATATCTTGGACAGCCCCCTGCGTGAATGTGGCATCCAACGAACAGCACAGCTCTTAATCAAAAGCTGCAATCTCTACTAATGCTCAAATACAGCAAATGTAATCTGCTCATTGAGTGACAATAGCGGACAGTGGCTCACGGATCTGGCTCGTACATCTGGAAGTTGATCTCTGACACTGTACGAAAGCAGCAGCAGCAAAAAAAGCAACTTGCAATTTAAAATCCATTACTTTTCAAATTCCTTCATCTCTGAGCACCACACAAAACACAGCATTTAATTTACCAACTTCTCTCCTCCTTCCCCGCCCTCACATCTCTCGAGCCAGAATGAAGCATTGGCTTTAAACCAGGCAAACTCACCAAAATTACTGCCATAATTAACCCCCAGTGCATGATTTTGAGCTTTAAAGGCTGCTCAACTCCAGGAGGTAGTACTGATTTGGCGTAATCATAATGAAGTGCTGAGGCCAACAGTATTAGAAAAGCAGCAGGCAAAATTACTGCAGTTAATGAGACAAGAATATGAAGAAGCTCCATTTCGCTTTGCTGAGAATGATGTGGCTAGTAAACTGGCTTTGAGTTTACTCTGCCAGTGCTCCTATAGAGTATCTGAAACATCTGAAACGATGGCAATTAGCATTATCACCCTGGAAATGAGCAAAGAAAATGATGAGGTTGCAATATTTTCCACCTTCCATCCAACCAGGTTCCACATAGATTATTTTAAAATAGGCCAGTAGTCAGCCTCCAGAAGATCTTTCAGTTACTATAAAAAAGAAAAAAGTCTTATTTTTAACTAGTTTCTTAGAGGTACTAGGTTCCACATGCCCCTGCCATCTCATTGCTAATGAGTACAATGAAGCATACCATCATAGCAAAATTGGGCTGGAAAGGACATCTAATCCAGGTTGCTACTCAAGGCAGGATCCTTCTTAGCTAAACCATCATAAATAAGTGATTGTCTATTTTATTCTTTAAAACTGGGCAATCAGCCCTCTCGTCCAAATACAAGGTCCTGTCCTCATCAGCAAAATCAGCATTTTAAAAGTTCTTAAAGGTGTGATGTATCTATGCCAATACAGCAGTCAGTTTAAAGATATAGTTTCCCCCGCCAAAATTTAGGGAAAAGAGGTGGTCTAATTTAGGCATGGAATAGAAAGTATGGAGTGGCTACTATGGATGCATAATCTACTCTATTTTATTTCAAATTGTATTTTTTATGGAAGACGTAGAAGTAAAAATGATACTGTGTGTAGGAAGCCATTAGGTAGAACATTCTTATTTTACGGTACAGGGAACAAACTCGTATTCATTGTCATGTTTCCATTCAAAACAGGTTTTCTCGGCACTAAAATGCCATGCTTCTGCGTGCTTTCAAAGCCCCTGTAAAATTATTCTATATAAAGCGGTGGTCATTTGCATGAAATTAGAGGAGCCTGATTGCCAAGTGAGAATATATCAAATGTGAGGGACCCAGACTGATAACTTTTTAAAAGTATGTGGTGTGACCCAACAGAGTCAAGGTACTGGGGTGATGAGCAAGATAAGAAAGTGATCCCTCTTACCAGCTCATCCAATGCAATTTTTTTGTTTTTGCTTTGCTGTCCTTGCATATATAAGGATCATAATGTTTACTAACTGATTATAATATGTGGGTCATGCAACATGCAATGGTAATTGCGTAGTACAGAGGGGATAATCGCCGTATGTGTGGGCAAGGCTTAGTGAAACATGTAATATAACCAAGTTCCAAAGAATAAATAAGCCTGGAGAAAACAGGAGGCAGGTTATGATTATGGTGTTATAAAGGGAAAGAGTCAAGAGAGATGTTTTATATAAGCTTTGCTTTTGGCTGTTGGTGAGGAAACTACTAATTACACAGTATTGAACTGGATTCTGTTGGAGACTCTGCCAACAAAGTCCTAGCCTATGGGACTTCTGCATTTTATTCTTTGCCTTAGTTATTTCCAGAGAGTTACCATTCTCTACTTTTTCCTTCCACCAAACTGTTACATTTTATTTATATACTTCCAGTTTCATAGATAGCAGAGACACAAACTACCCAAAAATTAGGAATACCTCCTTTTAGGCGCTATTTTATATATTTCTACAGCCACGATGCTCTTTTCACTGGTGCTGACACTGCGTTCTAGATAAAAAAAACTTTCAACATTTTCCAAGCCTCATAGTTATAGCAATATAACCTGTGGGTTCAGAAAATAATCTTCCTGTTTCCTGCTCTTCCTATTGCACAACTGCTTGATGAAGTCTTTGCACTTTCTCCCAAAGCATTATCAATGGACTCTGACTGTTAAAAGATACCTTTTTTTTTTTGAAAACTATATGTCCCCAGATGGAGACATGCACCTTATTTTTGGAAAGCAGAATGTTGGGGGAAAAAATTCAGTTGCATCTGATTGCATGCAGCAGCTCACTCAACCTCAGCCAGGTCAAAGGGTGCTAACCCTCCCAGTATTAACCCTCTCAAAAAGCTGCTAATGAATTGATGGCTATTGCCAGTTCCTTAACAAAACTGCCTCTGCTTTTGTTGGGCCAGAGCAGGGTGGCAATCTTTGGGCTGATTTACTGGGGGCAAAGGTGTGTATAGTATTTGAGTAAATATGGTACCAAATTTAATAATTAAAAAAAACAACTTCATCTGTACAGAATAGAGCAGGTATAGTCAGTTTGGGAAGAGAACTCATTTCTTGTCACTCTGAGAGCTATGAAGCCAAGAGAGTATATTTGGAGTTTGTTAGTCCTTAAAGGAAAGTATCAGGTTTACTTTACCATAATGCTGGAGCTGGAGGTGATGTATATCTTTTCAGATCATACACTGGTATCAAAGTCAGTTGGGCTTAATATTTCCATAATGTACCTCCGTCCTTAAACAACCCATCGCGTTCTTTAAGAAACCATTCCTCTTCTGTTCAGTAGACAAGTTAATCGTGCTGTTTATCATGTGTAGTAACTGAGCACTCTTAAAACCAGGTACACATGAAGCTCGATCTATTGTATGAAGGTCTTTCATACACATCTCATCAGACTTTGGTGGCTGATGAACAGGCTCTTTTTTTATTCTATACAGAATAGAGTAATTACGATGAGTTTAGGAAGAGAACCCAATTGTCATCTGAGAGCTATGAAGCCAAGAGAGAATATCTGGAATGTCTTAGTCCTTAAAGGAAAACATGATAGTTTTCCTAGACAGATTATAACTAGACAGGTAATATGGTGATTTTTATACTGACCCAACAAATAAGTTATAATGCTCACCTTGTGAAGTTGAAATGATGTACATATGACCCCTACAGCCTGTATTTCCTACTCCTGTTCACTGTCATTGACTGTACAGGTTTGGTGCGCTAATAAATGTCAGCGTATGTCAAAAGCATATTGCCTATTTTCAAGAAACCAGCTAGTACTCCTGTTCCTCCTTTAGTTGTACACTTGTTAAGAAATAAAAACGTAGTACATGCATGTTCTGACATAAGACCGTATCTTAAGCAGTCATTTTCTAAGCACAGGTCTGTGGATCCAGACTTGCAAGAGATTGAGCGAGAGGTATGAAATATTCAATAAAATGGTAAAAACACTGAGGGAAGGGAATCAAAAAGCCAGTCAGCTCTTCTTTTCCATTACCTGGCCACTGGAAAGATAAAAACCTGTTGCAAGGGGAAGGACCTGTCCCAAACCCCCAGCATACCCTTTTACAGATTCATCCTTATCCTGGGGCTGATTCAGACTCTTTTGCTGTTCCTCTCATTTAGTTCTCAATGGGGGTGTAGGCTGTAGCCATGTTGGTCTAAGGACACAGGTAGTTGAGGTCCTTTGGGTAAATCTGATATGTTTTATCAGACCAACTCAAATAGCTGGAAACCTTCTTTGCAAACTTGAAAGAATAATTTTTCCAACTATTTGAGCTGGTCTGATAAAAGATATCAGATTTACCCAAAGAACCTTGTCTGCCTTAATTCTCAATGAGCATTTTAAGGAGACCACTTCATGTTGGCAAGTAGGTATGAATTTTCTTAGTTATGCTAACATTACAATGAATTGTTATAAGACCCTCTTGTTTGGGGATCATCCTCTTTGTACAATTCTCTGTCGTTCTCGGGTCTTGTTGAACATGTTTCTTACAGAGCTCGTGTCCTACATTCATTGCATTTCATTCAACCCCATGTGGCATTTGTTAAATTTAGAACAACTTTTCTGGCGTGTTACAAGAGATTTTGCAATTTCTTCACTGGCATGTTATCAAAGCCAAATTTCAGGACCAATGATAGAGCATGTAGACAACAGAAATGTTCTGGAAGTAAAATGTACTTGTCAAACCAAAAATTTATAAGGGAAGATACTTATATAACCTGGTCTACATTTCTTTTTATCGGTAACATGATAATAATTAATTATCAAAGAGGCAAGGAGTGGTTAGAGTGATATCTTTTATTGGACCAACTAAATAGTTGGGATAGAGTCAGACAAGCTTTCAGATGCTAGGTATTCTTCATCAGGACTGATTCGATTTCTTAAAGGATGCGATGGGTTGTTGATTAAAAACTGATCTGGTTCTGATCAGACCTGACGAAGAAGATCTTTCATTTAAAAGCCTAACTCTCACCCAACTACATAGTTAGTTGGTCCAATAAAAGCTGCCACTCTAGGAAATCCTTGCCTCTTGCACAAGCTGGACCATCACAGCTACTGCGTCACTCTTACACTACAATTAATTATACATTTTCGGCATTGATGCTTCTGGCAACTTTCCCAGTAGGCTCCTAGCCTTTCTGACTGCTTCCCTTGTTATTCTCTTTATCCTGTTTCTCTCTTTTGTCATTCCCTTTAGCCCCTCCTGCCTTCCACTCTTCTTTGTCAAACTACATTTTGTATACAACACTTCTTCTAAAAGAGATTTCATCAGCCCACGTGTCGACTCTCTTACTATTACCTAATATGACTGTCACAATTCAGTCGCTCAGCTTGAATGCTGAGATATTTTCCTTTTGTTACATGTACAAGCAGTAAATAGGATACCTGTGGTCCAGTCTGTGAGATATTGTGAGATGAAAGCCTTTGGTGGAATTTGGAGAAATCCTGCTCCAATTGCTCTGCTGTCATATAGAAAGTAATCTTCACTTCCACTCCCTCTCCCTCCTCAAATGGACCTGGGAACATCTATCTGGGAATGGAAATGAGCCCTCGGTGACTATGAGGAATAAAGGAATTGCAATTTTAATAATCCTAGAAAAGCAACCTCCTAGCTTAAACAGCAGACTGCATTATCTGTTTACATCTTCTCCAAAAAAAGTCTCAGAGGATCAGTTTTGCAATGTAGAGCCTTCACACATTAGGAATATAATAACTGCTTGTTCGTCCTCTTAAGGGAATAAAGATAGCATGCTCACCTTCCTGTAGTTTTTTGGAACAACCTACAGAACGTCATTGAAATGATACACTTGCAATAGCACACTTTAGGATGGATCAAATAGCCGGTGGAGAAAGGTTCTCAAATTGTACAGGTTTTGGTAGCATCAATTCCACTGAACTCTCCTTCATTAGTTGTTGCATTCTGGTTGCCTTGATTAAAATTCATTTAAGTTTTGGGTGTTGGGGTCATGAAAATATTGTTATGCTTGTTGTGTAGCAAAAAGAGAGCAGAGCTGTAGTTATATCAAATGTTTCTCCCTTATTCCCTAGTTTGCTGATATGCTTTAGTAAGTCAGGAGGTATAATTTTCCTTGAAAGATATTTTTTTTCCCTTAACCCATACATCCAGGTATGTTAAAATTCCATTTTCAACTATTATTTCAGCCAGTTTACCTAGTACTGAAGCTAAGCTCCTTGCTTGGTAATTCCCAGGACCATCCCAAGTCCCTTTTTAAAAGACAGGAGCTCTGAGTCCTTACTTTACAAACTGATTTTAAACAGAGACTGTATTTTGTTTTTAGCAGCTCAACCATTTCATTCTTGGGTTCCCTTCAGCTGTCACGATCGAACACTAACGGATCTGACATCCCTGGTAGATGTTACACTTAAGACATGATTGATTAACCAGTTGATCACGTCTCATAGTGTAACCCGCACGTTCAAGCAATTAATGGTACGACAAAAATAAACTTTCAACAATTTCCAAGCCTTATAGTTATAGCAGTATCACCTGTGGGTTCAGAAAAAAAAAAAAAATCTTCCTGGTTTTTTTTTTTTAATGTGTAAGCCACAAAATTATTACACATTTTTTGTAATGTGTAGCATGGCAGGAGGCACAACTGTTGGGACTGCGGATCAGATCCTTTGATTGAACGTCTGTGAGCGTCCTAAGTGACTTGCTGCTCTTTATTTATCCACTCATCCTTGTAGGTATTGAGCAAAATCTAGGAAGATACAATGTCATGAACATTAAAGAACATTTCAATATAAGATGCTGAAGATCAGCTCTCTTTTTCCTTACATGGAAACTGTTGCATCCCCATAGTTTATGCTCAGAACAGAAAAAGTTGATCAGGTGAGTGGGATAATTATCTGTTAGTCATTGTTCATTAGTCGGTTCCTTGTTCAAACTCCGTTCTGCAGTGATGCCTGGTGGCCAAAAGGAAGAACAAAAGACGTGTTTTCCGTGTTCCTAGGTTTCCCACGATGCCTTTAGATGGCATTTTTAAACGTTACTAAAGTTGGAGTTGGGTTGATGTAGTAGTCCAGGCAAGATGTGAGATGCAAGGCTATTTGTGATATCTTTTATTGGACCAACTGTATAGTTGGGAGAAATGTTAGACAAACTTTTGAGTACAAAGTGCCTTTATTCAGGTCTGAATCCCATTGTGGGAAGGGCAGGAAATAAAAATGCTTTCTAAATAACAGAAGCCTGACAATAAAAGAAGGAAGTATATGTGTGGCAAATGAGGAAGGTAAATACTGGACACCACATAGGAAAAGGAATTGGGAACCACTCCTCACGATCACCTTCTAATCACTTTCTAGTCACGATCGAATTAACTGCTCCCATTTTCAATACTGTAGATTGCCGTAATAGTGCTGAAATCATTAGCTTAGATGCCCCAAAATGGTCTTTCATAGCTTTCTGTGATCATTTCATCTGTCTGAAGAGAACTGTTAAGACCTCATGCAGCAATAGTCCCAGGGACTTTGCAGGTTCAGGTGAGCATCACTGCACATTTCGGCACATTTTCCACAGCCATAAGACATTTTCTAGTTGTGTCGTGACACCTATTTCAGTTTCTTCTGTATTGCATAAGGAATAACAATATGGTCCTTAGATTTGCCTCAGACATTGCATATTCAGCACCTTTAGAAACAGGTGGCGTTAAAAATGCTTAAGAAACTAAATCTAGGAGGATACCATTAAAGAAGACCAAAACCAAGTTGTCTCCCTTTCTTTAAAAAGTAAAGGAACTAAACAGCAGCTTCAGGAACTCAAACCTGACACAGTTTATAGCTCTGCTAATATAGCAAATGAAGGTATCCTTGTTTAAGTATATCTCATGATATGCACAAAAAGGAGAACTAAAACCCTTCAATTAAATTTTACAGAAGAAATATCCCTGTAGCAGTAGCTGAGGAGCTAATTTGCACTGTATGGGACAGAGCACCTCATGTGAAACAGCTACAGAGAAATCTTTGTTATGACCCAGATGAGTAACGAGTAGCACAGGGGTGGGCAAAATGCAGCCCGGGGGCCGGATGCAGCCCTCCTATCCAGCTCGTGGGGCCCCTAAAAAATTTAGAAAATTAATATTTATCTGCGCTGGGCTGGCTGTCATGCGGCCCTCGATGGCTTGCCAAAACTCAGTAAGCAGCCCTTTGCCCAAAATAATTGCCTGCCCCTGCCGTAGCATAACAGGTGGCATGACTGGGACAGATGCTGACTTAGACGGGAGGTGGAAAAACCTACTGCCCTGTGTTGCAGCTGCCCCGGGTACCCACCTGCCTTCTTATGCCTGGGCGAGTAAGGATCAGGAGAAGAATACCATCGATTCTGACACCAAAATACATCATTAACAAAAAGGATTCCTCTATGATGCCCAAATGCCATAGACACGACACAGGTCCTGATTAGCAAGCAGGTGGAAGATAAAAATATTTCAGGCCCAACAATTAATTTGATATCGTTTGGGGAAATGAGTGCAGAGTCTGACCCTGGAATCTGTTAGACGGGCACAGAAAAAGCTGCTGGCACTGTGTATAATTCAGTCAAACTACCCATTCATCAGCCTGGGGATACAAACAAGCAGTAAGCGAATGCAGGCTTTCAGGTGCAAAAGGGATACGACGTGCATGCAACCAGTAGTGTAACTAGGACAGGCTGACCAGGACAACCACCCCCAGCACAAGCTTGGGTGGGGAAAAACAGCAGGAAAAAAACAGATGCTGCTTCAGTGACATGATCGTGCTGACAGTGCGGTGGCAGCCGGAAGTCACCACTGCCCCTGTGCGTCACAGCTATCCTGGGCATCCAGCTACCTGGTTACACTTCCACATACCATCTTCTTTTCCACCTTGGTTAAACTGCACATAAATGAATGACTTGACTAATAAAGCAGCCCATGAATCAATGCTTTTTAGGAGCTTTCCACATGCAGCAGGGCAGAAAAAGGATAATGCAAAAGAGCTTCAGATAAATATATACAGTTGCTCCTGCTCCATATAATTAGAACATATGATAAATTACCCAAAATAATACCTCCCCATGCTTCTGTAGCCTACAGGCCAGAACTTTATCCAAACCTAATATGTCTAATTATTTCTCACCTCAACTTACCCTAATGTTAAATATAGTTAGACAAGGGAAATAGGCATCCAGTAGATCCAGTAATGCTTTAATAGCAGATTTAAGGAGGCCATACAAGGCAGAAAGGCATCCTTCAAAAAAATGGAAGCTGTGACTGAATGAGGAAAATGGGAAAGCTCACAAACTCTGGCAGGTTTAGTTTAAAAATGAAATAAGGCAAGCCAAAAAAAGAATATGAGGAGTGTTTAGCAAAAGATGTTAACGTTTACAAGAAAGATGCATTTTCATTTCCACCTGGGAAAACGTTTATAGTCTTTGCACTCTCCTATGCCTGAGGAAGGGCGTATGTGCCTGAAAGCTTGCAAATAAAGACACTTTTTGCAACTATCTAGTTGGTCTAATAAAAGATTTCACCTCTCCCAGAGTTATGATTACTTAAAGTTAATAAGAAAAACTTTTAAAAAAAATTATTAGAAGCAGGAAGTCAGCAAGACCATTGGTGGGACTATTTGATGACCACGGTATAAAAGGTGCACTCAGGATTGATAAGGTCATAGCAGGAAAGCTAGACAAGTTCTTTGCATCAGTGTTTACCACAGAAGATACTAAGAAAATCCCCATACCAGATCATTCCTTCCTAGTAGATAGGTCTGAAGAGTTGGACCACATTGAAGTGACAACAGAAGTTTTAGAATAAATCAATAAACTGCAGAACTTTTGGCAATAGTATCTAACCTATCATTACAAACAGAGGCCAGCCATCTTCACAAAGGGTTTCCAACCCTAACACAATGTTCTGTGGAGGACCTGTGCTCATGCTCAGACAAGCTGGTGCTTGCTTCCAGCTACTTTCCCCATAAGGGATCTTCAGTCAAGCTCCAGATAGATTAGTGTTTTTGTGTGCTTGTTTTTGCAGATGCCTGAATTTCTAAGGACTTTATGGACAGGATTTTTTTGCCCATTTTTTTCACGGTCTGACCATAAATTTGCAGACAGTAGGCAACGCTGCTTAGATATTTTATTTGGTTGCATAGTTTGTTTTTCAGTTTCTGTTTTTTTCATGTTTACTGTTTTTTAGAAGTTAATATTATTGATGACCTAAAATACTGCCAGCTTTGCCAGGTGCTCCCTCCAGAAAGATCACTTCCCAGTTTCAAACAGTTTACAAGTCATAGGACTGAACAGACCCAAGGGTAACATACCACAAAGGGGAGGGTGAGAGGAAAACTGTAGAAGATGGTAGCAATCTCTCTCCAGAGAATACATTTTCCATGTGGTCCCAAGTTCTTTAAACACCGTTGTCCTACAGTTGTTTTTAGTACAATGATCTATCTTCTTTGACCATGTCATACTACTCAAACGCAGGCTTCATGGTATAGGCAGTGACATCTTCAGCTAAAAAAAGTGGATTATATGAACCTGAAGTAGATAGTTGAGGTTTATAACCCTGATCTTAAATGTCTTTAGTATATTGTCTAGACTCAGCCGTTTCTGATGCTTCAGAACACTGCGCTCTTTCAGGATATCTTCCAAGAATATGTTGTGGATGTAAAAGCATAGACTAATAGAAATGGAAGACATCTAAGTGTATCATCTCTAGCACCCTTGCTCAAGCCAGGATCATATCTGTCTAAGTCATCACAGACAAATATTTCTCTACCTTACATTTAGCAACTTCCAGTGACAGAAACTCCTAACCCCTCTAGGAATTTCTTTTCATTGTTTAACCACCACATAATTAGGAATTCTTGCCAACATCTAATTCAAATCTTCCCTGGGGCAATTTAAGCTCATTGTTACTTGCCCTATAAATTGGCATGTTCCTGCAATAAGATGGGCACTGACTAGGCACGATAAAGAGCAGAAACGCTAAGGTCCAGTGACTAAAACAATGGGTGGGATGTGCCCTGAGCACGTGTCTTTGGGAGATTGCTGTCCAGTGTCTCTAGTGACCAATGCTTGACAAACGTAGCTCTGCCTCCTGGACTTGTTTTCCATAACAGTTATATGAGTAACAACCACCTCAGTCTTCTGCAGGCCTCAGAAAATGTATGATGAATTAAGACAGTCCCAAACTCGGACTGCATAGCATGGCTCCAAGGAGTGAAATGAGACCTAAAATACTAATGTTTTTAGGGGAGGTTTAAGAGTACTTAGATTATTCACATCTAATGTGTAGGGACTCATCCTCTCATTCTTTGTTCTTTTTACAGCGAAGAAAATAATTAATTTGTGGTAGCAGAGCTTTGTTGCCAGCCTTGGTCAAGGGACCTAGACCAATCTGCAGAAGTGTGGCTAAGCAGAAGGCCCCAAAGCTTGTTTCTGAGTGACTGTAGCATGAACCTTTGCAGATGTGACAATTAGCATGGTCAGCAAAGTAAAGGAAGCCATTCACATGTCTAACTAAACACAATTAAACAAAGCACAAGGCCTGAAAAGAGACGCTATAAGGGAAGACCATACATTAAATAATCCAAATACAGTATATCATAGCTTAATCTTAAAACACTAGTTAGTAACGATTGGTGCAACCAAATGTATTAGATGCTATTTTGCTATACTAGATACATTTTTATTAAAATGCTTAGATAATTTGTAAAACCAAAACAACCTTGTCAGAGAAGACCATAACTAAGGTAAAGAAGAACCAGGCCAGTGTTGAATAGCATTCCACAATGAGGAACCAAAAGGAGATAAAGATTCCTCCCTTTTACTTTCCCAAGAAAATAAATCCCAAGTAATTGCCACCTTCCCAGTCCACAAGAGAGCTGATTTAATCCAGCTGCACAAGTTTTGGTGAAACAAAGAAATTTAAATAAAACCAGCCAGGTGACATTTTGCAGACTATTACAACCGGGCATCTATAGATATTGGTATAGCTTGGAGAGAAATTTGGAGAACTCTTCGGCAAAGATTCAGAGAGCTTTGATGATTTGGGCAGTCCCCCTTGCTGCAGCTGACTGCGAGCTGGTAAATACTAGGGATGGGGGAGGAGGGCAGGGGGGCTGGGACCATGGGGGACTCCTCCCAACCCCCACCTACTCCCTCAGCCCCACCCATGGCTTCCCCCACCCACCCCAGCTCCCTGTAATTAAAAAAAAAAGCCCTGGTGCTCACTGGGTGCTGCCGGGCAGGAGGCCAATCCCTGCTGCCCCCCCCCCACTGCCCCACGCTGCATGGGGGGGCTCTGCCATGACCCCTCGACCCCCCGTGCTCCCTCAGCCCCCTCCGGGTGCCCCACCCGGGCCAGCTCCGGCCCTTTAAAAAAGAATGAGGAAAGCCCTAGGACTCACTGCTCCTGCAGTGGCCTTGGGGCTTCAGGGGCCCCTGCAGAGCCCCCCACATGGTGTGGGGCAATGTGGGGCAGCGGGGATCACCCCCTGCCAGCAGGAGTGGTGAGTCCCGGGGTTTTTTCGGGTTTTTTTTTTCCTTAAAGGGCCAGAGCTGGCCCAGGTGGGGCACCCATGGGGGGCTGGGGGAGCAAGGTGGGGTTGGGGGGCTCATGCAGAACAGACAGACTAAGCCCTTTATTATATAAGAATGATGCTCTGACATGGCATTCTTAATAATGTTTTAATGCCCTGCCCATCACGGATGAGTTCAGTGTTTTACAAAATGATCTGAATCTTAGTAAATAACTTATCAACAGCCCTTCCTCAAGACATGAACCCTAGCCATTCCTCATCCCCTTGTCTTCACCAGTTCCTGGACACCCTTGCAAATTAAACTTCTTCTAGCCACTGCCTTGCTTCCCCCAGTCACTTCCAACTCTTCCAGCCTAACATGCTCAGCCACCACCCATATACCACCCCATTAGCTCATGGCTTCTGCCCCCTTCTTCCTTTCAGTCATCCCTCTGCCCCCTTCTTCCCAAACCCCATGCACTAATCAGCATCCATAGGCGACTGGTAGGGGTGCACAGGGGTGCACGTGCCCCCCCTGACAGGACTGGCAGCTTCTGCAGGTGCCCTCCGAGATTCAGGAGGCACCAGTTACATATGTCAGCATCATTTACTCCCATTAATACCTATCCATCTTCTACAACAACAAAGTTGGCTGCAGGGCCAGGTGAGTTTGCCATGCCTAATCTAAAGGATCTGGGCCTATATGAAATCACTTCCAGATTAGAAGGTAGCTAGTGTTTGCTTCAGCGCTGCAGCTCAGTGCAACAGCGTATGGCAGAAAGTAAAGAACAGTGTTACAGATGCACAGGGAACAGCTGAAGGTGCACAGGGAATTGAATGAACCAAGCTGAAGTTTCCCAGGCCTAGAGCCAGCGTCTAGAACAGTCTTTACTTTTGCATTCCAGGTATGTTCAATGCAGCATTCTCCCAAGTTGTTTTTGATTTTTGGTATCCCTCACATCTAGCAGTGATGAATAGCATGTGCTTGCAATAACACAAAATAATTGTGGGCGAAGGTGTGACTGCGGTTTAGTTTAATGCAGTGTTTTTTTTCATTCGCAGACCCCTAAAAAAAATTGAATGGAGGTTCAGACCCCTTTGGAAATTTTGAATGGAGACACAAACCCCTTTGAACTGTAAGTGTGGGTATTCACATATTTTTGACTGATCACAGTCGTCTTTCATGCACCCCTTAGTCATAGCCTGCAGACCCCCAGGGGTTGGTGGACCACATGTTGAAAAACGCTGGTTTAATGCAAGAAAAGTTACCGTGATGCAATGTGTTCATGCATTAATTAGAAACAAATATTCCTATAAAGGTATAAGCCCAGGCACATTTTCAATATAGAAATATGAAAAACTGAGTGGTTCAAAATGTTAACATATTAAGGTAAAAGGTGTGAGAACATCAAGATAAAAGGTGTGATAATATGATAAATGACAATTAGCTTTTGGTATTGGGGACCAATGAAGAAGCAGTGAAAATGCAAGATACTTTGAAAGAAAAGTGGTGTTAGTTAAAGTAAAATAAAATAAAGTAAAACATTGAGTACAATAAGCAAAATGACCAATTTATTAAATGTTATTCTTGGAGAATAGGCAGACAAGTTTCTTTGGGTAAATGCAATATCTTTTATTAGGCAGACAAGGTTCCTTGGGTGAATCTGATATCTTTTATTAGACCAACCCAACTAGTTGGAGAATAGTTATTAATTATAGAATTAATGAATTAATAGAACCTTGTCTGCCTATGTCCTTAGACCAACACGGCTACAACCTACAACCTACACCCCTGCATATCTTTTATTAGACATACTAAATAGCTGGAAATGTTGTTCTTTGCAAGCTTTTGGGTACAAACCCCCATCTTCAGATATATGGAGAGTTTTTTGTTTCTTTGTGACCTCTCCTGGGTAGAATGGAAGCCAGTATGCAAAATGTTGGTCTGTGAAAATGGAAATGTGTGGCAGGGGAGATCAGAGGCCCTGTGAGAGAAAGATAGAAGAGGGGGTAGGAAAGGGGGAGAAGTCTTGGTGAACTGCGTCTATCAAATATGAATCCTTAATACAGTTCTGAGTTAAATGGCAAAAAGCCTTGTTTCAACTGAGTCACATGGCTGGGAGTGAAATGCCACTAAAGAATAATTCTAATGTTTTAAATCCAAAATAATTGAATGTCATTATTTTTCTTACTTAAATGCAAAGCCATTTAAGATCATTTACCCCCAAGCAGATCAAACATAGTCATTCTTTCACACACACACACACACATACAAACTCCCTGTTTCAAGCCTCAAAGAAATATGCAGAATTCTTGCAAAGCAGTGTTTCATTTTTCTTGAAAAATCCTGACTGATGTAACCATGGGGAATTTATTAATCAAAATTCTTTCTGTTTGGATACAGCTGGCCCAGGATCTACAGTGCCAGCCCCTCTTTGCAGTGGCTGAGCAAAAGATACCTTTATGATTATTTAGTACAGAGATTGCATTGCATCTTACAGAGTTAATTAATTTACTGCACCCTAGTCGCAGTGCACATGTTAACAGTGACACTTTACTGCAGAGCTAATTAGTCTACTCCACAGTAAAGCGCACATGTAGATGTGCCCAGTCACACTGTTTATATTTCCTGGTGCACATTTTTTTAAATTTATCTTGAAAGCCCAAGGGGCATTTTTACACATGCCCAGGGGAGTTGGTCGGGGGGGGGCCTTTAATTAGAGTAACTCTGAGAGCCTCTCTAATTAAAGCACCCACAGCATCTCGTGTATCAGCATCCTCATGCTTCAAAATGACCAAGGGGGCACTTTATCTAAAGCTTGTCAAATGAGCTTTGGTTAAAGTTCCTCCACCACCATTTTGAAGCGCAGGGACACCGATACACAAGACGCGGAGGCTGCTGGAGGTGCGCCAATTTAGCATGCTCCAGCAGACTCAATCGAGGCTGCTCCAATGTGCTGTAATTGCAGCATGTTGGAGCAACCTTCCTGCATGTCTACAGGCACCATTAATATCGAGCTCCTCGTTAAATGTTGGTTGCATTTTTTTACCTTATAATTTGTGCTGTTCTGCTCCTCCCAGTTCTGTCTCCCTTCTCCTTCCACCATCTCTCCTCTGCCTGTATCCCCGTATCTCTTCAGTTCTCTAGGTCCCTGCAGCCTTCACTTAGATTCAAACTCAATCAAATTTAGGCCCTTCTGGAACCAGCACTAGATCCAGCTCTCCCAAGTTCATTGTTCCACTTATCCTGCAGATTCATCCTCCTACAGCCTCAGACTTAGCCCCAGTGCCATTTACCAAGCCCCGCCTTTTCTCCCTAGCATTCACTGCACTGCACCAGTCTCTTTCTGGGAGGCCAAGTGTTTCATGGGTATAACTAACAGCCATAAGAAGCTGAGTACCAGGAAGCGAGTAGTCTGTGAATCTGCAGGTCATCCTACCACATCACTTACACGCGGCAAGAAACAGCAGTCACCAACTCAAGCACCTCGAACAACATGCAAGAGGGGAGCTCCAATGATGGACATGACCAAATCTTTGACAGCAGAGAGTATCTCGACATTTCTGTGATGGCTGAGAGGAGTGACTTTGGACAGATAATGCCATGCTCCCAGCTCTGAAGAAAAAGGTGGGGGTTTTTTACAAAGTTTTTATAAAGTTGACTGTCCTGTCTATTCCTCTACATCCAGCCTTAAATGATAAAATCCCATAGTCGACTGCAAAAAGCACACCATGGAAGCCATCGCTGAGGTGGCACCAGGTCACTCGAACACCATTGTCCTCCAGTCGCTTCTTGTACAGCAGCCCATCATCCCTGAGCACGTCATACTCGCAGGTCAAAATGAAAGAGTCGGGGAGTTGACGAATAATGGCATCTTCGGCTAAAAGTGGGGAAAAGGTTGCCCCAATAAATGACTGGGCCAGGGCGTACACCTCTTCTTTACATGGAGCCAGTTGAGGTGATTTGTAGCCTCTTGTCTTAAATTCCTTAGGGAGATTGTCTGGGCTCAGCCATTTACTGTATTTCTGTCTTAGACTTTCAGGAATATGAGCACCTCTCAGGAGATCATCTATCAGTGATAGGTCCAGATTCAAATACTTGAAACCAAAGTCAAGAGTCCTACTCTTTAATAAGACTGGAGCGTCCTCGTTCTGCTGATATGAAGGCAAATTAAAGTCCGCAGCCTGGAGAAATGGGTAGATCAGGATCTGTCCCCGCACCTTGGGGAGGTCCGTTCTGTCCACCAGGGCCTGGCAAACAGTAGCAGCAATTGTGCCTCCACTGCTGTCTCCACAGACAATAACGCGAGAGGGGTCCACCCCATAGTCTTC
The DNA here is from genome assembly GCF_030867095.1 of Alligator mississippiensis. Classification (NCBI taxonomy): domain Eukaryota; kingdom Metazoa; phylum Chordata; order Crocodylia; family Alligatoridae; genus Alligator; species Alligator mississippiensis. Next base: position 6,925,614 of record NC_081836.1, read on the forward strand.
TGCCGTCCTCATAAAGTGGATGGTAGCAGCGAGACAGTCGTCAAACTGGGCTGGAAATGGGTGCTCGGGAGCTAAGCGATACCTAAAATACCAGAGAAAGAATTTAAATTACCTTGTATCTGACTGATAGGAAAAGTCAAATATATTTATTTATTTTTTATTCTAATTTTGCATTATGGTTCAGGCAGTGGCTGACATGACTTATTTTTCCTGAATGCTTCAGGGTATGAACCAGTAACCAGCCTCCTGGCTGTAATCCCGGAGTCTAACTTTTTACAGCTCCTCCAGTAAATATTCAAGAACAGGATTTTAGAAAGTAAACGTCTGAAAATGTTAAAGCTATCCCGTTGTCTTCTGGATCACAAAAGATTTGTAAAGGGAGAAGCTTGGAAGTGTTGCTTAACCTCCTGCCCGTGTCATCTGGTCTGTGAGACCCCCCCATAGATATTTGGTGGTGGAAGTGCAGTGTCAGCATTAATTGCAGTGGACCGTGGACCGACCCTGGATACTAACCCCATCCTGAATCCAGCCCACAGACTGACCCCACTGGTGGGATCCTGCCTGCAGACCGGCTCCATGCCACTCATCCAGTCCATGGGGCCCGAAGGTTGAGCACCACTGCTCTAAGCCAGGTATTAGCTTAGTTCCACCAGTCCTGGATTTAAGGAGCAACCAATGCAATTTTTTTGTATATATAATTCAAAGAGCACAACATTTTTTCCTCAGGTCATTTGTCTCTCCACACCTAATGAGGATAAATAAAACCCTTAATCCAGAAATATGAAAGATGGGGTTGGACAAACCACAATTATTCACTTATATAGCTAGCTCTTAAAAGTCAGAGGACTAAAATATGCACAGATGTGTACTTTTGTGGGGGGGGGGGTTACCAGTTTACGATGCCATTTGGATTAGCCAAAGGTTTCAGGATAAAAAAAAAAAAATCATTATTAATTCCATTTGGCCTTCCAAGTGCAGACAGCCAAGCCTTCTTCTGGCCACCTCCTCCTATCAGCCAGCCAGCTGGCCTCAGCCTAGCAGGACTAAAGCTATGTTGTTAAAATGGGATGCATGCTGCTGAGCTACAGTTTGGGCCACACTGTTTTCCACATTGATTGCCTGAACTACATTTCTCCAGAAACTCCTGGTATCCAACACAGGGTCATGTAGCTGGACTTCTGCAATGAAGACTATCTACGGGTAAATGGGTCATACATGTACATTAGCACCCCGTTAGTGGATAGAGTACACCAGTAGGTGACCTTGTGTTACTAAAGAATGCTGTTCCCAAATCCATAGCAAAATCCTTGAGTCTGGTAAGGCCAATAAAACATCTTTGGGCTGCTCTTTTGTATTTGCTCTTAACTGGAGCTGGGCAACACTTTTCAGATGAAATATCTTTTTCACAAGAAGCAGTGATTCAGTTCTAAAAAACCTGTCATTTTTTCCCCCATGTGCACTGATTTTAGTTAATAGTTTTGGAGACGAGAATTTGAAAAGTCAAACATTTTGATTCAATATTTTTTTTTTCTTATCAAACCATTCAATTTTTTAAACTCAAAATTACTGGTGGGTTAGATATTTCTTCCATTTTATTTCAAAATCCTTTTAACTCAGTGAAACGTTTCATTTTGAGGCAAAGAAAAAGTTCTTGTTCTGTCAAAAATGAAGTGTTTTAATTTTCAGCTCCCCAAGCAATTTTAGAGGATCTTCCTTTTGGGTGGAACCAAAACAAACTTTTCTCTTGCCCCCTGTCTCCTACCCCCTAAATTTTCTGGACTACAAGTGAAATAAAAAATTAATTATTAGAACAGCCATGCTGTGACAGAGGTCACCATGGCATAAAAAAAAGTATTTTGGACATGCTAAGATCAATTACAATTTTAAATAATCTAAAATGATTGGATATGGCTTTGAAAGGGGACTTATCTGCAGAACAGCTATGGTGTCTTTCTACAAATTCCAGAGAGGTCAATTTAAGCCTCATAAAAGGGCTGCCCCCTCAATTAACCCAGTTGTTAACGGGTACGTGGCCATTTAGACTCAGGAGTCCAAGATGTCATGCTGGACTTTGTACCCTTGGCTATAGGCAGTGTTGGGCTTTAACCAGGCTAGTTTAATCGGCCACTGGGATCGAGAGGACCTGTGACAGGTTTTGAAAACAGCCTCTGTTGAGCTCTTAATAATGAGTGCAAATCTATAGAGAGAATGATGCTCTTTGAACATGTAGATAAGAAAGGTCTGTTATTTGATAAGAGGGGATGTGATGTCTTCTTATACCCGAGGGGCAAATGTAAAGGGGATGGTGATAGTGTCTTTTCTGTGACTGCAGGGGACAGGACAGGACAGGACAGAAAGTAATGGTTGTCAACTGCAACAGATTGTACACGTGGTACTTGCACTCAGTGCATACACGTGCAGGTGCCAAAAACAGTATTTAGAAGACCATTAACCAGCCACTTGAATGACCAAAGGCAAATTAAATTGCACTCTAGGAGATCCTTCGGCAGAGCTGTTCCCTGCCCGCAGCACTTCTGGCTTGTGATCCAAAAGTCACGCTGTATTTCCCAATGTGCTGGCCAACCACCGTTTTAAGTGTTGACCTGGCTATGTCACCCTGCAGGGAGTAAGACCTTCTCTTGTGAAGAGGTCACACACCCAATACCTGCTAAAAGGATGCTTTTTTAATTGTTTCAAGTCCTTTTTCTACTATAAGTCCATTCTTTTAGGCTCTAAACCAGACATCTTCTTGGTCTACTCCAAGTTGCTCAACAAGACAGCAAAGCATAGAGCACAAGGAATCAGTGGGCACATCTACACAAGATGCTTACTGCGCATTAGTCTAGTAATACCATGTAGTAGTGTAGCAGGTATTAACTGTGCTAATAGCTTACTGCCCAGTGTTATTAGGCTAATGCACAGTAAGTGTCACTAAAAAAACTGCACTGGAGCTACTGCGCAGTAACTCTACTTACTGCACATTCACTTAGTACCTCTTATTAGAGGTACTAAAGTAAATGCACAGTAACTAAGGTGCATTAATGAACGTGTAGACATGCCTAGTATGTCTCTTTTGCTAATCCACTTTCTCCTTTCAAGAACCAGTTGCTGAGTTGGGGTACACAGCAGATGCTCAAGCCCACACGTGACATGTAATAAATGGTTCCCAGATACTGCAGCTAGAGCAAGATCACTTACTCAACGCTTGCAACCACTGAGTCACTGTTTCTGCAGATGTAGCGGCATACTCTCTCATAGGCATCTGCAAAATAAAAGCGCTTAAATGAGATGCATTGATGAAATATTTTGTCCAACTTGGGGTGCCTTAAAGGACTGGGTTTTCAGCCAGCAAGTGCCAGGCACCTTGTGAAATCAGGCAACCAGAATTATGATTTATTTTAAAAAGCATTGTTCCTTCTCTGCCTGGGAAAGGAAATTGAAAGAATTTAAGACAAACCCTGTCATTATACAAGATTAAGGAAGAGAAGCATTTTGAATGATAAACTCAAAGCTTTTTTTTTCTTTTTTCTTTTAATCAAAAAATGAGAGAGACTGCTCAGGATAATGGGAAATCTCTTAAAGAGATTCCTCCATGGAGGGAAATTTTCAACGGTAAAGGAACTCAGGCACAGCTTCTAACCAGGGATTATATTTGCTAGGCTGCAAACAACTATTACCTTTGTGCCGCTATAAAATATTTATAGTGGTACAAACCCCAAGCTAACAGATGTCTCTGCCCTTTGTTGCACCACATATACCCAAAGTTGAGGTCATTACAATTTGTGGTAATAGTCTTAGCCAATATCTGTTAGTGTATGGTGGGTAATCACCAGCAGCCCTGGGCTGCCCATGCTCTCCACTACCCCAGGCAGGCAGTCCCAAAGCAGTTCCTACCTCTACGCGTGCTGATGTACCCATAGTGATTCCCGGGACATGTGTTTCATGCTGCTGTACCCCAGATCAGGGCACAGCCTGTAAGTGGGGAGGAGAGAACCTCTATGGGCTCCCCTTCATGTGCTTCCAGGTATGCACCCTGAAAATCAAGTTGCTATGCCCAGGTTGGGACATGGCACCAGGGGTCATTGTCCTGCAGGATTAGGCCTCTGTTTTTGTTCATCAATCAGATCAGCTGTGCTGAAACACATCCCAGCAAGGCTGATGCCACAACAAAAATGCCATCTGTTTTTAGCACAAGAGATGTGGCATGGACCCAACAAAAATGCCACAACAAAAGTGACATCCATTTTTAGCCCAAGAGATGTGGCATGATCAAAGCCTGAATTTCTCTCTCTAGTATCCAGAATAAGAGGGGATTCATTAGATTAGTAAATTAGTAAGACACAAATGACCAAAGGGTGGAAATCATTGAACAGTACAGATTGCCATTCAAGAAAATACTCAGCTGCATGACACTGCTTAAGTGTAAGTAGAAGTAGATAGGTAGACTCGTTCTATGCGGTGCCTGAAAGCTTGCAAAGAACAATTTTTCCAACTATTTAGTTGGTCTAATAAAAGAGACCACATTTACCCAAAAAGAACATTTTCTTCCAACACAGCTATAACCAACAGCAATAGAAGTAGATTGCTTTTATATTAAAGAAGTTGGTTATACCAATCATTTTTTTTTTAATTCCCGTTCATGGTAGCATTTGAGAATACCCATGTCCTAAAAAGAACTCCACAGTAATTTTTGTAGTTTTTAGTTTCTAGTTTTGTATAATTCCAGAATTTCTTACTAATGCTTCCAAACCGGCCAACTCCTCCATGGCAATAAACGATTCCTCTCCGCAGGCCGGCAGACGGCACTTTAGGCTGGTAGATCCTCACGGTTAAATTGTTGAACATCACATTTTTAATTAAAAGCTTGTTAGTCTTCTGTGGTGGTATACCATCCACTAAAAATCGCAGGACATCATGCTCATAGCAGAGGCCTGCTTTGTCCAAAACTTTTGCCTGTTTGTAAAAAAATATATAAACCAGACTTAACATGCAGATCCTAGGCAGTTTGTTTCAACAACATACTGAAGGGTGAATCTCTCATTGCAATCAACTTTATCACACAAGCACTTAACAAGACACTTCTCTGTTCTTTCTCTAAATTCACAGCAATTCTAAATTCAGCAATTCTGCCATTTTTAAACCAGTCTATACGTACTAAATTTCTGTTCTGTTAAGGGTCCAGATCTGTTTCTGATTACTTATACCAGTAAAAGTGTAAATTCTGTACCTAGCCTGTAAGTTTTGAACTGTTTAAGCAATTGAAGTCCCACCTGCATGCAAACTGTTCCATGTCACGCATACATATGTTGGGCAATGGGGGTGGCTCAGATCTGAAGGGAACGGAAAGAGATAAAGGCCATGCTCAATTTAGGATTATAAGTAAAGGAGATGAGCCTGTGCCAAGATGTATGGGCCTGGGGCACGTATTTTATGCTTGTGAGGGGTCCCTGAGAGCTGACCTGGCCTGGCTTTGTAAAACTCCTCATCCAGAAGTCACTCATACAGCCAGCTGCTTTGGTACGCAGCCCGCTTTGCGCTCACACACCTGCCTAAACCACCCTGTACAACAGTGGGCAGAGACAGCCAGTAGAGAAACCATTTCATCAGCTCCCTGGCATTGATAGCTAGTCCCATCCCTGAAACATTTAGCCATTTTTCATCTTCTTCTGTAAAGATTGAGGTGGATCTCTTCTGTTCCTTACGTTCTGTCCTTTCCCCCTGCTCATAAATTAGCTCTTAGGTCAAACACTAATGCTTAGTTTTTTTCAATTTGTTACATTAGCACTGACTAATGTATAATTATGTCCACTGAGAGGGACAAATAGTTCAATATCTCTTTCATCAAATATTTAGCTGTTTACCAAAATGGATGTTCCCACATTCAGGGAGTATTTTTGAAAGGTGCTCTTTGTTATATAAGTGTTGTAAAGATGATCTTGAAAATATGAACACAGACTAGCTGCTGTAGCTAGCCCAACTGGGCTGAGTTCATCAGGCTGGGGTTGGGAACTTAGCCCGGCTGGGCTGACTTCCTTTTCCCAGTGTGATGGTTGTGCTGGGGTTGGGAATTCAGGCCAGCTGCACTGAGTTGCCTTCCCCAGGCCGATGGTAGGGCTCGGGAAGGAAACTGAGTGATCCGGCTCAGTTCCTTCTCCAGCCCGATTCCAGAGCTGGGGAGGGGAACTGTGCCGGGGCTCATTTCCCTTCCCCTGCATTGTGATCAGCTTCACACCCCAGCCGCAGGAGGCGGGAAGAGCCAGGGCTGCACTCCCTGCCTGGCTGAGCCTGGAGCTGCTGGGCACGCAGCCCTGGTTCTCCCTTCTCCCACCATCTGGCTGCTTCAAAACTCAAAACGTTTTGAAAGTTTCGAAACATTTCAACTAGCCTCGTTTTGTTTCGAGACTGTTTTGAAGCCCTTCATTTTGTTTCAATTTTGCTGTTTCAAGCTCAAAATGAATTGAAACAGTGTCAAAACAAAACAGCCAGTGAAATTTCGCACAACCCTACAAGAAAACATATGCAGCAGCGGCCTTTCAAAAATGGAACAGAAGTGGGAGTGAAGTGGCTGGAAAAGAGAGCAGAGATCAGTATGCTGCCATTATCTAGATCAGCAGTTCTCAACTTTTTCAGATTCAAGGCACCCCTCAGAAAACACCGGATCCCAGTCGCTACTTGTTTTTTGACTGTAACCAAAAAATTGGGCATTTCTTCTGTTGCAAAGAACTCAGAAGGACCACAATAGGTCAGAGTGACACTGTGGATTCCTCTTTGAAAGCTTCAGTTTATCTTGTGAGTCATCTGGCCGCTCAGCTTTCTTAATTAGTGTCTGTATTGTTTAGCATCCAACATGAGGACTCTGTGCTGGTACTCAAAGACCAGAATGTGCTTGGCCCTGGTTATCCAAGACATTGCTTCATCCTGCAAACATGATCCTACCTGAGGGCAGCAGCTTCAAGAAAGCAGTAAAACTCCATCCAATGCAGAGGAAGGTCCTCAGTGCAGGGGACAGCTTCACCAAAGCTGGACCCAACCACAGAACAATTTTTTTCAAGATGCCAGAAGGGCTGAAGAATGCACCCCATTCACAAGGCGGTCGCACACGTTCTTTCTCCAACTTGCTTTTCCCTCAATACTTCCATTACACACAGCAGCAAGCAACAAAACCTTTCACAAAAACAACCACAAAAGGCAGCTTATTTCGCTTGCAGCCTGGGAAGGCATCTGGGTACCAAAGTACCCATGCACTTTACAGCTACAGTCACCACTTATTTTCTTCCCCTGTTAGAGTGAATCTAGCTGGCAGGGATATTTTTGTGATTTTTTTTTGCAGTATATTTCAACATCAGCTTCTACAAAATCCCAGCCGCTTGCACCTTTCTATCAGAAATGAAATCAGGCAACCAATTCCAACAAAACACACTTACCAGACCAAGTCCGAAATTCAGGAAGTGATGTAAAAGAAAAACCTTTATGCGCTGTTCAAGTCCTTGAGGGATCTCCGCCTTGGGGTGTTCATAATGCAATATGAACGCCAACAAAAACTTAATAGGATAAAAAAAGATATCTCTGATGAACCCCATGTCCCTGTGCTAAGGGACGAACCACTCAATCTTAGCTGTTGTGGCTCCAGAAGTGTCTCCCTAGGTAAAGTTACAGAATTTAAAGCTTCCTTCCTACCTCTTCTCATTCACCACCTAGGAATGCTAGTAAGTACATGTAGTCATGTGACAAAGTACAAAACATAACAGTTGGTCTACATTAGAAATGGGAGTGGCTTCTCAAAGCAATTATTAATATTTGTGTCCATCTCTAGTTTGCTGTCAGCTATCAAAACCTGTATGTGTGTTGTAGGAAGATGCATCTCACCGTAATTTTTCATTGCATTGGTATGGCTGAGGCACATAACTTGCTCAACCAGTGGCTCCCAACAGAGCGGGATGGCATTGGTTACCACCCTGTCACACTAAAAAGATTGTATATTAGGGCTGCGCGAAATTCTGCTGGCTGTTTTGTTTCGGCACTGCTTCGACTCATTTCGAGCTCGAAACAGCGAAATTGAAATGCAATGAATGGCTTCAAAACAGCCTCGAAACAAAACGAGGCTAGTTGAAATGTTTCAAAACTTTCAAAATATTTCAAGTTTCAAAGCAGCCAGCAGCCAGGTGGTGGGAGACAGGGGAGAACCAGGGCTGCGTGCCCAGCAGCTCCAGGCTCAGCCAGGCAGGGAGCACAGCCCTGGCTCTCTCCACCTCCTGCGGCTGGGGTGGGATCACAGCACAGGGGAAGGAAACTGAGCCCCGGCACTGCAACTGAGCCAGACTGCTCAGTTTCCCACTCCAGCCCTGTGATCGGGTAGGGAAGGCAACTCAGCCCAGCTGGGCTGAATTCCCAACCCCAGCATGACCATTGCACTGGGGAAAGGAAGTCAGCCCAGCTGGGCTGAGCTCCCCTCCCCAGTGCAACCATCTAGCTAAGGAAATGAACTCAGCCCAGCTGGGCTGACTTCCTTTCCCCAGCCTGATCGTAACACTGGGGATGGGACCTGAGCAATTGGGCTCAGTTCCCTTCCCCAGTCCCAGGTGACAGCACCAGCTTCCCTCCCTCATCTGGCAGGCAGATCGGGGGCCCACAGCCCCGGGAGGACTGGCACAGCCCCGGCAGCCCCCCCCAGGGTTGGGCCCTGATCTGCCTGCCAGATGAGAGAGGCTGTTCCAAGCTTCCCCATTATAGCGAATGGGTGAAACGTTGAAACAGCATCGAAACAGCCTCACTGTTTCAATGAAGCAAAACGGAACAGCTGTTTCAACTCGAAATGGTATTCGAAACAAAATGTTGTTTCATCAAAAACTTGAAACTCTAGTCAAAATGAAACAGTGCCATTTTGCACAGGCCTATTGTATGTTGGCCTGAATCCAGCAGACCAGAGGTATATCATCTCTCCCCTTTGCGTTATCAGGGTTTCCAATATTTTACTTCACTCATTCTGCATTTCTGTTCTTCTCCCCAGCTCCCAAGAGTGAGATTTTTTTTGGTTTTTTAAGTCATTGGCACTGGTGCTATGGGAAGACAAAGTGATGTTACAGCTCCCTCTGTCTTGAAAATAGTCAGGTTTGTGTGCAAATCAGCTCCCTTGGCAGGGATTTTTTTTTTTTAATTTACATTCAGGGCTATTTATTCTAGTCTTCTGTACAAAGGGGACCCTAGGTTCATTTCCTAAGGGTGAATGAGATGCCTTTAAAGAAGGGAAGCTCATGACTGGTGCACCCACAATGTCACACCTAGGCAATCAAAGTAAAGCTTAACAGTTTCACCATCTTCTCTGTCCAGAGGTGCATTTCACCCAGAGGAATTTAGTGATAGTCGGCACAATTCACTGATCATGTAAAAAAAAAGCAGAAGGAGTCTGATGCCAGGAAACACCTTCTGCTGTGATTTTCTGGTCCCAAATCCCCAACCAAGCATAGACTTGCTCTTTAATAGGAATCTTTCCGTTGCTGGCCCCTGCAGCTGACACCTGAGCCAAGCCGCTCAGACGGCCCTCAAGGGTACTGACAGACATGCAGGTCCCCTGCTGTAACTTGTGGAGAGCCACCAGTTCCCTGTGATGACTTTTTCACAATCTAACACTTTAATTAGAGACTGTGCTTTGGGAGATAGTGAAGAATTATATATTCAATAATGAATCATGTATTGCCTTGCATAGTTATGATTAAAGCTTATGTAATCCCGGGGCACAGCTCAGCTCATCACTGAAATAACCTGAAGTAAGATAGGAATCGTGATTTCTGAACCCCCTCCCATCAGGAACAGCATCCCTGGAAAAACAATAGAAAGAGTGCGATAGAGATTGCATCTCCAGCACAGCACAGTCCTCACCACCTTGAGGAAGCTTTTGACTTTAGTCCATCATATATAGAAGCAGCAGCAACATCTCCAAAATGGTTGTGTTAGCCAGGGGGCTAATGGACTTCTGTAGTTCATCTTGCAATTGTTTTTCTGTTAGTATTTGCCTAGAATTCAGGTCCAAATCCTATTTCTGGGAAGATGTTCATAGCTGTTTGTTTGCTGGATGGACAAACAACGCTCCCTCTCTGGTGGAGGTATGTAGAATAGAGGGAGTGACGGACTGTAGCACCAAAAAATGCTGTAAACTGTTTGTAAATGAATTTGTCCCGCCCCTGGCCAGAGATCTCTTATATTGGGGACTGTAACAGAGGCATAATAGTGTTGCTTTGTGCCCTGCGCAGCAGAGGCTCACGGGGCAGTGGGAAGAGCAGTGTGGCTGGCCAGCAGCTGCAGTAGGTGCTATTTCCGCCCTGAAAGTGGGCACCTAGGGCTGTTGCCCTGGTCACCCCCTCCCCTTAGTTATATTACTGGTCTGTAATAAATAAATGTTACATTGTCGAGAGGAACATTTGATGTTGAAGTCTCAAATAGAGGGTAATAGCTCCGGTTCTGTAAATGTGACAGGTGCTGGGGATTGTCAAGTCTGCAAGTTAAACCTATAAGACTTGACTTATATGTGGGACTGCTTCTTCCAGGTCCCCAGGCTCTAAGAGACATTATCAAGTTTATACTAATATACTAGAAATATAAAATACTATTTATATTCATATAAACTTGATAATGTCTCTTAGAGCCTGGGGACCTGGAAGAAAGAGTCTCCGTAATATCTATCTATATATATATAGATATATATATATATATATAAAGTGTGTGTGTGTGTGTGTGTGTGTGTGTGTGTACACATGCACAGAGCTGTAGATAGATTGATAGATCAATACACACACACACTTTCCTATTTTTCTCATTTGGGCTTACCTTCCATTTTTTGAAGGATGCCTTTCTGCCTTGAATGGCCTCCTTAACTCTGCTCTTAAGGCATGCGTGCAGGGGTTTTCATGGTGTGCTTGGTACCCTTTGACTTGTAGCATACACATTTTCTGAGCCTGAATATGGTATACTTAAACAGCTTCCAAGCTGCCTGCAGGCTTTTGACATTTTTGCCTTCTCTTCTAAGCTGCTTCCAACTAACTTCCTAAAGTTGTGTGTCGGCGTTGTGGAGTTTTTTAGTTTTCTCCCTCTGGCTAGAACGCTGAACGTTATGTTTGTTATTACACCCCCCCCCCAGTGTATTTTTCTAGCACTGCTAAATACAATTACTATTCTCAACTTGGTAGGATATCTTTTATCAAATGATCACTAAGCACCTCAGAGTAAAACTTACCCTTTCAGGACACAACGCCGAGTCAGTCCTCCACTAACACCTTTCAACATCTAAAAGTCATTCAAGGCAGAGTTTGCTGAGCATAATGTAACCATGGATTTTAGCCCACAGGCTGGGCTGACTATCTCTAGTCATAGGAGGAACTGTTCTTTTTCAAAAACGGGCCGCTGATTTACATCTTGTCTATGCCAAGATGGGCATGGATCTTGGAGTCTACAAGGTTGCACATGTCTGCCCCATGTTCTTCCCATGGAAGAAGGCCAATGTGGTGCCTATCTTCAAGAAAAGGAGGAAAGTGGATCCGGCAAACTATAGGCCCATCAGCCTGACCTCTATCCTGGGGAAGGTCTTAGAAAAGTTTATTTAAAGAGGCCATCCTTAATGGACTGGTCAATACCAATATCCTGAGGGTTTGTTGCGGGTAGGTCTTGCTTGACCAATCTCATTTCCCTTTACGACCAGGTGACCTATCACCTGGACAAGGGAGAAGAGATTGATGTCACATATCTTGACTTCAAAAAAGCCTTTGATCTGGTATCCCATGATCACCTCTTGGCAAAACTGGCCAGTTGTGGCCTTGCGTCCACCACGATATGCTAGCTGGGGAATTGGCTCTGTGGTCGGACCCAGAGGGTGGTGGATGACAGAAGTCAATCATCGTGGTGCTCTGTGACCAGTGGGGTCCCCCAAGGCTCTGTCCTTGGACCCATATTGTTCAACATCTTCATTAATGATGTGGACACTGGAGTCAAAAGCAGACTGGCCAAGTTCACCGATGACACCAAACTTTGGGGCAAAGCATCCACACCTGAAGACAGGGGGGCGATCCAGGCTGACCTGGACAGGCTCAGGAAATGGGTGGACGAGAACCTGATGGTGTTTAACACCAAAAAATGCAAGGCTCTCCACCTTGGGAGGAAAAACCTGCAGCATCCTTATAGGCTCAGCAGTGCTACACTGGCTAGCACCACGGATGAAGGGGACTTGGGGCTCATCATTGACCACAAGATGAACATGAGCCTTCAATGTGATGCTGCGACTAGTAAAGCAAGCAAAACGCTGGCTTGCATCCATAGATGCTTCTCAAGCAAATCCCGGGACGTCATTCTCCCCTTGTACTTGGCCTTGGTGAGGCCACAGCTGGAGTACTGCGTCCAGTTTTTGGCTCCACGATTCAAAAAGGATGTGGAGAAGCTTGAGGGAGTCCAGAGGAGAGCCACGCGCATGGTCAGAGGTACGGAAAACAGACCTTACGACGAGAGGCTGAGAGCCATGGGACTCTTCAGCCTGGAAAAGCGCAGGCTCAGGGGTGATCTGATGGCCACCTATAAGTTTATCAGGGGTGGCCACCAGTATCTGGGGGAACGTTTGTTCACCAGAGCGCCCCAAGGGATGACGAGGTCAAATGGTTATAAACTCCTACAAGACCGTTTCAGGCTAGACATAAGGAAGAATTTCTTTACTGTCCAAGTCCCCAAGGTCTGGAATAGATTGCCATGAGAGGTGGTTCAAGCACCTACATTGAACACCTTTAAGAAAAGATTGGATGCTTATCTTGCTGGGATCCTATGACTCCAGCTGACTTCCTGCCCCTCAGGCAGGGGGCTGGACTCGATGATCTTCCGAGGGCCCTTCCAGCCCGAATGTCTATGCAATCTATGAAATCTAAGTGTGCTCACTCATGCACTTCAGAACTGGAAGGTCACCAGCAAGGCTACCCCAGGTTAATCCCTGGCTCCGGGTCTTAGGACATGCATTGGAATTAAAATGAAATGTCAAACATGTTTCTGTGCAAGGCGGTTTGCTTCACCTCTCCCCCTCATTAGAAATTCAAATTGTTCTTAAATAATCCTGCCTGTGGTTTCAGCAAGTGTCCCATCTCCATTCTTCCCATGGAAATTCCAGACAGAAGCAAATTGAGTTACACAAGAAAGATGAATAAATGCAAGGATGAAAAACATGCCATTAACATGATATAACAGATGCCCCTGCCTACGCATTACAGCATGTGCACTCCATGCCTGTAGTACACTCTATGATAGTATACTCTCTGAGTAAGGCTGAGTTGTTCAATTTAGCTGATAGCCATTTTATTAAGACGCTGAAGCGCAGCAAACCTAGACTAGTTTCAAAGAGATCTTACACAACTGCAAAGAAGTCTAAGGTTCGTGGTTTAATTTAGCACAGAATTCACAATTTAGGGCTGAAAAGGACCTTGTGAGATCATCGGGTCTAGGAAAGACGGCTGGGGTCAAATACCCCCAGCAAGGTGTGCGTCCAGTCTCCTTTTGAAGATCTGCAGGGTAGGTGCCTGCGCTAGCCCCACTGGGAGTCTATTCCAGAGTCTGGTCACATGAACCGTGCAAAAGTTTTTCCTCATATTCAGTCTAAAACCTTCTTCTATGAGTTTATGATCCTGGTTTTCCCCTAGTGCGCTTTGGTGAATAGTTGCTCACCTAGCCCCTGATGCTCTCCTCTGATATATTTGTAAGCTGCCACCAAATCTCCCTAAAGTCTTCTCTTTTCTAGGCTGAACAGCCCCATATCTGTCAGCCTTTCCTCGTAGGGCTTGTTCTTCAGGCCTCTAATCATATGAGTGGCTCTTCTCTGGACTCTCTCAAGCTTCTCCACATCCTTCCTGAAGTGCGGTGCCCAGAACCGATGTCGTACTCCAGCTGCGGCCTCACCAATGCCGAGTAGAGCAGGAGAATAACTGCCTTAGATGTGCTTGAGATGCATCGGTTGATGCATGCCAGCGTATTGTTTGCTCTGCTAACTGTAGCATCATGTCAATGGCTCATATTCATTTCATGGTCAGTCATGACCCCCAGGTCCCTTTTGGACGTGGTGCTAGCTAGCGTAGCAGCACTGAGCCTGGAAGTTTGTTGCAGATTTTGCCTCCCCAGATGGAGCGCTTTACACTTCTCAGTGTTGAACAGCATCTGGGTCTGGTCCGCCCATCAAACTAATCTGTCTAGGTCCGCCTGGATCACCAGCCGACCCTGTTGCGTGGCCTTACTTCCCCACGGCCCAGTGTCATCGGCGAACTTTGTCAGTGTGTTTTTCACCCCCACCTCCAAATCATTGATGTAGATGTTGAAAAGCATCAGTCCACGTACCAAACCCTGGGGGACCCCACTGGCTACTTTCCACCAGGCCAACATAAATCTGTCTATTAGTACTCTCTGGGTCCAACCCCACAGCCAGTTTCCCACCCATCTGACCATTGAATTGTTGAGCCCATAGTCCCCCAGTTTTACCTTGAGAGCCTCATGGGACACCAAGTCAAAGGCCTTCCTAAAGTCCAAGTAAATGACATCAGCCTCCTCTCCCTTATCCAGGTGGTGAGTAACACCAGACATGACCTACCTACAACAATGCCTACCCGTGACAATGCCTACCCGTGACATGGGTCATTTCCCATGACAATGACCTACCTGCGACAACAAATCTGGCAGGAGATATTGCCTCATCCCAGGAGGAACTATACTGCTGATGAAGTTGGCATTGGGCTAGCAAAGGGGAGCGGGACATGGCCATTTATTGCAGTGCTGTATTTTCGTCTAGCTGAGTTTGCTATGTATTAGCCATACAAATTCTGGCATGTTTGGGTGTCATCATAACAGGCACAAGGTCTTCAAATATTTTAAAAAGCAGGCAGCGATTTAGGGGCAGTGCTATTGGACACTCAGATAAAAGGCACAGTATAAATGGAGGGTTTTTGCTGCAGAACAAAAGGCAGCGATGAAGCTCTCATTCATTCTAGCCAGATCTATTGTGGTGCAGCATGTGTATCTTGCTCGTCTCCAACATTAGGGTGCTAAGATGCCTGAGCTGAGGCTGTTGCTTTTACCAAGTATAAAACCAAGAAGTTAAAGAAAAAGAAAAGGTGTCAGCATCAGGTCTCAAATGTTCGTTCTGTAAAACAACGTGGTGGCCTGAGCCTTGTTGAGACCCCTCTCCCTCTCACAGCTCCCAGCACACAGTTCAAGCTAGCCTTTTACCACCCCAAAGCTTAGGCTGCCCCTAGCAGCACCAAGAATTGAGGGACACATAGCAATGTAGTGCCCCTCTCCTAACAGGACAATTATTTCCCCTTCCCTTGTCCCTCTCATCCAAGGATTTCAAAGCGGTTTCAACCATGAGCATAGGAACATCCCCAACATCCTGTGCTTTAACATCCACTTTTTCCCCCCAACAGATAAGTGGAAGCTCAGAAAGCTTAAGAGACGTGCCCCGATTCACACAGTAAATCTGTCTTGATGGTGTATCTTGATGATCACACTCTTGTGCTTTACCCATAGGGATAGTCTCCTGCACAGTCTCATCCTCAGTCATGCATTTGGCGCTGCAAGAAGAGAGAGAAAGCGCAACCATATGCGTCCATCGGTGCCCTTTAATTAGCCCAGTTGAGCCATGTCAGCTGTCTCCAACAGGCTGGGCTTAGTGCTGCAAACGTGTCTGAATCATGTCAGAATAGAGATAACCTCCAGAAAATCAATGGCCGTAAAGGACTATATCCCAGTCACATTTGCTCATCAGAGGATATTTTGGTGATCTCAACCATTAACATTGCTTCCCCTTTTCCCCTTCTGTCAGCTTGCTGCCATGCCAATATGGGATTTCTCTAGGAGCCTTAGGACTAGGTTCAAGGACACCTGACACAAGTGCAAAGAAGTCTAAGGTTCATGGTTTAATTTAGCACAGAACAAATACGGCAGGAGATAGCGTCGCACCGCACGAGGAGCTGTATTGCTGAGAAGTTGGCATTGGGCAGCTGCGGGGAGCAGGACATGCCGTTCATTGCAGTGCTTACTTCTTTTGACTCCAGGCTGCTCCAACCCATTTGTCTCTAGCTTTTCCCTAGCAATCAGCAACCTGCTCAGCAGGGACAGAGCCTCCCAATGGCTTATAAGGCAAACAAGGGCAGACACGAACCAAGAAAAACTACCCACTGCTGTTTCCTGTGTGTCTGGGTGCTTGCCAGGCGTAGAGGAAGCTGGGCAAAGCAGGGCACTTTATTGACTGAATAGATCCCAAAAAATTGCTCTGTGACACCTCTCTCCAGGCACCACACTGTTTTGGTGCCATTGGGTTCATTTTCCCAATCTGGCGTTTCACAAGCAGGTTGTGCAAGGAGGCCGGAGGGGATGTGCTTCACGTCAGAGTTGAGTCTGATGTCACGAAATAGCTGGGGTTGAGATCTTTTTTAAGCACGTGGGTAATGAGGAAGGATCCTGGTTAGTCACAGACCTGTTGGTTGATGTGCAAGATAGCAAGAGGGTGTATCCTGAGCGAAGGTGTGGAGTCCATATCACACAATACCAGGTCTCTTCAGGCTGGCTGCAAATACTCCAAAAACTATTAAGAGACCTCAGTTTGGCAGTCAGGAAGAAATTATCCCCCAAGCTGAGGTTGGAAAGGACTGGGAGCACCCGTGTCCCCCCTGCTTCCCAGCTGGCTATATTCAGGCTTGTAGTTGTCTATGGCAGCTTGAAGTGGCGATCTGGACAAATCCTTGAGGAAATGTTGGTCTGTGAATGCCAGGACTGGACTCGGTGACCTGGGACCCCCGCCATCCAGTCCTGCATTTGTCCTTCCAGCAGTGATTCTCAACCAGGATCCTTTGAGGGGTGCTGGGAGGTATGAGGAGATACGCTCCTTGTCTTAATATAAACTGGCTCCTTTCAGGGATGTTACTTGATACAGTGCAAGGAAAGCACAGGCTCAGGGGCTTTGCGGGTTAAGGCTGACTGAACCATTACTTGGCTTATTAAAGTGATCTTGTTTGCGGCTCATGAATACCTTGCTGCACATACAGACGAACCTTGAAACTACACTTCCTGTCATCCTGCCTGGCGGTGTTCGCTGTTTGATTGCTTCTTGTTCTCCTCCTCTCCGAAAATCCAGCCTTTAAATTAGACACTACTGAAAAGGTATGACTATCGCCTCTGCAGCTGTTCTGGCCCGGCCCCGTAACAGCCAGCCAGCCTCAGAGTGCTCTTCTGCCAGCTACCCCCGTCCTAAGTGCACGCTGTGCTTTAGGGAAGAAAGACGTTTGATTTAGGGCCTCGTCACACATTCATGGCTCCCATCCTCCCCTAGCGCAACGACTATCTATCCTATGCTGCCCCAGGGAGTCCTAAAGAAGACACAAATTCCTCCCACCCACCTCTCCATGCTGAGAGGCAGGTCCTGTCCACTGCCTTCTCTTCCATCCTGGGCTCACGCCATCCGCAGGGCTCTGCCCTGGCTCCCGGCAGCAGCGGTGATGGCAGCAGTGGGAGGCGGGTGGGTGCCCGCTCCCTACCCGCTCTTCCCGGGTGTTCCCTTTCAGCTCAGATCAAGCATAAACCACCTTGCAGGGGAAATACCCTGATGGAGGTGATGCAATTAAAGTGGCACTGTGGAGTGGAGGGTTGCACCCTTGTCTGCTTGCAGACGGGACTCCCTGTGACAGCCTCCATAGTTAGCTTCCCACTGGCCAGCTTCCAGCGGGACGATCTTGGCTACACGCTGACTTTATGGAAATGGGAGACTCCTCCCTAGCTTGCTCCTGCAGCCATATGGCCAAGGGCAAGTCAAACTCAGGGGCATCCAAACCACAAGTTTCCGGGCTTGGGCCTACACGTAGGATACCTGTCAAAGGATTTGGAAGCACCTGAAGCCCCAGGTGGGGGTGAAGGGTGTTTGCCGGTAGCAGGGCCACATGCGGTTCTTGAATGACTCGCGGATTTTCCTTTAAAAAAAAAAATGGTGTTCCCCACTAGCCCAGGAGCAGGTAGGGAGGGGGAACCACCACTGCTGCGGCTCCTCTCTGGTTGAGCCCAGTCCCTGTGCAGCCCCTGAAGTGCGGCAGGAGCTTCCCTCACCCCCAGCCGGCAGCCGAAGGTGAGCAGGGAGCTGCCAGGGAGCCGTGGGTGAGCTGCTGGGGGTCCCCAATCCAGCTGCGCAGGCCTGGCGGAGCAGCCTCTGATCAGCAGAAGAGCCTATACTGCTGGTAGAAAACTGCTGAGACATGGGCCAGACTTGGCACGGCTCCTAGCCACGGCCCTGCTCGCCATCCGCCTGGCCGCAGGTCAGTTGTGCACGTTAGAGAAGATGCTAACCCTTAATACGTGACAGCATGTGCCAACTTTAATACTTTCAAGTTATGACATGCTAATTATAACATGTAATTACACGGGCACATAAAACGTGCTAAAGTGCTTGAACATGTGGCTGCTTGAGTTTTAACTGCACTTAGTAAGTCTTAAGTAGAACAGGCGATGCCACCCTTACACGATGGTAACTGCCGGCATCACTTTTCTTTTCCTAGAAAAATCAGCACTACGTGTGTATTTCTCTGGTCTTCCAACACAGCCTTGGCTATCTATTAGGCTTAAAAAATATTTATCACGGCTTGTACTTTGTAATCCATTTTGAAAGAATTGCATAGAAACTCACAGAAACCAGTGTTACAGTTCAGGCCTCTCTACCAGCATGACAGACATATGGCAGGTAGTAGGATTACACAAAAAGCAGCTTATCCTCTAATAGTAAACCCACAAACCTCTAAGTATTCCTAGATCAAAATTTGTTTTCATGATAGCTTCCTCCTATCTAAACAAACCAGAGACTTCATTATCATTTCTGTACTTTTAGACACCACAGAGACATGTGCTGGGAAATTAAATAAAGTGGGTTTTTTCGACAAAGCTTTCCAAACTTTAAGATTAAAAGAGATACCAACCCAACAGTCTCTGGCTGTCCCAGAAATGAAAAGAACCACTGCAACTAAGTGAATGATGTGGTTTGTCTATTCAGGGTCATTTAACAGCTCCACAGTTTTTTCTTACATTATGCATAACTTTGCTCATGTTGTTTTAAACCGTCTGCTTGCAATCAGATATTCCCACAAGTTTAGGAATAATGCTAAAGCTCCAAGTAATCATTAATACTGAAATTCATTTACATATTCTACTGAACAGAGGCGTGCTTTCAAAAGATGAGAGAAGCAAGGTTTGTACAGTGATGCAAGACCTTTACTGGAGCAATCTGTACAGGTGATTTTTCCATGAAGAGACAGTATCAAGTTGCAATCTTTATTTTACTATTTTGAATTAAGCTAGCGCAGGGCATGAAACCTTATGGCTCTGCCGGCCAGATGTGGTGCAGGTCCAATCTGCGGGCCATCTGGACCCTGGGCATCAGGACTGGGTCCCCACCCAGATCAGGCTCCACACAGCCTCAGCTGGCTCCTGCATGTCAGCATCTGCCTCCCAGCCTGGCTTCTCATGCCAGGAACAGGCCTTGGGGCCTTATGTGCCAGAATTGGGCCCTGTGCCTCCTCGCATGCCCAGTCGAGCTTGCAGGGCCGCAGCCCATGGTGCTCCAACTGGCCCATGGGAAGCCCAGGCTGGATGGCACAGCGCAGGGTGCCCGATCTGACCCCCAGGCCAGGGGTTTAGCACCCCTGGATCTAGCAAGATGCCTTGAATAATCAAAATATTTCAACTGGATCAAGTTAGAAGAGCAAATTTGATAATGAACCTGAATTTTTTCCAAACTAAGAATCAAATTTGGGGGGCGGGGATCATCCTATTCTTGAAAACGAATTGAGATACCTTCTCCTCTTATTACAGTGACCACAAGAGATTAAAAAAAAAGATGCTGACTTTTGAAATTACAGCAACTTCTTGAGAAGCAAATCTTCCAGGAAGAATGGACAGAAAACTGAAATACAGACTTCTACCAGAGCAGGGGGTGGGGGGACGGCAGACCTGATGATCTGCGAGGTCCCTTCCAGCCCCTACCCATCTATGAATCTATATTTTAATTCTGGTAAAGGCTTCAATAATTCCAAAATGAGAACAAAAACACGTGAAAGGTTGAACTTTACCACTCTGCTATTTACTACAGGGGTAGAAAACTTGCAAAGACATGTGGATTGATCACCTTAAAACAAAAGTTGAATACCTGAAGTCAGAAAAAATGAAACACCCAAAAGTTTGTCATTAATGAACACAGAAAAAGCACTGAATTCCTACGTCATGTATTCCACCAGCCCTGCTGCAAGTATTTGCCATACATTTATTTTCACCGTGTTTTTGCACTTGTATCAACCATTTTGCACTGGGTCTCCTTCTCCCTTGGAATGGCCATGCTCGTACTTGTGGTGCTGGGACCTTGGGAACAGGCGCCGTTGTTTCATCAAAAATGAATGCACGCAAGACAGTGAGGAAAAGGGGAAGAGTTTTTTGTCACTGGCACTCTTCAGGGCTTACTTACCCAACCCACACAACCACAGAGTCACTGTTTTTGGCAATGTTGCGGCACGCTTGTTCAGAGCATCCTGGAAAATAAAAGGTTTGCTGTGCTGCTTTATTAGTGCAGTTAAACGTTTTAGGGATGTATTTGGTAGACAAAAAAGAAATGCAAAACTCTAAGGCTCTTGGATCAGAGATGTTACCTTTTATTAGATCAACTAAGAAATCACCAAAAAAAAAATTACCTTTTTCTGCAAGCTTTTGGACACGCATGCCCTTTCTTGGGTTCGGGGAAAATTAAAGATGGTAAAAAAAGTCCCCATAGGTAGAAAATAAAACTTTATTTTTGCGTGTTAAACTTTTTAGGGCTTCTGAACCAGAGAGAGAGAGACCTCTCCTAGCCTCATGCCATGCTGCCACCGTTGAGATCTGTGGGGAAGCCCATTTTAGACACCCCTCAAGAGAAGAGGGCACCTATTCCTTTGCAAAGGATTTCCCCATCTGCCCCTTTGTTCAAAATAGTCTGCATCTGTTGCTCCTCGGGACACATGGCGGGACAGATTTTTAGCAAGGCTGTTGAAGGATCCAATATTGTTTTCCCTGCACAGGGAAAGCGAGGAATTTGTCCTGCGTTCACTTCTGTGTAATTATCTATGAGAACCATAAGGCTGCTTGTTTGGACGCCTTTCAAAACCCAGTAAATTAACACTTCTCACGAGATCCTAGCGACTTACTTAAGAACGTTGCAATGTTTAGAACGGAGGCGCCAGTCACCCTGCAGCTGAGCCGAGCAGGGATTTCACCACTTCATTATGGATGAGTATAATGCATCCCCTACAACATTATAGCACTTAACTACTGAGTACAGAATCGATTATCTGAGCATTTACAAGGCTATGGCCAATTTAAGACATGGGTCCCATAAGAAAACTGGCACCCAGCATCAGAACACTTCTTTCGGCAGAATGATCTTGATAAGGGAATAACACAATTGCTTCTGAGTTGCCTTAAAATTGCAAACAAAGAAAAATCCATGAAATCTTTTGCAGAGGCTGGATTTGAAGCCCCTTTCTTTTAGGTGTAATGCTAGTTTTGCATACAGCAAAGCTGACAAAGCATTTGCTGCTCTGCAAACTTCTATATGAAAGTGTTTGGTCGCCACCTATTCTTAAACCCCTGCCTTACAGTGAGGCATGGTGGCATTCCTCCTGTCCTTTTGCAGGAACAGTATAAAGAAATGCTGACAGTCCTAAATGCCACCAGAAAATTCCTTGGATGCAGGAATAGAAGAAACGCATGATAGCGATCCCAGGAGGAGGATGCACCACCAAGGACGGGCTGCCATACTACCGACAAGTCTCTAGGCCAGCTGAATTCTCCTGGGACGTGTAGCCAACCAGGCTCCAAACACAGAGGCACCCTTGCACCCCAGCATCCCTCTTCTGTGACTCCTATGGTGCACTCAAAGTGAAGCAAAAAGAGACAGGGGAAAAAAACCCAAATGTGTTTTTTTAATCAGTTTAAATTAAAGCTGAGCCAATACATACTAAGCAGATACTTGTTGCATGGTGACCTAGAGAAGAGAATTAGGACTGGTCGGCTTTCCTAGTGTCCATCTCCCTAGCTGACTATGTTTGGACTGCTTTTACCTTGGAATTTATAATGGGTTTATAATGCTTAGTTTGGGGATAATTGCAACATCCCACTAATATAGTTGACCCTAAATTGCCTACGTGTTACGTGTGACCTGCTCTATCTACATTAAAGTTGAAAATGTGAAGTAGGAGGAAATCAAGTGGTTCTACTATAAAAAAAATGAAAGAATCAGAATGAAGCAGTGTGATCTTCCAGATCTCTCAGACTAAACCTGAACCATTCTTTAGGTTCAAAAGCTTTTTTTTTAAATATCATTCCTTGTCACAAACATTCATTCCCAGCTCCTCCATGACAAAAAAAGGACTCGTCTCCTTTGGCCAGAAGATGGCAACCTTGGCTGATCAACTGTTGCCTGCACCTCATCAAACTGCAGGTCTTTTCTGAAGAGCGCTGAACCCTTCCATTGAGAGCCAGTCTCTGACCAGTTATCTCCTTCCAGATACCCAGTTCATCTAAGATCTTTGCCTGTTTATAATGAGAGACCTGATAAATTAGATTTACCCTGGAAATCTTCAAGAGGAGACTGGACAGTCACCTTGCTGGAGCTACCTGACCCCCAGTTATCCTTCCTGCCTGGTGCAGGAGGCTGGACCCGATGATCTTCCAAGGTCCCTTCCAGCCTTACAATCTATGAATCTATAAATCTATAGTATGTGGGACCCCAAATCTTCCTATGTGACAAACCCTACACATTGATCATGCTTTGTGTGGGTGTTGGTTGTAGCCGTGTTGGTCTAAGGACATAGGCAGACAAGGTTCTTTGGGTAAATGCAATATCTTTTATTAGACCAACTAACAGTTGTTCTTTGCTTGCAAATTGTTCTTGGCAAGCTTTCGGGCACAAACACCCTTTTTCAGGCATAGAGAGTCTGCTGGTGTTTGTGTGCTCTCCTGGGTAGAATAGAAGCCAATGTGCAAAATGCCGACCTTGGGGAAGTATATTAACTGGTCAGTTGGATACAGGGTTTCTACGGATGACTGTGGCAACTCTATAAGCTATGGATCGTGGGTTCTCAACTTTTTCAGACTGGGGGCATCCCTGTTAGACTTTGAAAAAGTAGCTGTCACTCATTTTTTTGGACTACAGAAAAATAATAGAGCAATTCTTCTGCTGCAAAAAACTTGGAAAGACCACAACAGGTCTGCATGTTTTTCACACTATAGATTCCTATTTGAAATCTCTGTGAATCGTGTGCAGGTGTTTGCACACCTAACAGTGCTACTATTAGGTGGTGCAGTCTCACAACTGATCTGGGATAAAACTCGGGCTCAAACTCAGATACGTAAGGTTGTTCTATCCAATTTCGAAGGTACCTGCCTTCTGCTTCTAAATCTAAACCAGTTGGTCCAAGTCCAGTATTTGTGCAGTCATCGTCCAGAAGGAATCTCCAATAGATCCAACCCAAAACACTCATGTTTGTGGGTGTTATATATGGAGCACAGAAATTTGGAGAACACCTGGAAAGACGTGACTGTGTCTTGATTTTCCTTTGCTCCCTGAAATGCCATGCAAAAATACCTGTTCTACCTTGCATACTGAAAAGAGTGATCATATTAAGTGCACCACGCTCACTAATTAGTCCTGCTGATCACCCAACCAGACATATGACTCAGAGTTCCTAAACAGGAAAACACAAAACGAGAGGCGGAAATGAGACACAACATGTCATCATACCACATTCTCTCCAAAAACCGGTCTTTTTTTTTTTTTAAGCCATATGCAAACTGAACAGAGATTCATGCCCTCTGCTGACATGATCAGTACCTCTTTCAGTGAGGACACCCTAGAAAATACAATGATTTAGTCAGTCCTGAGAACATTTGATGAATATGACTTCAGCTCAGCAGCAGCTAAACACGACTTCCACAACAAATAGTTTACATAAATCAAGAAATATGGAGGAGCAAAGTTGCTCGCAGGATCCCATTCTCTGACCCATTTCAACTCTGTATTTTCCTGCACTAGAAAAAAAAAGACCCTCACCTGACCGACCACTTTTAAAAAAATTTTAGTTCATTATAAGCTGTCCCCCTCCAGGAGCCCTGTGCTTTGCTATAAACCTAAGTTTATAGCAGAGTTGTTCTGTAAGCAGACATAGATCTATGTATATGCCCCAAATAACAGCTCCATTTTTTTTTCTGATTGAGCCTAAAACGCAGTACAGCCAGGTGTGTTTTGGGGATCCGTGCCATGGAGTGGGACGCTCAAGCTGAGACAAAATACTATTGCCACAACGGGAGAATAGGGCTCCAGACAGAGTCTGTTAAAACCTTCCTGCCGTCATTGGACTAGACTGGCTTATTGACTTTCTGGCAAGTGTCACTGAAGTTTTCCCAGCTAATTACAATCAGCCATTCAAATCAATACAAATATGCATGGACTAGACAGGTTCATCTGGTGCAGTTGCATGAAATGACAAGCGTGTTATCATATGCAAGCCCTTAGAGGGAGAAGAATCTGCAGGAAGATGTAGGTACGTCTTTGCATTTAGGGGGCCTGCCAATATAAATCCCAAATGCTGCCGTATCCCCTTGTTAATCTTCTGTGTCCCACCCATTGCCTCTCTGTCTCAAAGCAAGAAGTTTTATCAATGCAATTCCAGCTTCTTCTATTTTCAGCAGGGTGAAGAAGGCCTCACACACTGAGAACATCCTCTTAGGAAAACCCTGCTCCCAGCTAATCACTGTCTTAGTCAAAATTTGAGAACTGGCTTTTTACACTGAAATATGTCAAATATTCAGTAGTTCACCACTCGGCTACTTGATGTTGTATGCTCAAGCCAACAAATGGCCTACGTATTAGGAAGCCTTCAAAATCTTTGTTCTGCTCGTTTTAAAAACCTGATCATTAAAAAGCAAAAAAAAAAAAAAAAAAGTTGCCTACTATTGCCTGCCTATATCACTTTAGCTTCATTGCTACTGGTGCCCATCACTCCAGGTATAGTATAAATGCAAGCCTCTCCCTCACAAGTCGCGGCAAATCCCATTATACCGTTGAACTGAACCATCCTCACCTAACCTGACTTTCATTACCAACAATAAAGTAGCAAATAAAATGTTCGTCTTTCCCCCCAAAAAGTCTTCATTTATTGCTGTTGTGATTTTTATTTCAGCTGCCGGCAATGGAGCACATACCTCTTACATCCACACCATTCAAGAACATCATTTTCTTCAGCACGCAACACCGGACGCAGTGTGCTGCCTGTTGCTTCCCCTGTAGCAAACATGAGTTATCTGCCTAATGGTTAGGTCCATAGCATGTGTCAACCCCACGGTTCACTTTCCAATTCCTATTCAGTTTGTTGCATAGAAACCGAAGAAGTAGCAGAAAGTCTTTAAAATGACAGAAGGGAACTAGTTTTCGGGTTGTTAAAGCCACAGCACTGAACAGCGCTACGTATTTGATAAGCATCACTTACATTAAACTTGCATACAGATATGCTCCAGGTAAAGCAACAGCTTATACACTTAGAGAGATAACACATTATAATTAAAGTCTCCCCCACCCAAACTCCCATTCGGTTGAGATTGCACAAAATTACAGCTTCAGGTCACAGTAAATCACTGTAGCTTCCATCAGAACAAATGTGGCATAAAAAGATGGGAGCTCTAGGAAGGATTTTAACTGTCAAGTTAAAATAAAGTATAAGTGCCACCAGTACAGTAAAGACAGGATTCAGAACCACTACAAGGAATAAAGCATAAGCAGACTCCATTTTTCTCACCTGAAAAGTCAGGCATTAGAGACCAAACCTTGACTTGACTCTGCCAGCATTTACAACATCTGAAGTGAACCTGCAGAAATATTTGAATCAAATACAGGCAATCCCCTCCACCATGCCCCACCAGCAATTCCACAAGATGTCTCTATGCAATCCAGCACACCCTGATAAACAGAGAAAACTTCATCAGCTGTAGGCACGTGGGCATACCTGGCCCCCCACTACTCCCCCAGCTCTTAGAATTACCCACCAGATGATGGGGGCTGAGGTTAAGGCATCCTGACTCGCCTTTCACCGGGGAGGTAACTGGCCTGGCATTTCCTGGGGGATCCCATGCCATTAGGAGCCCCACCAGGTCGCCGTTCCCAGTAGGGTGCAGTTTTAGGTCATGCCCAGGACCAAGAGCCTTCTGCTTTCACCTCTAGATGTTCCATGCCTCTCAGCGAGGCGATGTTTCTGCCTGGGCCGGCAGCAGCAAACTGCAGCCTTTGTATACCTAGTGTTCCCAAACCGGCACCTGGTGCCTGCCTACCTGTGCCCTTAAAGTAGCTGGCACCAAAGGTGCACCGCCACATGCAGCTTCTGTTTATTATCTGCATGACAGGCAGTAGATAGATCCTGTTGTGCATCACACCCCCCCAGGTGAACGAATTGTAGAGGTCTGATGCAAGATTTATTGTAGCCAAAGGAAGTCTTTCCAATCATCAGAGTATTATTAATGCATCAAACCAATTGCTCTTCTTACCTAGTTGGTAGCACACCAAGTGTGCCCATAGACACCTGCGTATTTCAAGCTATATATTCAGAAATATAGGTTGACAAAGCTAGGCTGAAAGTCAAGCCTATAATATCAGTGCCAAGATGTGAAGAGGACATTTTAAATTGTATTTGTCATAAATTATTATAGATCTTTCTGGGCATCTTTTTATCTTTTCTTACTCAAAATTTCGGCACGTTGCTTTTCATGAAATTGGAACTTTCCGTACCCCATGACTAAACTACAGGAAACCCCCGCTTAACACTCTTAATTGGTTCCTGAAAAAAAACGAGCATTAAGCAAAATGAGCATTAAGCGAAACCAAAAGTATCTGACAACCCAAGACGGCGACCGCAATTCTTTTTAATGACCCAAGATGGCAAACGTGAGAGCTATAACAAAACGCGCTGAGCACTAAGTGAAATCAGGTATCAATTTAAAATGAGTGTTATAGCAAAATAGCACTAAGCAAAACAGCGTTAAGAGGGGGTTGCCTATATAACAAACTTACTGCAGCTGTCCAGAGTCAAAGATTGAAGTTGTGCTATTTTTAATATAATAATTTGGTTTCTGATAACATTTAATGTAGGATAATATTATCCAGTTCCCAGATGAGACGGAAGATCTTGTCCTCTGTAAAAGAAGCTGAAAAGTTCAACAGATTTATTCCTTTGTAAATACCCTGCTGGAATACAAAGTATACGTATGCATTACTCTTTTATGAAATACATTTGTTATATGGATTGTGAATTCACAGAGCACATTATCTCTCGTTTAGAGCCAGGCAATAAGTCTTGGATTCCACTCCCGTTCATACCATTGACTAGTGAGATTGCAAGCAAGCCATATATGTCTCCCATGCTTGAACACAGCATTTTGTGGACACTGGCCTGGTTCCTGCTAAGGCCAGAAAATTAAAGATCCATTCCTTGCTCCAACTGAACGCAGTGGGAGTTTTGCCATTGACTTACATGAAAGTAGTATCAGGCCCTTGATGAATATCACACAGAAAGACATTGTGAGATCACAGGACCGCTGGGACACGTTTCAAATGGAAAATGTGAACTCAAGGGGGAAATGAAATCAAGAAACACAAAAAGGTCATTTTAGTCAGTTCTTGATTTATCCAGTTCTGACAGCAGTACTTCACATAACAGAAAACAGCTCAACTTGGCAAGACTCTTTTTTTTTTTTTAAGGGCTTAATTTTAATCTGGGCCTTGATAGATCACCCATAGTCAGGCATTCTGCACTGATGTAAAGGGCTGGTACTACTTGACAGGATGGTCATAAGAATTTTCCATTGTGTAACAGCGTTGTTCAGTGTTCAAAGTTGTTGGGTTTGTTTGTTTTTTCATCTCTTTTGAGATATGCTATAGCTGAAAGCACATCTATTCACTTTAGGGACAAAAAACAGCTTTCACTGGTTTTATTGCCAAAAGCCAGTGCAGCTGAGATGGAGCAGGATTCTGTATTTGCATGGACAATGGGTATGTCTATATTACGATCCAAAGGTATTGCTGCTGTTCATGGAAATATACCCAAGAAAGCTTCAAACTATTTATCTCAGGTACCAGTAACTGTGTAACTGCAAAAGGACAAGGTTCAGAGCGGGGCCCAAAATTCATTGGAGAGTCCGCTATCTAGCCTAGGTGAACCTACACAAACTGCAGTCATATCTTTGACTGTGGTGTCAACAGATGTCATAGGTGTGCTACATGGGGGCCCTCATGAAATTTAATCCAAATTACAGAAGATTGGGAATTCAAATGGGAGTTATTAAACTGCTTTAAACCCACGTGTGGACACTTTTATGATTACAGTGTCCTCAATTCGATTTACTTTGCTTTGCTTCCAAAGTAAGTTATTTAGAAGTACTTTAATTGCAACAGAGCAAATTCACACCAGGGTTTAATGAAATTTAATCTACTCTAAAGAAATGCAGGGTAATTTCCCTGAGTGTCCCTAGAAAGACACTGAATAAATCTCTTCTTCAGAGTTACCTTTCATTTACATTGCAGTTAACTCCTCTTGAGTTAGCTTAGCTCAAGTGAGAACAGAGGGACTGCAGATTCACACTTGCTCTGCACAAAGGGATTGTAGCAGCAGCTGGTGAATTATGTTAACTCGATAAAGCAGCTAACTTGAGCTGAAAGCACCACTACAATCAGGAGAATAGGTCTTCTGTATAGATGAGATTCTGTTTAGTGACAGCACTCAGGCTATAACTGGAGCTAACTCTTCAGTGAAGACAGGGCCCCATTGTGCCATCAACAGAATTACATATTCAATTCCAGTAATTTATGTCCATGCAAATGCACTGGATTTGGATAGGTCACTGAGGGATAGGTTAGGCTGTAGAATATTTATTACCACTGATGATATCCCAGGCTATAAATTGACATAGCCTTTCTCCCAGGAGAAAACCGTTTTTTCATGGGATCCTACAGCAACACACCATTGTCCCATTTTAACTACCTGTGAAGTATGTGGGATAAAATGTGCTAACAGTTTCCTTGTCACCCCTGCCACCACCTCCACCCCCGCAAAAAAAGATATTATGCTGTGACTCCATAAGGTTATTGTGACTCACCAAGCCTGTAGGCTGTGTGCTCTTGCCCACCACATATTGCAGGGGCGAGCAATTATTTTGGGCAGAGGGCCTCTTACTGAGTTTTGGCAAGCCATCGAGGGCCGCATGACAGGCAGCCCAGGGCAGATAAATATTACTTTTCTAAATTTTTTAGGGGCCCCACAGGCTGGATTGAATGGCCTGGTGGGCGGCATCCGGCCCCCAGGCCGCATTTTGCCCACCCCGACCTATTGGGAGAGGAGCAGCAGTGCATTTTGGAAGGGCTATATGTGTAAATGGCTGTGCCTCTCCTGTTTTGATGTGGGTCAAAAATTGGGACAGTCAGGACCACCTCAAATGCTTACTGCCCCAGAAAGAAAAAGCACAGCTTGATCTTTTGAACCCAGGTGGATTTTGTAAAGCAGGAGCCTTGGGGGAAAAATTCTTACAAAATAAGGAAATGTAACATGCAGTCAGAACCGGAGAGTACCATTTAGAGTATAGCATTAGTATCGTAGGTCTGGAAGGGCCCTTGGGAAGTTGTTCAATTCAACCCCCTGCTCAAGGCAGAATTATCTCAGTCTTCAAACTTCTCAGATAAATGTTTGTCAAACTTGTGCTTAAAAACTTCTAGTGATATAGATTCCAGCTTCTTCTAGGGAACTTGTTCCAGTGCTTAAACCATACTCAGAGTTAGATGGTTCTTGCTCATGTATCATTTAAATCACCCTTGTTGCAAATAAAGCCCATTATTTCTTACCCTGTCCCCACTGTCAGGACAAGAATTATATATTTAAAGCACTGTTGCCTAGTTTATAGCACATTAGATTTTTTTTAACTGAAAAAAAAGTCAGTAGGATGATCACCACCATTTGTTCACTGTTTGCACCGGACTTATTTGGGGCAAAACACACCAGTCATGGCATTTTACAATCTATCTGCTGCTCTTGGGCAGTAAAACAGAGCAATTGTGAGAAGCTGCCAATGTTCCCAGGGAGGTTTTAATAGAAATAAAAAATATTCCATGTTTTCACTGAAATCTAACAACAAGCAAAAACACCTCCGTTTAAATAGCTAACGTTTTTGTTTCCCCTCAGCTATAGTTTTGGAGCAATCTTAGCAAGGCAGACCAAGTAAATCCCAAAACAGTGCTTCCACTGCTCTCTAGGACCATCCCACTGCAGACAGGCTTGCCACATGAATATTCACAAGAGTGGTCTCGCTGGCTTCAAAGGGACTGCAATCTGTGCTGAATGTTGGCCGTTTTATCTCAAATCATGTAAGCATTTCTGTCTTCCCGATTTTTCTTTCTTCCTGCTTTTTCTTTCTTAAACGTACCTCCCTGGATATCAATGGAGAGACATAGAGTTAAATGTAAATCTAATACCTTAAGTAAATAAAATTCCCCCCACTTCAATAAACTGTCAGTTCTTTTCCCCGCATTTTTTGGACTACCCTTCATTTCCGTACCAGAAAGTTGTTACATTTGTTACCAATCCAGAGACTGAGTCATTCTTGTTCAAACCAGACAGTAGGCTCTCTGTGCAATTTTGCTCTCCCCTTCAGAACTGTTGGACTGAGACGAAAATTGTAATGCCAGGTTGCCTCCCACAGCTCCGCGTCTAAAAATATCGCTGTAAAAATACACAGAGGTGCTAAATGCTGCCAAGTGGCAAACGAACCTTCTCTGAACTGTGACTGGCTTCAGATGCCGTATATTCAGGCAGATTCTTAAATCTAAAGAGAGTTCTTCTTTTCCTCCGTTAGGAAGATTATATTTCTTCCTCTTCCCAAAATGACCCCTCCTGACAGCATTATGTCATGCAGTGGTAGTCAGATGCCATGGTTCATGTGGAGTAATTTCACATTTAAAAGGTTAGAAATACAAAGGAGGGTTGTTTTTTTCGGGGGTGCAGGGTTGCTTTTAATGTTAACACTCTTTCTGAAGGTGTCTGTGGTGTAATGGTCCAAGAACAGAGCTGGCATTCAGAAGAGGTGGTTTCTAGTCCTGCCAGCTCTTGATTTCTGTTATGCAAAGAATCTCGTACACCAACATTTTCTAATGCGCCTGCCTAACACTAGGCAGCTAGATCCATACTTAAGCACCAAAGATACAGATGCTCGTCTTTGCAAAAGTCAGGAGCACAAGAAGCTCCCGCTATTATTATTTGGTGGCAATATCTTTAAAAGCATCTAAGAGACTTAGCTCATTGTGTGGTGTCAGGGTTGACTGTAGTTTGACTAAGAAGTTAGATCACGGATTTGTATTGGATGGTTTGGATAGGGATGGTCATGCCTCAGAAGCAAGGTTGGACTAGACCTAGGGAGGTCCCTTCCAGCCCTGCTTCTCCCTGAGTCTATGACTTTCAGTAGGATTTGAGGCAGGCAATTATTTTGGGCAAAGGCCACTTACTGAGTTTTGGCAAGCCATCATGGGCTGCATGACAGGCAGCCCAGTGCAGACCAATATTAATTTTCTAAAATTTTTAAGGGCCCCGTGGACTGGACAGAATGGCCTGGTGGGCCGCATCCGGCCCCTGAGCTGCATTTTGCCCACCCCTGATTTAAGGTCATAAATCACTTGGGTTCTTCTGGAAAGCCTAACTTAGATGCTTACATGCCTTTTTAAATTTTCCTAAACACCTACTTTACCACATTGACAGTGCTCCTCTACCTGGTCTGGATGTCCTTTGAGAATTTCTCCACTAGTCTGTCAAGGTTCTTTGGGTAGACATAATCTCTTTTATTAGACCAACTAAATAGTTGGAAAAATTGTTCTTTGCAAGCTTTCAGGCACAAACACCCTTCTTCAGGCCTGCCAGCCCCCTTCTACCTGCATGTGACAAAGAACTTTATCTGCCTAGGTCCTTAGGCCAGCAGGGGCGTTTGTACACGTCATGGTTTTTGCCCTTTCCTGCAACAGCGTGACTGTCTGCACAGACTACAATCGACAACCTCTCCAGCCTTTTACAGGCATCATTATTTTGGGCCACTAGATGGCTTCCTAATCCAACAGATAGAAACTTGAAGCCTCATATGAAGTAACTCTTGGGTTTAGGTCGGTTAAAGTCTGCAGTTTTTCTCATTGCTGGTTCACAAAAAATATGCTGTCATAAGAACATTGTCACACAAAAAAAAAAGCAACGGGTTCCAGCACAGCCAGATACACCACTGGGGGAGAAAAAGAGAGTGGGGAACAACCTCCTTGAGGTTTTTGTTCTGCCTTGATGAGATGAGGCTTAATAGTTGCAGCCACAATTATTAACTGTGCAAAAGAAGCAGCTCCTAGTGCAAACGTAGCAGGCAGAACCTCTTCACCAGAGCCACCACTGTTTGCTTACCAGTGCAATCAGCAATGTCAGGGGACCGGATTACAACACATTTACCCCTTACCTACTTACGCCACGTGCTGGGTAGCCTTGATGGGACCTTCCTGTGTTGCAACCCAGCCATGGAACTGGACACAAGACTTGGACAAGCAAAGGGCAATGGATGTTGTGGGATGAGAGAGACTCTGAGCCCCCACCCCAGCCTGGCTTTTCTATTGCCCTGACCCTCAAGGGTGGCAATAGTCATTTTGACATCTGTGCTGAGAACATCTGGCCAACGGACTGAAAACTTCAAACCAATAAAGCACAAGGGCAATGGCAATAGATTTTGGTTGTCACCAGCCTGTGCTGGATGAGGACCAGCAACCAGAAGTGCAAGGTGCTGTGTCAGGGAAATAGAATAACAGAATCATAGACAATGAGGGTCGGGAGGGACCTCCGCTAGTCCGGCATTTCTCTACCTGTGGCTCACGACCCAAAAGTGGGTCACAAGAATATATGAAAGGCTTGCGAACAAACTTTTAAAACGGATCAACAAGCTTGAAAGGGGCTCCTGATGCCCTCCCACCCCACACACTGGAAAGCTGAGCCCTGGGGGCAGCGAGTTGGCAGTGAGGGGCCCTGGGACTGGCCATCCATGTTCACAAATGTGTCCCGGTACCCAAAAAAGAAACCACGGATCTAGTCCAACCCCTGCTCCAAGCGGGACCATCCGCAATGGGGTGAAGTCTCCTGGGTGCACCTGAAGCTCTTAGGCAGGCAGTCCCCTCCACCCAGGAGGGCTTCTGCTTTGCCCCTGCCTGCCTGCCTGCCTGCCATCGGGGCGGGGAGAGGTGGGCTGCAAGAGCAGCAAAGCCCGGCGCGGCCCCGGCTCGCCGCAGCCCGGGGAGGATGAGCCCGCGCGGGTGTTTCCGTGCGTGGCTCCGGGGGAGGGCAGAGCAGAGGCAGCCACTCACAGAAACAGTAGTGCAATCTCCCCAACACTTTCACTGTCAATCAGGCTTAATGGGGTATAAAAAAAACCTCCCCAGCGCCGGGGCGGTGACAGGCAGAGAGAGCGATGGGGAGACGGGACTAGGAGCAGTGCCCAGCTCCCGCCAGTGCCAAAAAGCCTCTGTAGCTATTTCTATATCTATATATTAAAGAAAAAAGAGGGGGGTGAAAAAAAACCAACCTTACACTGAATAGACCCTTTCTTAAACAGAAACTCCTGGCAATCCTCTCTCTCTCCTTTAAGCCATTTCCTGAGTCTCAGAATAGGAGGGAGCTGCCTGCGGGCTGACGTTTGGACACAGGCGGCTCGCTTTGATTTTTCTTCTTCTCTGGTTTTGGTTTTTTTTTTTTTTGGTTTTGGGGGGTTTTTTCCTCCAAAACCTAAGCCCCTGCCCGTCGGAAGCTGGATGTGAGCCGGGCCCCTGGGGAGGGGGCGCTGCCTCCCGCGCACCTGGGTGCTTGCCACCCAGCCCGGCCGTCCCGGGCTACCTGCCCGCCGCAGGGGACGCGGCTGGGTGGTCTGCGGCCCCGGGATCTTTCCAGCTGGAGGTTTTGCTTTTGTGCTTGTCTTGGTTTTTTGCACGGGAGGATGGGCTGGAGGTGGCTGGGCGCCCTGCTGCTGCTCCCGGTGCAGCTGCTGTGGCTGGCGGGGAAGGCGGCGGCGTGCCTGGTGCTGCCGCCCCGGCTGCGGGACCTGTCCCGGGAGAGCGTGCTCATCACCGGCGGGGGCAGAGGCATCGGCCGCCACCTGGCCACGGAGTTTGCAAAGCGAGGAGCCAGAAAGGTGAGGGGCGTGATGCCAGGCTCGGGTGGGGGGCATTGCACAGGTGCGGGAGTGCCTTGCACAGAAGTGACTCCAAGCGCCTTGCCACGCGCTGCGGCTGCTCTGCCGGGACGGGTGCTAGGAGCTCTCATGGAAGGGGGGACGTGGGCAATGGGGGGCTCTTGAAGGCAAGGGGGTGTGGGGGGTACACCTTGTATTTCCCAGCGCAGCCCAGTCTGGGAGCAGAGCTGTGAAGCCAGGGGAGGGGTGAGAAAGTACTGGAGAGGCTTGTTGGTTTCTGAAAAGCTGTTCTTGTTAGCATTTATATAGTGGCACATGATCAGGAGGACGCTGTGGCTTCGCTCTCCAGGTCCCTTGCTGCCTTCCCCAACAGCGTCCTTTATTGGCATGCAAAAAAACTAGACCTCTTGGCTCCAAAATGATACCTTCTGTTAAACCAACTGGAAAATGGCAAGAAAAGTGTCCTTTTCTTGCAAGCTTTCGGGATCCAAGTCCCTTCGTCAGGCTCTGGGAAAAGCGCAGATGGCACAAGATGGACAAGGTTCTTTGGGTCCTTCGACCAACGCGGCTAAACCGACACCTGATGGTACGAGATGGCTCTTTATTGAGCCATCTACAGCCAGCTGCTGCTCTTGGTTACTCCATTGCTAGCCACTGGGAGAGGGCAGATTATGGATGGCCCCTCCGTGTTGTCCAAGGTGGTAGTGAAGCCAGCTGCATTGCTCCCTCAAGATTGAGTGCAGTTTCAAGAGAGCATATACAGACGAGGTCCTTTGGGTAAATGCAATATCTTTGATTAGACCAATGCAAATCATTGGAAAACTTCTTCTTAGCAAGCTTTTGGGCGCCAAGTTTTCCTGTCTTCCACTGCCTTGCTCTGAGACAAATTCTTTGGGTAAATGTGATATCAAAGCCTCTTTTTCCATGCAATGTGGTGCTCTTATAAAGGATGCAAACCCTCTGGTGACGTAGCAGCGTTCTCTACTTTTATGCTTCGCTTGCAGATAACAGGAAAAAAAACTCAAGAGGGGTCTTAAAAAAAATGCACATTGTGAAGGCAAAAAAGACAGCAGATGCAGAAGAGATAAATATTCTATTTTTTGGCTCTTCCGTCTCCCATTGCAGTTAATTGCTTCAGATAGTTGTGTGCCTGAAATGATCTGTTATAATTAATCTTTCCGCGGCGATTCAGATGTGTGGTACAGTATATATCCATGATAGCCCTATTAAAAAAAAAAAAAAGAAACCCCTTCACCCATGGTGGGAAATTCAGAGGTCACAAATTGTTGCACGAAGGGGAGCAGAAACCATGACATGAAGAGTCAGGTTCGAGTTGTGGATGCCCGGTGTATCTGGACAGATCCAACACTGCGCCTGTGCACACAGGCATAGTGGCAGCGTTATAGAGGTAGGCGGCGATATACACCATCTATTTGAGATTAGTATCTTCTCACAGACAGGTTAGTTGATACAGCTAGTGTATAAGTTGCACATGACAATTAAACTGGGATTGGCTATCATTTTAGATCCAATTTTTGGCAGGGACAGGTTTGTTCAGCCCACACGAGGTACTTCTAAACAAAGTCTATGTGACGGTACAAGGGAATACCGCAAGAGCTACGTCTCCCCAAGATGCGTTTTTAAAAAAAAAAATTGGTGACACTAAAGCATCTTTAATGCTAAAATGTGACGTTTCCAGTTGGCACGCTTGCGAGTGGTGCAAAACAGATTTACAGCGTGCACACATCGGAGTGGCACTTGTGAAAAGCGCTGGCTTGATGGCGCTGGCAAGTGACATCTTACCTACAAGACAGAAACAGCACAGGCATTGAGAAAACCCTCCTCTTCCCCTCCGTACTTCCACTGTCCAGCCAGTATACTTCAAATTGGATGGGACAGGTCATGTCTCAGACAATTTCCTTTAACTCTATTCCAGTCTCTTCATTCATTCATTTGTTGGCCTCTCTCTTTTGACGTTGGCAACAAGGGGATGAATTAGTGCCAGTTGCAGCCAAGGTTTTAGTACATTAGCACCTGTCTACTAGGTTTTGGACTGAGACCCCATGACCATCAGGTAGTAAGATATTTGGGTATTAGCGATCCAGGCAGAACACGTGCCACGGATATCTCACAGATAAAAACCTTTGTCTTCCACTATTTGTGTCCCAAAGCCTTTCTGATGCGGTAGGGGGAAGGTTTTCAAACTCCACATTTCAATCAGCAGATGGCCCAGTGTAAAGGGAATTAGGACTGAAGCATATTTGAAGCGCTAATGCTGCTTCTCCCATGACGTGTCCAATTTCAGAACAGTTGATTGCAAAGGTCAGTTTATTTATATTTGAGGTTTATCTCGACTACTGGTCAGGTCTCCTGAGAGCAGGTTTTTCTTTTGTTTTCAGTTGCTAATTGGTTGCCTGGAAAACTCAGAAGATTGGGTATGCTATTGGCTGCGACTTAGACTGGTTAACTGCATAATTAGATTCAGTTGAGCAAGAGAGCAAAACGGCGTTTGCAGGCTTATGTCAAACTCAGCCGTTGGCTGTATTGCGACACATGCAGCTTTCAGTCGTGAGCCACAGACAACATGGAAAAAAAAAGCCTCAGAGTTTGATCTTGATTTCGGTTTATGGAGTTGAGCACTTGTGTGCCTAGCCTATAAGAATACAGGTCTAATTTGTCATTGAGCTGTTTCCTAACCAGGCCTTGAAATGGAAGTGTTATTGATGTAATATTGGGAATTTCAAGCTCCCTGGACATAACGCCCCAACAAGAGAGCGAACTCATGCAGTTGTAGGGGGTGTAGGTTGTAGCCATGTTGGTCAAAGGACGGAGGCAGAGAAGTCAGCAGGGACATAAGAGCTGGATGGCTGAGTTGAATCATTCATTGATGGTTACGGTTAGCCGGTATTGCATAGTTCCTTTGGTTCAACCTCCTGCATCAGTATCCAGTGGACAAGTCTCATCGTAAATCTGGCCAGCCTGTTTTTGATCATCGCCAACAATGGAGCCTTGACAATTGCACCGGGTGTTGCTCTGTTGTTGATTCATCCTTTCATTTCAGGCATTTTTCTTGATGCCTGACTTCTCCATTTCTAATTTTAAGTTACTCTGTTGGTGGTTTATTTATTGAAACCAAGCCGTGACTAAACACACGAGGAGTTATTCTGACCTGATACATCCTGGAATGTTTATCACTGCCAAAAACACAATTAAAGCTAACAACAACACAACGAGATACGGTTACAACGGAGAGACGGCCTCCAACCACACTCCCTTCCTGCATCCTGATTTTGGGGATGGAGTGGCGGCTCCTCAAACAGTTGATTTTCACTGAGTGCTGCCTTGATTAGCACAAAGCCTGAGCTCAGATAAGATCAGGAGCATTCCCCCAAAGGGCCTTAATTATTGCAATTTTCCTTTGCTGCAGTTTTGTCAATTCTTTCTGTTTTGAGGGTTGGGGTTTTTTTCTTAGTAGTACGTATAGTTTAGTTTTTAAAGCCTTTCTAGGTAGGCCTGCCCTTATCTTGTCCTCCAGCAGTGTGCTGTTTGCTTCTTTTAGCAATTGTACTTGCTGTACAATGAACCGATAGGGGATGGCTATCAGGGAAGGAGAAAAAAAACTCTTGCTTGATAGCATAAATCAACTGTCACCAAGAAAGACACCAGAAACTCCCCATCTCACGTGGTACATGTTTTTTACAGCTGTGACCTCATTGCACCAGGACTTGGATCTAGACAGTTATATCATTTAAGTCTGCAAAATACTATTAACCTTAATAACAGCATGGTGGGCAGCTGTGAAATGCCACACACACATGCAAACACAAGGGTAATTACCAGTGGATAGCGGGGGGGGGGGGGGGGGGGAAATAACTCAGAAGATAACTTGCAAAGTTTTGCTGTAAAAATGGAACCTGACTGTAGGACAGGCTTTTCTTTCATCCTTCAAACACCTTGTCTGGCCTAAGAAGTAGCACTGAAGTATTGACAAAATGCCAAGTCTAATACTGGAAATACTACTAATGTATCCTTGTTGGAGGTGCGTGGCAAGTGGATGGTTTTTAGGCACGTAATTTCCACTGCTTCTCATGGAAGTTCAGGTATCTTGCCTCATCTCAGTATTTTGACTGCACTTGTGGAGGCTACACAGGTTGAGTCAGAGATCTCTCTCAGAATAAAGAGCCTGCCATCAGATGCTTAATCAAAGCATTTTAATCTGTCACAGGAACAGACAAGCTTCATGGGCGGTAACCTTGCTCAAAAGACAACCAATAGCCCAGGAGGACAAAGACGTGAACTTTGAGATATGGAGGGACCCCCCCTTTTCATGTTTAATTGTATTGGGAGGGCTGATCTTGAATTCCCAAAATAATCTAGGTTTTGTTGCTTCCTGTTTCAAACCATATTTTAATCTCTTCTGCATGCCTACCTGTGTGTTTGTGCACAGCCAGACCACAGTCATCAACGGGATCTCTGAGGCTACTGCAATATTGGGCAAATTTAACTGCGTGTTAAATGTGGTTTATAAGTGCTTATAATTCGCACAGATGAGAGAGACAGAGAGAGTAAGAGTTTACCACCTCTAGAGCAGATCTTTCTAGCATGAGGAACAGAGTTGGTTTTCTTAACAAAAAGAGGGAGGAGTTGATTCTCCTTGAAACATAACTCACCCTCTTGGGTGCATTTGTTCCAAGCCATGCGATCTGACACTGTGAAGTCAAAAACTATGTAAGAGCATTGTTTATAGAAAAAAAATGATCATTTCGATCCACGTGTGCATGCTGCATCTGTACCTGGAAAGAGTATTGTGCAACCAAGCATTCAGCTAGCTTTATATGTAAATATTTCTGAAAGAGCACCCAGCATATGTGTTTTGAGATCATCAAGACAACCGCTATCAATAAATACTTTGCACTGATTACTTTGATTGCTCTGCAGAAAACATAGGAGGACACTAGGACAGCTGGTCAAAGTCCATATATAAGGGTGGAGTTACACTAGAAACCTGCCAGGCTGAAATTACATATCTGACCCATGTCAAAAAAAACTAAACAGAGATGGTAGTTTGGGGAAAAGCTTGGAATACAAGGAATTTATTTAACAGACTGTAAATACGCAGGTAACATGGTGTTTGTCCATCATTCAATTATTACTTTGCGTTCCATGAAGCTGCCCTTTTTTGCAACCATGGAAGTGAATAAAGCATAGGAACTGGATGTTTTCAGGGATTTTCCCCAAGGCTGGCCAAAACATCCAAACATATCATTAAGTATTGAATCCAGCCCAGGTTAGTAGTCACTAAGAATTAGTTATTAGATGGCTCATTTGAGATCAGTAGGTGAGCAGACATAAGCCACTCATTGTATATATAACTCTCACTGAGTGCTTGAGATGCAAGAATAAGGTTTGCATTAGCCAGAATGGATTATTTTTTTCTTGGCTGGGTTACTGTTAGGGACGACCGGTCCAAAGGTAGCGCTGGGGAAGACTGGCTGTAGAGCATCTACTCCGGGATGAAAGCACTGCCATTTACATTTTAGGTTAAGTCGGGACTTCCAAGAATTGCACTCATCCCAGATCTGCTTTATATTGTATCTAAAACAGTACAAAAGCAATAAGCAGATAAAGTCATATCTTTGGCTCAGCAGGTTTTTCATAGGCTGGAAGTTACACTTGCTTCTGGTCTTTATATCCCCTCCGCTTTTGTCCATTATGCTTAAACATTGCAAACTTGTTCCTGTAACACTTTTACAGCCGTCAGTACCCTTAGGGCTGCTGAAAAATAGTCTGGCTTTTGAATAATCTTTTTCACTTCTTGTCAAGCAGCCTATTGCATGGAGAATGGTTGTTAAATTTAATTAATGCGATTGGTTTTCTTTTCCCATAAGCTCGTTGTTGCAGGTTCTGAGCATATTGCCTAACTCTTGACCAGCTCCTGCACTTGTGGGTCGTGTATGAATGTTTGTCCACTATGTCCACCTTCAGACATTTGCTTTTGATGTTCCCTACTGTCTTGGCCAACTTACAGCTTCTTAATAGAGGGGCTCCCTACAGTCTTCTGAGGGGTTTCTTCTCTATGAAAGTTGTATAATCACAGCAGCTTTGTTAATCTGCTACCTGTTGGCAGCTATCTTTCCCCTTGATCCATGAACTTAGAGATGGGGAGAAGAACACCTGCTTCAAGTCCCAAGCGTGGATGGCATCTAGCTTTCTGACCTGGACTAGTGCCAAGGCCAGCAGCTTGAATAAATGCTGAATGGCAGAGTTTCTGGCTGGCAAGTGTAGCCGGAAAAGTGTCGGATATCAGGCCAGTTGGCTTTGGGGATGTGTACAAGGAGATCCGCCCAAGTGTGAGGGGCAGCATGGAGGCTGAATTTTCAAACAAGCGCATGCGGATGCTGGAGCCTGGCATCACGGGCTAACAAGATGGGAGTCAATCTGAGCAGCGACTGGGAGATTATTATTTAGGGCAGGGACGGGCCCCTCTAAACAAAAGTAAGGAGCTCACGGAAAGGGGGGGAATGAAGGAAAAGATGCAAAGAAAAGCAGGGGGGTGGATAGACCTGCTCAGAGTGCTAGGTGAAGAAAGTCATCCTCATCTTGTAAGAGAGATGGGGGAGCTGCATGCTTGACCTTTTTTTCACAGCTGAAAAATGAAGATTGGTTTGATCTGAGCTTTGGACTGTGCTTTTTTTAATGGGCCCATCTGTCTCTGGTTGAGCTGTGTGTTTCTGCCACCTTCCAAAGACATGTAAACATGCTCCCCACCTGTGTCCATTGTGCTCAGGTCTGGAGTCTGGCATAGTCTAAGGAAAAGTTGACTCAGACTTGCCAAACTGTTTTCATAAAACACTAAAGTATATACATGGCTTTTACTGCATCATAAACAAGCTGTTGAGCTAATGCCTAATTAGTCTGGCACAGCAATTTGCTTTAAGAGCGACCTTAAGCCCTGCCTGCATTGCTCAGCGTTGCAACTGGAAGATCCAGAAGGGATAAAAGTTCAAGCAGGCTTCCTTCCCCAGTCTCCTTTTCTCCCTGGGTTTCTGGTGAGCAGAAGGTGTCTGGACCACTTTGGGCTGAACCCAAACAGCCCTTCTAGTGTTGTAGGGAAGGAAGGGAGGAGGAGGAGGAGGAGGGGAATGGACTGGCTAGAAGACAAACTTAGCTGTGCAAGGCAGGTGTGCAGTCTTTTGACCTAGAAGCAGTGCCAAGTTCAAGTTCCTTCTACACACCTTCATGGCCCCTGACAGCTCCACCCTTCCCTGCTCCTCTGTTCCCTCTTCATCAGGTCATCCTTTCTCCTCTGGAAGTGATGACATCTTTGACCACATAGTAATCCACTTCTTGCACAGGCACCTCCATGCTTTCTTCTTCCCTCCCCTATCCAAGGAAACTCCCTTTCTGAACTCATCTGCTCCATCCCTCTGCTCCTTAAAATCCCTTTTAAGTCACCCTTAGGATTCCCTCCTGTGGAGTTGGTAAAGGACATACACTCCCGGTCCAATGCTCTGCTTGTTTGCATGCCAGATAAGTGCCTAATTAGCTCAGCTGCATAACATGATGCCCATCACAGTTTTCTTTCCTTTTGCCCTTATTATAATGCATCCATTATCTGCACATTGCTTAAAGCCATTTAGATGCATGGCATCTTTTGGACCCACTGGCTGCTTTGTAATGTAACCATGCTCCACTTTGCTGCATTATAATTGGCACCAGGAAGGGTGAAGGGGGAGCAGGTGTCAAAAGGCTGCCATTAAAACCCTTGCAGGTGATAGAAGCCTATTTAGTGCCAGAGCTGCTAATAGCACAGCCCTGACCACAGCTGAAATGGGTTACTCTGTATTTAATGAGCACAGCTTGCTTGAAGTTTGCTAAGTGCATGGTCTTTTTTCAGACCTGGTTCTTTGGGTAAATGCAATCTCTTGGTCTTTTTTCAGGCCCATAAGTGTGCATTTAGAGTATATTTGTCATCCTGCTAGGCTGGTGAGAGCATAAAGTCCCTTATCCCTAAGACCATAGGCACATGTACTTCTGAACAGACAAGCATTATAAATCCCCTCCATGCTGGTGGAGGGCACAAGGGATTTAGGGGAGAGGAGACCCATACCAGCCTTGTCCACTGGATTCTGTCTATCCCAACTGAGCTAAGCTTTCCAGCCCATTCAAGCTCTTGCTAGTGCTCTCCTCCCCAAAACTGCTTTTCCCCTGCAACTCTTATAATCCAGGGGTTGCTTTTTCCTACATAGAGTCAAGCTAATCTCTCAATAGCTGCTAGGGTGCACACCAATTTTTTCTGCGCACCAGAGCTCCTTGGTTTCAAAAGCAGGGTCATACTACCCAGGCCTCCCTTTTTATCCTGTTGTAGGCTAGGTCCTGCCTCCTGATTGGTTTTCCTGGAGCATGTGATTGCCACAGCGTCCTAGCTTTTCCCAAAGCATCAGTTAACCATTTCCTTGCTCTGAGGTTCATAGACCTCAACACAGTCACACTTTTGCTTTGATACCTACATAAGATCAGCAGACCAACAACAGCTGGGCTGGGGGAGA
This sequence comes from Alligator mississippiensis, assembly GCF_030867095.1. Classification (NCBI taxonomy): domain Eukaryota; kingdom Metazoa; phylum Chordata; order Crocodylia; family Alligatoridae; genus Alligator; species Alligator mississippiensis. The sequence goes on from NC_081836.1 coordinate 6,968,450, forward strand.
CAAAGGAAGCATGAGATTAAATTATTTAGATCCAACAAGTCTTGTCCAGAGGCACCATTTGATCTATCACAAACCTTACATTTCCCCTCTTCCTTCGTCTTCTTCCATCCCCACAATGTTACAAGTCATATTGGTTGCAGTCATAAAAAGGAGGGTGACGAAGAGGAGGAGGAAAGAAGAGTCTGTGGATGTATTTGGAGGAGCTAAGTTCTGAGTCCATCATCCCCCTTCCAAAAGGGAACACATAAACCAGTACACCAGCATCTAAAGTGGGTTTCACATGTTAGGACTGAGGGATTTAGTCTATAAAATCCCCTGGTAAGACAGGAAAGTGTTGCTGCCCCTCTTTTGCAGATGGAGAAACTGAGGCATGAGAGTCAGTTCCAGGGGAGGGGCTCAAAGAAGAAAGAAAGAAAGTTTATATTCCTCTTGACCTGTCTACAATCCTAATAAAACTCTGATGTCTTCTCAAGCCAATAGTTTGAAATATTGAGTGGTGATTTCCTTCAGAAAGCCAATCCCTTTTCTGGTTCTAGAGCCAGGTGGCCCCTATCAACTTGCTTTTAAAGTAATTTTTTTTTTTTTTTTTTTTGCTTCTGCTTCTAGACTGCATTAAATATACAAATGTGATACTTGTAAGTTTGGAGGATAGATTTAGGAAGGACTCCAGGTAGGCAAGGGAGCAAGTCCTCAAAGATCAAGAGCCGCTCAGAGCTAGCCACCGAGAGAGAGCAAACATTGGCTTGTTCTCCATAAGGCTGCAAATCTCAGGGTTTATTATCAGGAATATAAAGCAGAAGTGATCAGTTGGGTGTTCTGAGTCTGCCGCAGGCTCTTCTCTTCAAAGCATCATATCAACACATTGGAGATTTGCACAAGTCAGACCCAGGCAGTGCCAGATCAATTGGCTGATAGCACTGACGCCAGCAGAAAAAGGTCAAATCCATAGTTTGACCTCTGTCCTGGTAAGGATTAAATTGATTCTAATTAATACACTTGAGAATAGATGGGTACCTTGGCAGAGTTTATAACAAATGTAAATGGCTCATCCTTTTAGGTTAGCCATAAATTATACATAATTAACTAAGCATCCTGCCAGCAGCTACCCTACCCTTGCTACCTTAAGTACGGTGCATTGACAACATTGCAACGGCACTCACTTGGTGGAGTTAACGGGGGGCTTTGTGCGTTTTAACCTGGCCTGAGCAAATGCCTCCGAACCGCACTTAGCAAGAAAAAGAAGTCGTTTCAGTGGCACAAGCACAGCTCTGCTAAAGTCAGTTGAGCTGCAGCTCTCCAGGGCAAAATGTTAATTCATTGCTTTACACACTGACAAGATGCCGATATAAATTTAGTGCTCAAAAAAGGGTTGATCCTTGCAGATCGAAGTCCCCCTAGCACAGACTGAATGTAGCATAGGCCGAGGTGGTACGGGTCACTTCTGGCTGACATGTTTCAACCCTGACCAGATGAGACCACCTCTGTAAGTTTGGGCCCATTCAATTTATATTCGTTCCCTAGGCCAATGCCAGTGTCACTGGCATTCGTTATATAGGTTTGGGGTTTCTTTACAAGTCCGCTTGCTAGTAACTGGACCAAAATCCCGTTTTCATTTCCTACAGCGCACTGAATGCCACCATCAGATATGTAACAACTTTCAAGCCCGTCAAAATTGCATTAATTTTTAAAAGTCTTCATCAGCGCCCACAATTCACAAGTCACCGCTGAACTAAATCAATACAATTGTCTCCTTTTTTTTTTTTCAATATGCCTTCTGGTTGCTCAGCCTTCAGGGTATGCTCAAAAGATGCTTTCAAGCCTTTCTTCACCACTGTGGGTGTAAGGGAAACTTTTATTTTAAATGAAACCTGAGATTATCAGGGAATCACTGGACTCCAGGAGCTGGGGTTGGAAAGCAAGCCTCAGCTATCACAAGGCTTAAGAAAAGATCACAAAGTCAGCAAGGGAAGAGGCTGCACGGTTCATTTTTCCTTGCCCTCACAAGGAACAGACAATGCTGGTGCTAAAGCTAAACACTAACAAAAAGCACATCATCAAATCTTTCCAGCTTGGAGATTAAATGAGTGCTTTTCTTGGATCTGGGATTTTTAACCTCCCTGCTAATAGTAAACAGAGACGCCCACCCCCGTGATTGGAATAGGCACCGAATGACTTGGCTGACTCCAGATTTGAAGAGGGAACGGGAAACACGGAGATCCAGCTTTAGCAACTTGGAGCTCGGTTGAATATGTGCTCACAAGCTACCCTGCTCCTTCCCTTCCTCCCTCCTCCCCGCCAAAAAAAATCCACAGAGAGAACAGACACTCCACATTATTGCCTGAAAAGGAGATGTCACGCTTCTGCATGAAATGTTAAAGGAATGGCCTCTTCTAGAAAGCAAATTTACACTCAGTAATTCACTTTATTTCACATATTACAGGCCAGCTGATCCACCTACTTGTTCTCCTCTCTGCCTTAATAGAGCAGGGTAAAATCCTGCAACGATGAATTGTCAGAAGTGGTGGTGGAGCATTTCCCACATTTCTGTGTAACCGGGGACCTGGCATCCCTGCATGAGGCTCTTGATTTGGGGTTGCAGGACATCTTGCCTGTGTGTAAAGTGGCAGGATGCAAGTTTGCTCTTGCTGGTTTGAGGCCAGGCACAAAAGAGATTCCTCTGTGTATTATGTGTATTATGCCAGTGTTTAAATGCATAGTTTATGGAGGTGGAAGGATGTTTAGCTCTTTAAAAGCTGAAGGACTGAGTGGCAACAAGGGGCTTTGCTGGTTTCTACTGGTCTCTGGACCACGCACGCTCCTGCACGCGAGTATGAGTGTGCGTGTGTGTGTGTAAAGCCAGTTGGCACCTTGCATTTCATTTACAGCCCCGAGTTCATCGGCAGGTCAGCCAGCTCGTAATGACATCATTACACTTGTTTACCACTCGCACAGAGGAAGTGCTGTACTGATGGGCTTGACCACCACCGGCATTTTTTTTTTTATTTAAAAACCATCAGTTTTGCAGAACCGGAGACGCAATAAGGAAGTGTCTGTAAGTCTCTGTTCCTCGTTAGGAGTTCAAAGGAAGAAAACAAGAGTTTGAAAATGCCTAGATGTGGTAATGTAATATTGCAAAAATAGTACTTCATGTTGCTGTTCGGACTCAGCTGTCAGATTCATAACTCGGCTCACACTTCTGGTATGGACTGTAAATACACACGATAGCTTCACTGAGCTCAATAGATTTGCTCATGATTTATTGATGGTAGCTCAGCATTTGGCCCTTACAATAGTTCGGATTAGAGTAGATACAGGGTGCATCTACACGTCGCCGTATGGCCATGCTGCTGCAGCGCCGTGCTTTAGTACTTGTTTTGGAAGTCCTGAAACACGGGTGGTTACTGCGCCGTGCAAGCAGTGCGCACTGAGCTTTCACCACTATGTCGCCGTAGCGGCGAGCTATACCTGGGGAGCACACCACTACGGTGACATAGCTGGTGATCACACGTAGACACACGTGATTGCTATGTTGCCGTAGCACGGCACTATGTCACCATAGGGCGACATGTAGATGCGCCCACAGTTACAATAAATAGTGCCGCATTCCTCATCTATAACTTTGGCAGAAGTTGGGAGAGAGAGTTAGCCACATTAGCCTGAAGTCATTCTCCAAGGTGCTACCCTAGCTGCCTCCTGCCTTTGCCAGAAGTCTGAAGCATTCTGCACCTCGCAGAATCAGGCCAAAAGTCAGGAACAGTTGGGAAGATAGCGGAGTAAAAACAAGCCCAAATGGATACGCAGAATTCTTATTAAATTGCTGCAGTTGCGTTGCAACTTTCTTTTTCACAGCCTCCTTCTGCAAACATACAGGAGTTTGTATTTTCTCAGCTCCACTTTTACAGCTTGCACTTCGAAACGCCCAGGGAAAGTCTGTTTTTCAATTGGGTTTCAGTCACAGGGTTCAGTCAGAACCCTGATTTTTAAGTGCTATGTTCATCTAGGCTAGGGACAGAAGTTACACATAAACCGGTTTAAGTGATCAGAAACTGGCTTAAACCTGTAACACAACAGAAGTTCAATGCACATAAACTGGTTTCAAAATGGCCAAAACTGGTTTAAGGTAAACCTGGTTGAATGTAGTACACACCTAACTGATTTAGGTCAAACCTGTTTATGGAGCTTCTGTCCCAGACCCCTTCCTGGTTCAAGTTAAATCAGAGTCCCCCAGCATCCCAGGATGCTTTGCAGCCCCTACCAGTCCCAAGTCTCCCTAATCATACTCAGCGGCCTGCCAGGGCCTGGTTACACCCTCCCCTCCAGGTCAGCTTCCCTCCAGCCCTGTGGCTGCCGTGGAAGGGAAGGGAGCGCTTGTTTTAGCATCTCCCAGCCTCTAGCTTGAGCGACTGCAGACATGTGGCTTTATTTCCAGAATCAAAACTGAATGTCAGTTCACTTGCAAATCGGTTCAATCTACGCAGGTTAGACTAGCCTGCAAAGATTGAATCGATTCAGGCTCCGGCTTTTTAAATGTCTGTACTTAACCCTAGTCAGGTGATGAGCATAATGCCATGTGACTTAAGTGACCAATCATGACTTATCTTCAAATTTCAGATTTCCTTTTGAACAAAATTTTGACCTAATCCTAATATAAACGGGCAACCTGAGCATCTCCTCTTACTTTACAACTCTCAACGTCAGTGTAACTTTTTTATTGTATTTAATACATAATCCTGTTACAGTCATATTAAAATCTGCCATATGTCATGGCCCATTACCTTGGAAAGTATAAATAATGATGCTACATTAGGGGGGAGGGGGAGAGAATAGCATACAGGTGACCACAGTTTAGCATATTTGAAGTTGTACATGTTGGCTGTATCATATCCCCAAAGCAACACCAATAATTTTGTTCTTTTCTTTTAAAATTGTGTTTATTGACTTTCCATCCCCTCGGCCCCGTCGGCTGTCTTCCTGGCACCGTAGTGCTTTCTGCACCTGCCTGTTTAACCCCTCACAATTTCCTGAAACGTCTATGGACATTTTTATATGAATCTGGCTTATGGTATTGGCATGCGAAGTGAATGGAAAGGGCAGCAGCACGGCGGTTATTTTTACAAGCCAGTTCACTGTATTTCTGCCAGTATATTTCTGCAGAGCCCTACTTAAAATAAATACATTTTAAAAATTAATCCCTTCAAATACGCCACTCCCTTTTTTGCTTTGTCTAGTTGGGGCCAGGGAATTTTATTACTGGCTGTTTCTTTGTGTGCTTTGTTTCTGTGGTCAGAGGCGAGCTCTTACACATTGTGTGGCAGAAATTCACTGTTAAAAAGCTGTCATTTCTTTTCCTCCACAAATGCCTCCCTGAACCTTTGCAGGGTGACAGCTTGTGGCCACTTGGTGCTTTTGTTGGAACGTGCACTCCATTTGACCCTGTCCCAGCGTTAATAGGATTGTAAAGGCTGACTCCTGCATGACCTCTTCTTGCAAACAACCCTAACCCTTCCCCTTCCCCTACCATTCTCTACAACAGAGCTGAGAAGTGCTGCTCCCTAGGCAGTCTGGAGTTGCAGTTCCTCTTGTAGACAAAAGTGACTGGAAACCCACTGGAGAGAAATCAGCATGAGGCCACCTGCCCTTAAGTACTCTTGATCCTGAGAACAGTAGGCATTTGTTCACCTCCTTGGAGGGAAATGGTCAGACATTCCTGTATGCAAGCAGAAAATCATAAGGGCCCTTTTTAATATGGTAAGGAGGGTCTCCATTGAACAGGTGATTTTCTGGGAGCAGGTGACGGCATGCTTCTTGTCATGGTTTTCAGCTACTTCCCCTAACCCCCTTTTTCATCTCTGTAGGGGGAAAAAAAAGAGTACATTTGTCATCTGGCCTGGGTTTAGATGAATAGGATAGCAAACCTCATAGTGATTTCTAACACAACTCCTTGGGTTTTGGTAAAGAATAAACACAGAATTCTGATTCCAAGCTTGAAAAAAAGTGACTTTTATCCTTTAAATGCTATTCATGAATATTCATTATAAAAGCCAGGCCTGTGGTCTCTTACAGGATGGTCATTACGCAAGCTGCCTTGTAAAGGTTTGCCAAACGCCTTAGGAGTCCAGCAGCTGCACGTGGGCTATGTCTACGAGACACTTTACTGCACAGTAAACTAATCTACTGCACAGTAAAGCATCACCATCTACACGTGCAGGCGCTTACTGCACAGTCAGTCTACTACTATGCAGTAAATTTAGTACCTGCATATGCAGGTAGTAAATTAACCGTGCAGTCAAGCCAAATAGCATGAATTGCACGTGTAGCTGCACCCATGGAGTACAGGACCAGACTGTTCATTGGTGATGTCTGATCTGAGGGATTTGATCTCAGCGTGGGGCTAGTTGTGCTGCTATTGAAGCTTTTTGGCAAAACTACTGTTCACCTCATGAAGAATCAAACGGGCTCTCCAATCCAGTGTAAATCCTTCAGTGACTTTGCATTTGCACCAGTATAACTAAAAGCATTTCCTAGAAACCTCTTTCACTGAAGTTAGAGGGTTGCAGTTACTTTTCTTGACCTCTCTTCATTGCTCCCATCTCACATGGCACTGTTATTTGCTCTGTAACACTCAGATACAGCACACTGCCTCTGGGTTACAGGGCCACTGGTGTGTGCCCAAGATGGGATTGTACTTTAAGGGGAGTGAGCAACTATCTCAGCATCATTAGGGCCTGCCATCATGAGACAGATCTGTGCTTTGATTCTGGGATAAGATAAACCAGGGAGCAACTCTACTGACCAGGCATAAGCTACTAGCTGTTAGTGTAAATGGACTAGTGTGCAAAGAAAGAGTCTCTCTGTCACCCACACAAGGAGATTGCACTGCCTCAAGGAATCCACCTTGCTGGGTTCATTTGATCATTTCCTGCTCAGAGCAGGGTGGGGGGGTGAACTCGGTGATCTTTCGAGGTCCCTTCCAGCCCTTCATTTCTACGATTCATGGTTCTGTGTAATGCCTTTGCAGTAATTCCATTTCTTTTACACATCCCAAAAACTAAGTCAGTAGTGATTTAGACATTGCAGGTACAACTTCATTTATCCATGGTATTTAACAAAGAGCCAAGGTTCAGAAGAGCAGAGACTTCTAAAGATGGAGCGCCTATGATCCATTGACATGCAATACAAGTTGGGCACTAAGGGCAGTTCCAAAAAGGTATTTAGCTTTAAACTCCAGCTTAAATCAATAGGGGTTTAGGCACCTTTTTTGACGCTTGGCCTCCAACTTCCATAAGTCTCCATTAAAAGTCCCAGCCTTTAAGCATTTAACCCCCATGTTTCATCGTTTCATAGATGTTAGGGCTGGAAGGGACCGATTAGATCACGTTACTTCAACCTATCTCTTTTCTTTCCATTCTCAACCTTATTCCTATCTGTAATATTTGGGGGTTTTTTTCTCCATTTAGCCTTCAACTCAGACTTTGAACTGGCTTCTAAATGCTCTCCCAATGTAGCTCATGCCCTAGTCCGGCTTGCCTTTTCTTCCCTAAAGTGTGTTTGTGCAAGATCAGGCTTGCTAACATAACCCGATGTCACTATTCCTCGGCTCGAAAAGCTGATGTATAAAATGTATTTCTCTGAAGCTGCATTTTTGGTCTCCCTACAGTCACCTGTAACCTTTCCACACCCGCTGTGTACCTGTGGTGTTTGCTCTCCAGTGTAGGGAATGGCAGAGTGTTGCTTTGTTCGCTTGCATTTCATACAAGTGTCACCGAGGCGCTCGGTTAAGTATTTCGATCTACTCCAGGCATCAAAAGGTTCTTTTTTTTCTTTCCAAAGCAAAAGTTGGCTTTTCACTTTGAAGAGCCACACCTTTCGCTCTGCCTGTAATCACGTCTCTAGCATGCCTCTCCCCTGAAATACTCCTGAAACAACTTGTCTGGTTTTTACCCAGGGGGCAAGGGAGTGGAAGGGGTGGGGGAGAAAATGCCTATGCCATTTAAAACTAAATACATTAACATTTTTCATGCTGTAAAGCTTAGGCATGTTCGTTCCCGGATATAGAAAACTGTCCCAGGGTCACGGTATATACCAAAATGAATGTCTTTGGGAGGCCAATTGTGAGAAGCAAGTGCCAGGCCTCTGCAGATATATTGGGATAAGGTTGAAATAGTTCAATGGATTATCTACACTTTGTATTTCCTAAGACCATGCAGGATCTTTCAGTATTGGGCACACAAAGGCTCTCTGTTTGAACAAGGTTAGCAGCCTGGGCAATTGCAAACACCAGCTCAAACAGAGCGACTTTTGTTTCTCTGGCAGAGGAAAGAGGTTGAAAGGGGCTGAAATGTGTTGTCCTACCAACACGGAATATCTCTCATAATCTGTGGCTAAGAGTTGTTGCAATTTGTGAATACAGCAGTAATGAGATGGGGCAGGAAGGGCGCTCTGATATTTTTATATAATGCCTTCCTCCCTCGTGTCTTCAAACTAACGGGCAAACAAAACCACTACGTCCACGATGAAGTGCAGCCACTTCGGGGATGGGATACAAATGCAGGTCCAGCTATGCTTGTGTTCATCATTGTGCTGCATTGCTCTGATGTTTAAGATCAGGAAATGAGCACTGTTCTTTTAAAACACCCTGTGTATCACACAATGAGAGGTGTTAAATAGCATATATTTTCCCTCAGAAACCTTCTGGATATGGCCTCATATCTAGCCATAGCCTAATGAAGAGGTTGCTTGAGAGACAAAAGACAGATACAACATGTTGAATTTACTGAAAATAGAGGGACATTTTTATTCCTGATATTTCTCTGGTGTTGCTCTTGCTTATGCTAGCAAAAAACCCTGGCTAAACAATAGCTTTGCAAATCATGCAGAACTGACTGCAAACCCCTGTAGTCTCTGTCTAAAGGCCTAGGGTTATAGATCTGCCCTGCAGCAGCGTGTCTGCTTCTCTTTAAAATATTCCTTTTTTTTGTTTTTTTTGCAAGCTCTTTTATTTGTTCTAATAGAAGTCTTGTCCTGTTCTTATTCTGCTTTCCACTGTATGAAAACTCCTAGTGGGCCTCCTCCACAAGCTGGGAATAAGCTATAGATCATCTCGCCAGCTTCTTGGGCCAAAGTGCCTGGAGCAGCCTTGCCCGGAGCATGCCTGCAGACTCAGGCAGGTAGGACGTGCTCAGATGCACCCTTCTTGGCACCTGCTCTTGCCGTGGGATAGGCAAGCCCTTTGGGGCTGGTCACCTACCTGTGTTCGGGGTCTGAAATCTGAACCAGTTTCTACAAATCAGGCCCCCAATATTTCTCTGGAAATTGAAAGCCTAATTCCCATCGACTCCCTTTAGGTTTCCAGCAAGCGGTCGATGCTGCAGCCTTTGGCGAAGCACGCTCTCCTTAAGACGAGACTCTTTCACTCCCCTCCCACCCAGAAGCCTGTCTCGTTAGCACATTAAAATTCAGTCTTAAGGATGCCTAAGAGTCTGTGGGGAGTGGAGGGGTGTCTACTGTGCCTACTACTCTGCCTGAAATGATTTTCCTATGGCTAGATAAGGAGTTTTGTGATTTGCCTGGGAGGACAGGGAGGGGGCGGGGGTGGTGGTAGAGATAAAACGATCAGCTTTGTTTTGCAAACCAAACCGGAGAATAAATCCTGCGAAA